>NW_005842034.1:710562-712659 GCF_000455745.1 Alligator sinensis | reverse complement strand
GATGTATGACAAGGTATGGCGGGTGTTGCTGGCCGCGGTCTGGCATTGGCGGCTCATGTTCATCTTGGAGTCAGTAATGACTCCAAGATCCTGTTCCGCCTCTGTGCTTTCAAGAGGGGAACTCCTCAGCCTGTATGTGTGCTGTGGATTCCTTCTCCCAAGGTGCAACACCCTTCATTTGTCTACATTGAACCCCATCCTATTCTCATCTGCCCACTTCTGTAGTCTGTCTAAATCTAGTTGCAGCCTCTCTCTCCGTTCAAGTGTGTCCACCTCGCCCCACATCTTAGTGTCATTAGCAAACTTGGACAATGTGCTTTCAACCCCCTCATCCAAGTCACTGATGAAGATGTTAAACAGTGCGGGCCCAAGGACTGAGCCCTGGGGTACCCCACTCCTCACATCTCGCCAGGTTGAGTACAGCCCGTCCACCACTACTCTCTGGGTGCGCCCCCATCAGCCAGTTTTTTACCCATCCAACTGTGTAGGCATCAATGCCACAGTCGCTTAATTTAGTAATGAGAATGGGGTGAGAGACAGTGTCAAAGGCCTTCTTAAAGTCTAGAAAGACTACGTGCACGGTGACACCATCGTCCCAGGATTTAGTTATCTGGTCATAAAAGGCAATCAGGTTGGTCAGGCAGGACCTGCCTTTGATGAACCCATGCTGCTTGCCCCTGAGCATGATCTCCCCTGCTGGTCCCAGACATCCTCATATGCCATCTCGTCATAGCAACCATAGCTACCTTTGGTTCCCCTGAAAGCCATCAGGATTATTGGCAGCTTCTCATCCCAGTCATTTCCGGAACTATTCACTACTTTTCTCAGGGCTGTCTTAACAGTACAATTAGACCTTTCAATTAATCCCGAGCTTTGTGGATGTCTGGGTATGTGGAAATTTTGCTGGATGTTAAATGCATGGTATACCTCTTCTATGCCTTAGCCAACGTGGGCCCTGATCACTGTCTATAAATTTAGGTGTTGCCCATCAAGTAAATATTTGGTCGATCAACACTCTGGTGGTGCTTAAAGCTGCACAGTTCTTTGCAGGCACTGCTAACACTCATTTGGTGAAGCTGTCAATCACCATTAGGCAATACCAGTTTCCTTTCTTGGTTCTTGACAGGGGATCAATTAAATCAATTTAAAGTTGAGTCCATGGGCCTTCTACACACTGATATCTCAACGGTCCTTTGTGTGTGATCTGATCTGGGTTGTTATAAGCACATACCAAGCAGTTATTTACAAAATGTGGTATATCATTGTGCAAGGAGGACCACCATACAACAGCTTCGAGCCTCTCCAGTGTGTTTTCTATCCCCAGATGTCCCTGCTCATCAACCATCAATATCAAATTGGTACGAACCTGATGAGGGGCTATCCAGACTGGAGGGTCTTCTCCTCTTCATGTAAGGATAAGGCCTGATGTTTCTTGCCATATACAACATTTCCTTATTACTTATACTTACGTATAACTTATTTTAGACCAATTTAGATCATTCTAAACTAAATCTACAACATCAAGCATAGAAGATGTGATCTTTGACACAGGGCATAGCTCATCTGTGTCTGGCAACATCTACAAGGGTCCCACACTGGCTCCATCCTTGACCTCCATATCAGCTTTATTATTTAGAGAGCTTTTGGGAGTGGCTACTCTTTGATGTGCCTTGACTTTCCTGAGGGTCACAGGCAATATTCTTCTCTTTCCCAGCTGGTACACATATTGTAACATCTTAATATACTTAATTGGCTTACCATCTGATGTCTTATGTATATGTGCTGATCACATAGGCAACCAATCAATTAAAGCTCAAATCACTCAGTCCAAATCACTGCGGATGAGACGTGTCTTGTTCTCAGGAGTGTTCTCTAAAGCCACAATAACTGCCACTACCTTAGCAGCCTGGGGAAAATGAGGCAGGCACTTCCCTTTCACAAGTCTCATTATTTCTTCTCCAAGTCCCATGTTAACAGCTGCAAATCTTGTGTTTGGTGTCCCTTCCAAATAATAACTCCCCTCTACAAACCAAATGAAATCAAAGTCAGTTAACATCTGCTCAGAAAATTTGCTACCACCTTTGAATAGGTATTCCA
>NW_005842034.1:669648-710531 GCF_000455745.1 Alligator sinensis | reverse complement strand
CAGTCACTCATGATTCATTTTCTCAATGATAAGTGCATATGATGCATCTGGTATTTTAGCAATTGGCTCTGTGGTAACTTGTCGGTTCAATAGAGCTAATGTCCATTTAGCAATTCTGGGGGAGGAAACCCCACTATCCTTTATCGTTCCAGGAATCACATGTTTTGTGGGAGTATGTATAGTGCACAGTATAATAGGGGTATGCCAACCAGGTAATCCCAATGCTCCAGGGCCCAGGTCAGCGATAGGATTTCTATCTCACATAACATAAACTGTTGCTCAACCAGAGATAATACCCTGCTAGCATAAGCCACAGGTCTCCTTCCCGTCCCATGGTCCTGAAATATAATACAGCCTCTATGTGTTGCACAGAAGTTACCAGCTCCAAAATGAACAGATCACCAATCTTGGGATAGGATAAGGCTGGTGCCTGCATGACTGTTTGCTTTAGAGCACAGTATGCATTAGCCTGTTCTCTGCCCCAATGCCAATCTACCCCTTTCTTCAGTAAGGACAACAACAGAGCTGCTACCTGAGCAAAATCTTCAATAAATTCTCACAGAAAGCCTACCAGGCCTAACAACAATCCTAGTGTGCTGACATCTGTGGGCACTGGCAGTCTGCTAATCAATTCTGCTTTCTGAGTGTCTGGGCTCCTCCCTTCCAGGCCTAGATATACTCCCTTACCTTACTTAGTCGCTGTGCCTTTGCCAGGTTCACTTTAAATCCAGTTCTTTCGATGATTTCTTCTAACACAGTTGTGGTCCTTGTTAGACACTCTGCTCTCAAAGCCGCTGTCACTAGAATGTCATCCACATAAGATGTGACATTAGACAAATCATTACTGGGCAATTGTTCCCACATGTGTGTCATATAGTGATGACAATAGAAGGGACTATTATGGGATTCCTGTGTTTTGGTATAAGTTTGCCTTTACTTTTAGGAATAAACAGTATGAATTTATAGACCTGCCACAGGGATTCCATAATAGTCCCTGCTGGCAGGTGTGTAAATGCATACTGTTTATTCCTACAAGTTAAAGGCAAACTTATTCCAAAACTCAGAGGGAGCCTGGAATTATGACACTTCCAGGATGAGGAAGTTAAAACACAGGTGCCAACAATCAGCTGGTTGTTAGTTGGGGCTGGAGACCCAACTGGACCTGAAATCAGCCCCAGCCAGGTCACCAGCTTCAGGTGACAATGAGCTGATTGTCAAAACCCCAGTTGGGGTTTTAACTCTGCCCCAGACATGGGGACCCCAGGATCAGGCTTTTGCAGTCCCTGTGTGCCAGGGCAGAATAAAGCCCCATGTGCCATCCAGCTAGGCGGGACATGTGGTTTTAAAGGTCCCAGCACCCAGGAACCCTGGGGTCAGGCTGCAGCAGCCCAATCCCAGGGTCCCTCTGTACTGGTGCTGAATTAAAACCCTGTGTACTGCTCAGCACGTCAACACACAGGGTTTTAAAGGTCTTGGCACATAAGCACCCTGGGATTGGGCTGCCAGGGCAGCTGCACCCCAGGCTCTGGAGATGCTATGCTGCGTTCTTACACTTAGCTGAGTGTTGGGATTTGTCACAGGCCAGCTCCAACTGGCCACACATTCAATTTAAGGCATGATACAAACAAGCCACAAAGTTGTTACACATTATATGCAGAATAACTGTGGCTCGTTAACTGTATTATCACAGTTTACATTGACTTTAACATGTAGCCAGGTTACTAGTTAAGGCAGGATTAACCTGTTAATCACATTTTAAATGTAAATGTGTCAGGAGCCCTATCTTTAAAAAGAGTGTTTTGCCTCCTTCTACCCATTGCACAAGAGACAGCTCACCTTTTGTGCCAAGTTTTTCTGGGAAGTCTCGTTATTGGCCTCAGAAAAATTCATCAAGCACACACTGATGTCTCTTCTTGGTATCAGTCCTTTTCTTCCCTGGTTTTCCTCTCTTGTTTTTCAAACCATTTTTATCTTACTATATTTTCACTTGCCTTCAGATTTCTGTCCCTTTTTTATTTAATTTCACTGTTTTTTCATCTTAGCAATGTTTGGGAATTTTTAGATCCAAAGCGTCTGCTTGGCTCACTAGAAAAATGAAGTCTCGAGAAGACCATATTTACCGTTCAAGTTCTGAACCCCTTTCAATAGTTTGTGATGGTTACAATTAGGGACTTTGTATGTGACCCCGATCTTAGTGCTAACTTTGCCTTTCTTCTGCGATTGTCCAGTTTTGATAAATATTATTAAATTCCTGGATCAAACTCCGCAACCTTTACTCATATGCCGCTATTAAGTTTGTTTGGACTAATCAAATGAATAGGAGCTCACAAACATTCCAATGGCTGTAAAACTGTGCCATGAGTAAAGAAACACTTAATTGAAAACTCCTTTTCATTCAACAGTGGAAACTCCCATTTCATTCAGTTTCTAATTCCTGTTTTGCATCAGTATCTTGATATGCAGCAATGCCACTACTAAACTCCTGTGTAAACTTTGACCCAATGTTTCCCATAATGTTCATATCTCATCTTGTGGGAAAATCATTTGTGGTTTTGAGTTTGAGTGGACATTTTCTGTTACTTGTTTACAAGCTGACATTCTTTAAGCCACACAAACACATACTGTTTTGTGCTCAACTGGTTCATTTTGACAAAAATCAAACATTAGATGAACAAACCTCGTGAGAATACTCCTTTGAGAGGAAGGTAAGAGACTAAGAATGGGGCAATTACACAGAACTATATAGATGGTAGTATCTCTGGTTCCTCTGATTTTATTGTTCAAACCTCCTTCCATATCACTGTATCCAGGCAATTGCAGAATAGTTTTATTTTGTGATGCTCTGAGTGGAGAGCTGCATAAGCTTTTCTATGAAAGCCAAAACTACAGTGGACTTACCTGCATCTGGGTTTTATTACAGAGTTGACACTGAGCCTATGGTGGTTGAAAATTTTACTAATTTCATTAACCACTAGAATGAGACTATGTCAATACATATTTCACATCAAAACCATGAGAACCTTATAATTTTGCAAAACACAGAAGTAACTCAGAGGGCAAAACAATAATTTTTGAGCAATGCCAATGAAATAGAGAGGTAAAAGTACAGAAACTATTGAACAGCTTGGGGAAGGTAGACCATGAAATTCCATTTATGCTTTCTTATAGTAGAAGAAAATGGAAATACCTTTTCAATACATAATGCATATTTAATTTGTGGAATCCATTACTAGAAGACAGCATCAATGCCAGGAGCACAGCAGGATCCTAAAAGGGATTTATACTTTTACATGACTAACAAGAAAATGTAGAGTAAAAATAATTATTTTAAAGCAAAACAGGAACACTGGAAGAGATCCTCAAGTTCTGAACCATAAGCAAATCTCTTAACTCTAGAGGCTGGTAGGTAACTTGGTGTAGTGCAGTTCCTTCAATGCAGCTGATAATAGCTAATGTAGGGAACAGAGATCATTATTGTTCTGACCCTGTCTGGTAACTGCTATGTTCCTATGTGAGTTAGGATGCCAGGAATTCATTCTGTATTCAATAGCTGGATTCTCTGAGTGGTTTAGAAATGCACAGGAGGGTTCATTTGAACTACAGCTTTAGAAGGGGAAGTCAAGCTCATGCAAACAGAAAACACTGAGTTTCACAGAGTTCTTCAATGTATTTCCAACTGGCCTTTTTTGAGCGTAGGTATCTGAACATACCAGGTTTGGGCAGAAGATAAGACAGATGCTGTTCCTCAGGTCAGGCATGCCTGTCTGCTTAGTATCAAGGAGCTGCCCTCCTCCTAAGCTGGCTCCTTTTCACCTACTAGAAACAGAAAAGATTTTAGCACATTGGAATCATTAGGTAATTAACTGTCATGGAAACAAGGAGCAATGATAAGAAAGCAAGGAAAAGGTAGTTTCACAGATTTCACAGACATTAGGGCTGGAAGGGACCTCAGAAGATCATCGAGTCCAGCCTCCCTGCCCCAGGGGCAGGAAGTCAACAGGGGTCATAAGATCCCAGCAAGTTAAACATCCAAATTTCTCTTGAAGGCGTTCAAAGTAGGTGCATGAACCACCTCTGGTGACAGTCTATTCCAGACCTTGGGGGCTCAGACAGTAAAGAAGTTCCTCCTTATGTCCAGCCTGAAACAGTCTTAGAGGAGTTTATGACCGTTTGACCTTGTCATCCCTTGGGGCGCTCTGGTGAACAGACGTTCCCCTGGATCCTAGTGAGCACCCCTTATAAACTTATAGGCAGGCATCAAATCACTCCTGAGCCTGCACTTTTCTAGGCTGAAGACTCTCATAGCTCTCAACCTCTCATCATAAGGTCTGTTTTCCTGACCTCTGATCATGCACATAGTTCTTTTAGTGTGTTTCATTATATACAGTTGGAGCTACTTATCTGATAAGACTGTGTTTTCCAGAACAGTTATACATTAGAGGGAATTGATTTTGACCTTAAACCAATGTAATTCCATTGCCTTTATTGGAATAACTCCTGAATTAATGAGATCAGGCCATATATGTAATAACAATTGCCAACAGAAACAGTGATGTGGGGAGGAGGGGGATATCTTTGCTGATAGTATGATACTTTTCCCAACCATTGCACTTTCTTCAATGCAGCTGCTTTGGTGGTAGCAGCAGCAAGAGAGCCAGTGCAGACCAGCCGCTGTTGTTTAACCATTGCAGAATCTGGCCTTACTTGGAGTAGAACTAGATCATGTGCCATGCACATGATTAGAGGGCAAGAGAACAGGCTTTATGAAGAAAGGCTGTGGGCTATGGGACCATTCAGCATGGAGAAGCACAGGCTCAGGGGGGACCTGGTGGCAGCCTATAAGTATATAAGAGGTGTGCATCAGGACCTGGGGGAACAACACCTGTTCACCAGAGCACCCCAGGATATGACAAGGTCCAATGGTCACAAACGCCTGCAAGACCATTTTAGGCTGGACATAAAGAAGCATTTCTTTACTGTCTGAGCCCCTAAGGCCTGGAACAGACTCCCCCTGGAGGTGGTGCAAGGACCTACTCTGGACACTTTCAAGAAACATTTGGATGCTTATCTTGCTGAGATCCTTTGACCCTAGGTGACTTCCTGTCCCTCGGGCAGGGGGCTGGACCTGATGATCTTATGAGGTCCCTTGCAGCCCTAATGTCTATGAAATCTATGTGACCTGATTATAGCTTGTCATACATGGATGCTGCAGGATGCAACAGGCCCCTAAAACGTTGTCCCCTACTCTCCAGTGTCTGTGGCCTTGATGCCTTGGGACCTTACCCACTTGCTGTTTTCCCTCCTCCAAGCAAGCTGGTAAGGAGTGAGCCATAACTTGTTTTTCTCTCCAGGTCTCCCACAGCTGCTCCTAGAGTAGCACAGCTGGAGGAGTTGGGTATATGGCAGTTACAATACCAGTGCTACCTACTGCTAGCAACTGTGAAATATTAATGTAGAGAAGGCCTTACAAAAGATACATTTGCCTTGTAAGAAGAGCAAATCTGGTATACTATATGTTTGGCTCATAAAATAGTTTGGGCTCACAAACCATGCTTTCCTTTCATTTAAGGGTATGTTTAGTTAAAAGGCAGCTGTTGTGTGTTAAGGACAGAAAAATACTCCATAAATGTGAGGCTAATGCATGTCTCTCTAGGAAAATTCCTATGAAACAATGGGAAACCAGATGGGATTGTATAGATGTTTAGTTTCTATTCAGTTGAATAAAATGGTGCCCAAATATAGAAAGGTAGTATTTTTACTGAATTCTCTAGAAATGTTCTGTAGGGAAGGGTATTATGAATATGACATTTCAGCTATGTTTTCATTAGGTTTGGTAGTGTAAGAGTGATGTGGTAGCTGTGATGGTTCAGAAAGTATGCAAGAGGCAAGGATTAGTAGCCTAAGCAAGTCTCTCTTGCTTAAGTTGATCCTTTTTGGAGTAGGTTAGGCAAAAAAGATGGTTTTTCAGTTTTTCTGCAGTTCTCTGGCATAGTTGTGTTGCATATATGGAGTTGTGCGTGTTAGCTAGAGGCTTGCAGATGATAAGTCCTCTTGGGATGGTGCTATGGTTCTTGCACAGGCTTAGGAAGGAGATTTTGTTGGATCTGACTTCTTTTTTTCTTTAGATTGTTAATTTTTCATTGTAAGTGGCAGACTTCCTGATCTTCCATGTTATGATCAGGAGCATAACTAAGTATCTCCTTTATAATTTTGATCTCTTTTGGAGTAGGTTAGGTGAAGGAGATGATTTCCTTGCCCTTGCATTTATTCTTAAGTTTGTATTTCTTTCCCCCTCTTCCATCCAATACTTCTGCAAAGCATTTCTGTATGTAGCTTTATTCTACCCTAATCCATTTTCACCTGTTTTTAGCTTTATCCACAGCTCTCTCCTCTTTTTTTTCTTATTTTATAGCTTCACTGGTGGAATTCAAATCCAATGGCATTGGCAGACAAGGTTCTTTGGGTAAATCCTATATCTTTTACTAAACTAACTCAAATAGTTGGACAAATTCTTCTTAGCAAGCTTTTGGGCACAAACGCCCTTCATCAGGCTGAGGGAGTGTTGGGGGTTTGTGCCCAAAAGCTTGCTAAGAAGAATTTGTTCAACTATTTGAGTTGGTCTAATAAAAGATATTGGATTTACCCAAAGAACCTTGTCTGCCTATGTCCTTAGACCAACATGGGTACAGCCTGCACCCCTGAACCCAATGGCATCAGAATTTAAGTAACATTTTTTACCTCATTTACGATTTCAAGCTTAGGCAAAATGAGTTATTGCATTCCTCAGCCATACTACATACACCAAATGCCAATAGCATACACACAATAGTGATTTTTGGAAAGGAGATTTCTGACTTGAGTAGTTTGGGATTTCTGTAAATGAAAGTAAGAAGCACTGCAGGTTAAAGAGAAACCAATGTTCCAATCTCAGATTCTCCTTGTTTTGGCTTGTTGAATTAAACAATAATATTTTAGCTCCTGAATGTTCTAATTACAGCACAGCATAGAACTGAGAGAGTTTATCAAATCAGGACACCATCTCATGATTGGTATAAACAGATCACAAATTTGCAAAGTGAACCTGACAAGTAGATTTGCTCCAAACAACACATCAGATTAGAGTATAATATGGAAAGAGCAAAATAAAACCAAAACACAGAGCCTGTTAACTCCAACCATACTTATCAATATAGGATAAACAGTCCAGTGCAGAGCTGGTTGTAAAATCATGTTTCTGGCTAACAGCAAAATCTACTATTTCCATGATAACTATCACTAAAGTTAAAAAGATCAGCCACAGAGAGCAAAAAAGAAGACAGAGAATCAAGAACCTTCAGTGTATTATAGTACATACAACATTCAAGAGCAATGCTTATCGATAGATTCCAAAAGTAGCTTTTTCTTATCAGATAAATAATATACAATTACTGTGTTGGAATGAACAAATCATGATCAAAGTGTTTGAAGTAGGGGAAAACTTTGAAGTCAGTATGAGGAGCAAGCATGGAGCATCTCCTAAGGCAGAAGGTATCTAAATATGGATGTACGTCTTTACTCTAAATCAGGTTTGAAATTATTCAGTGTGTGTATGACTATGAATGAATGATGCTGGTAAAGGAATGAGAATATAAAGGTGGGAGGAACTTCTCAGAGGCACCTACATTTTCAAAGGTACCTATCGGTTGTTTATCCCTTTAAAAAAATGTTCCCTTCAGGTGTCATGAAACGTATCCTGGGACCCTAACAATGCATCAGGAGAGTGCAGAGTGCTTCACTGTTATTCAAGCCAACAGGTTACACCACAAATTCATCCTTTTTTTTCCCCTCCCTAATGGTTCACATGCATGGGATAGAGAAATTTCACCCTTCACATTTAAAGGCATAAGGAAGAGTGTTATTAACAGAATATTTACTTGCCCTCTTCTGCAAAAACAGGACACATTTATCTAGATTGCATTTGGTCTGTAGTCCACAGTTTGGCAAGCCAATGGCATAAAGTGCCTTTAACATATAACTATCTGTCATATTTAATTTCCTTATATCACATTGCCCAGACTGGTTTAGAAAAATAGGACTATAATCATTCCTTTCATTTTTTTCTTATCTGCTTTCCTTTTCTTTGCTGACATATTTATAGAGATAAGAGGTCTCTGAAAGAAAGAAGCACACACAGTTGCACCTATTTATGAGAAAAGTTGTCTTTAAACTTGTGTGTAACATGTTCAGCTGACTAAGGTTATGTCCAATTGATATTTGTTTAAAAAAATTAATACTTTCAGCAGAAATAATGGATTAACAAAGAAATGTCATCACCCCACCTTTCTAAAAAGCATTCTCTTCAGTATCACAAATTACAAAATATATCTGTTTGTTCCATAAACTGTACTCCCACAGCAAGTTTTATTTGTGGGAACTGTCTATTCTTCTCCATGTGCTTTTTACTGAATTATTTTGATTTGAAAGGAACACGCAGCAGAACTAATCATCAGGTTATCATACATAAGCATAAGCAATTGCAGATGTTAGAGGTTATTTTAGGAAAACTGACCCTGCCTTGTTCATATCTCTGCTGTCAGCAATTTTCCTCTTATTGAGAAAGCTACTCTCTAAAAAGTTAATAAATGGCTTATAAACAAACAGCCTTCCTATGAACATATGTATACACAGTCAACCTTGGATACCTAAAGTTGAGCACTTGAATATATATTTATACACTTAAATAAGTGGCTTGTTTAGTTCAAAACACCAAAGTTTTGGTGTTTGGTTTAGTTCAAAACCATAGTTTATGAGAGGGAAGGATTTATGTGGGAGAAATCTTTTATAGAACCAGCTATATGGTTGGGATAGATATAGATAAGCTTCTGAGTGCAAGCCACTCTTCTTCAGGTCTGAGACAAAAGTGCTCGTTTTTTGCAGACCTGAAGAAGAGTGTCTTGCACTTTGCAAGCTTGTCAAAATCTCTCCTGTACAGTTGAAAATAACATATTTCCTGGGCCATCATGGCTGTAACATCACTCCAACACCACCATGGTAGTTTCTGTCAACTTTATGAACCCGAGTCATTTTTCACTTCATCAGTCCACTCTCCTGACCTTTCCTCAGACTTGAGGCACCACACTTGATATCATTGAGGGCCGGGTCTTCTGCTTTCCTTTCTGAGCCTGGACCTCCCAAGGGGTAGTACATTATTGCTTCCTACTAGCAGATTGTTCAGTGTTGGCCCTAGCTGCAGTGTTCCCATTGATTTCAGTGAACTTTTGAACTTTACAGGTCCATTGACCTACTTTAGATATGCAAGCATGTGTAGTCAACCTCTATTATATAATCTGGTCTTGGTGGGAAAAATGTTGCCAGCATTTGGTGGGTTACCTAATACCTACCTGAGGTCACTGACCCTTGGATTGGTCAGTAGATTGATTGACACATGATTGACAGCCTTCCTTCCTGAGTGATTGGTTGGATGGAAGATTGATATGAGTGGCATGACTGAAAGAGTTAAATAGGGCCGACTCTGCAAGACTGTGTGCAGCTGCGGCATGTGTCTGGTATTGTCTGTCTTTGCACGTCTGAATGTGGACTTGGTCTACTGGTGTTTGTCTGTAGGATAGTGGTCTGATTGCCTGTTCTTGTTGTTGTGTTGAAAATTGTTGAAAGTTGTTGTTGTATGCGGTTGGGTAAGGCAACTCTTGTCTGAGGTGTGGTCCCTAGCTGTGACCCCACAAATTCAGTTTAAGATCTCAATCCCGTGGGCCCCTTGGTTAGATTGACAAGCATCATTGGAAATTGTAAATGGTAAAGTATCACCCCTCCCTAATTTGGGGACAGAGCCTCGAGGTTGAGGAAAGTCCTGGTGGGAGTGATGTTTGGGAAATATTGTTGGTGGACACAAAGGGAGTCTACATAATTCAAGTAATTAGAGTCTTGCTTGCAACAGTGGTGTCCCTGGGTGGGCCTGTCCTAATTTGAATATTTAATTATTTGAATTTGTTAGCATCTTAAGTTGGTAGTTATGGCAACTCAGAGTGAGAAATCTGCTGCTGCTGAAGTGGTTAAGGCCTTCATAAAGTGGTTAGAAGAAGTATACCTGGAGTTATCTGCTAAGTAACGTGCTATTTTGGGAAGAATGTGGTTTGAAGAACAATGTGGTAGTTTAGGATTTATTTTGTGAGAAGTGGTTAGAGTGGCCCACAGAAAAGAAACGTGACAAAAAAACCAGTGAAAAAAGGCAGCTCTCATTGATTTGTTTGAGTGTGTGAAGGGACTTTCAGAGAAAGTAAAGCAGGAGGCTCAGTTGGTAGCAGACCTTCAGAATAAGTTAGATGAGTGGGAAAAGAGTAAGGTGACAGAGGGTGAAAAGATGCAGGCAGAAGTAAAATCATTTCAAGGTAGTGCATGGAAGGACGCCAGTACTATTCTAGATCTGAAGGAAGAGATAAAGGCATTAAGAAAAGATGTGGACATATTAGTGGGTGATAAAAGGTACTGGAAAGAACAGGCAAAAGATCTGCAGGCTGCTTTTAGGGTTATGAGGAAGCAGCAGGCTGATGAAGTAGCTTTAGTATATCATGAGACTTGTGAGAAAAAAATTAATACATTGAAGGAACAGCTCAGGATTGTTAAAGGGATGGATAGAAGTGTTAAAATGGAGAGAGAGTTACCTAACATTCCTCAGTGTGACAACAGGGACACTTCCGAGTCTGGTTCTTCATGTCGCAGTAGCTTTTGTTATTGCACAATTTAAGATAGAGAATTGCCTGTGGTGAAATTGTGAGCACCCACAGAGCCGGTAGTGCCAATGACACCTTTACAGACCAAGGGAATAGTGCGATCAGGGCCACACGGAGGGGTTGGAGTTATCACAGAGACCTCTATAGTTGCTTTAATGGCTGAGCAACTTTGTACTATAGGTAAAAGAATAGGAGTGCTGGAGAAAGAAACAGCAATTTCCTGGTTAGCCAAGATGGCTCTTTCAGGTGAAGGAATGGGTTGCACTGTTGTAGATATGGTAGATATTGTGCAGGGATGCATGGATATGCAAGACTTTTCAGCTTTGCCAATAGAAATAAAAAACCGTAAGGTGCAGATCAGCACTGAGATCCGAGATGAAATTTTGAAGTTGTATTTTCCAAGTGAATCATCTGTGGTTCTTTTTCACAAAGAAAGACAAGCCACAGGCGAGAGGCCAGAGGCCTACTTAGAGTGAAAAATGGTATTGTTTGCTGCTACTGGACTAACCTGTGAGAGGAAATCAATTTGATACAGGAGCTTTTAAGGAGCCATTGGTTCAAGGTTTTAATTCTAGATTGAAGGTTTATTTGGGAGGTGGAGCAGTTGGTGCTTCGTTAGACAAGATCACATGTTGGGTGAAGCAGGGATTTGATCTCCAGAGCAGTAGCAACACTGATCACTGAAAGGCAGGGAAAGTCGCAGTAGTATCAGTGGAGTCTGGTGATGATTTTAGTGAGAGAGAAAAGGCAGCAATGATGCACGCATGGCGAGAGAACAGTTTGATTTGACAGTGACTCTACTTTCAGTGATAAGCCCAGAGAACAGAGCAGAGAAAGGCAATCCTGAGTAAGCGTAATCACAGCATGGGAGCATAAGTCTGAAAAGGGGCAAGGTCCCAGTACAAGTTCAGGAAAGGATCAAGGGCAGAGAAAGGATCATTTTTTCCAAGGGTTTCCAGGAGGGGAACAATTGGAGGCAGAAGGAGAATCATGCAGTCAGGAACTATCTGAGAGATTCAGTATAGAAAGAGCATCTTAGATATACAGACAGGGAAGCCATAGGTTGGTCTGCCCATGATGAAGTTATTAGAACTGCTGGTGAAATATAAGCAGGAATAAGCAAGCACAGCAAAGGCTAAAGGGGAGGAGCTGCTGCCTCCGCCTGTTCTGACACAAGGCTCAGATTGGGACAGCCTGGCACTCCCTTCGTCCCCAGAAATTAAGACTATGGCACCATTGGAATATGACAAGTGGGGATGACTGACTGTGAACATCCAATTCAGTGATACCAATAGGAGAACACTGTGGCATGATCAAAGTATGCTTATTGATGCTGGAACCTCCTTCAGCCTGGTGAATACAGAGGGACAGGCATTTTCTGATTGGGCACTCAAGAGGGTAAAATGGGAGGGGTTCAATGGGACAGTGAGCAAGATCAGGTTCTCTGAGCCAAAGTTGTTTCAAATTGGATCCAAGATCAGGGTGTCGAATTTTGGCCTTTGTAAATTGGAAGGTACAAGAATAATTGACTGTGACCTCTTGGGAAAGCTGGGTGTTGTTGTGGATTTGCCAAACCGTTCATTGAGAATTACAGGGCAACCTGTAGAGACATATGTGATATCAGCAAGGCACCTATGGGCTGCAGTAAAAGCAGCAGAGAAATCATTTTTGCTGCAGTGGGAGAGTGATGTTCTTAATTGTGCTTTAAGTGTAGTAAGTGTGTGAGCGCAAGACAAAGTGCAGTGTGGCCGGATTGAAGCAGATGTAAAGATCATCAGTCCTGACCCGAGACCACAGCGCTGCTACAGATTTCCTAAGGAAGCTGAGGAGAGCATAGAAAAGATCATCAAGGCTTTGGAGCAGCAAGAAGTGTGCTTCTGCCAATTCAAAGCACTGCGGATAGTCCTATATGCCCAGTGAGCAAGCAGGACAGGGTAACATGGTGGCTGACTGTGGGATTTCAGGCACCTAAGTAAGGTTATATCAGCACTGGTACTGGTTGTATTAAAATATCCAAAATATATTAGCCGGTATTGCCCACAGAGCCCAGTAGTTTTCTGTTCTTGACCTTTCAAATGCTTTGCCAAAGGACTGGTCTCCTTCAGACTGGCTCACCTCAAACTGACAGCCTCCAATCCAACCCAGCCTACACACCTATTGTCCTGCTTGCAGCTTATTCCATTCAGTTTTCCTGGAGCCTTCTGGGTGTCACTGACAATACTAGTTTTGGTGACATGTCAACAAAGTTGTTTAAATTTCTGTTGATGCTAGGGATCCGTTTTGTCCTGTTCTGCACGTAGGCACTAGGCAGCTGTAGCTTCAATGTTTCCTTAAGTCATTATTTCCGTATGTGCTAGTTTTATGGGTAAATTGAAGTATACTACATGATAATGACATTAAGGCATGTAAACAGAAATATTAAAATAAAACCCGTAACCTGTCACACCATGATTAATCATCCTCTCTATAAAAAAAGATGCGTGCTTTTTTCCAGCTTTAATTTGCCTGATTTTTTGCCTTCCACACATTGATTCTTATTATGCCTTTATTCCTAGGATAAAGAGCTCTTTACTACCTAGTATTTTTCCTCAGGAAAACACCCTCTAATCAAGCCACTTCTGGATCTTATTTTTGATGAAGAAAACAAGATTTAAATTAGATTTAAGTATAAGTTAGCCTTTTTTCCCAAAAGTGACTGCATTTTAGTCATTAGCAACATACTGCCTGATATATTTTCATCGTGAGAGGAGATCATTTATAGTAATCTAAATACATTTAATTTTTTGTCAAATGCATTTTGAATATGTTGAGTGCAATCTAGCCTTGAAAGACAATGTGTGAAGGAAAAATGTGTCCTGAAGGCTCAACCTGTAATGCAGCATCCCAGCAAAAGCCTCCACCCACATCATGCGTCAGGCAGGTATAATGTTTTCAGAAGCACTAGGTAAGTCGCAGCTAATTAGGGGTGTACAAAGCAGGCAGTATTCGATTCGGATTTGGCCCGATTCAGGGGACAGCAATTCAATCCACTGATTCGGATCACTGTCTCGATTTGATCTGGCTGAATCTAAATCTAAAGATTTGATTCTGATTTGGAGAAACAGTGATTCAGCCACACACAGCTTTATATGTCTTTTCTATGTACCTTGAGTTACCAGGCATGGCTTGTGAATGCTGAGATGGTGGGGAGGATGGATGCCACCCCCCTATGTCCCTCCTGGCTGGGTGATCAGCCACGGGGAGACCCCAGGTGTTCCCCCAGACCCAGGAGGCACTAGTCGCCAAGCCTCAGGGTGGAGGGGGGGTCCCCTGTATGCTCCTCAGTGGACCCAGAAGTGAACCGGACGTACCTCTGGTCCACTTCTGGATCCACTGCCAAGTGCACCAGGGATCCCCGTCCCCCATGCTCCCATGGGACACTCCATCCACCCCACCCTCTTAGCATTTACAAGCCACTCCTGGTACCTTGAGGTATGTAGAAAAAAAATATAAAGCTATGTCTATGGTCAAACCGTCGAATCTCTCCAAATTGAATCAGAGGCTTCCGATTCTGTTTGGAGAGATTAATGGGTCTCTTGATTCAATTTGGATTTGGCCACCAAATCTCTTCCGAATTGAATCAGTGACCATAGCTTCGCACAGCGCTACAACTTATCTATTAGCCCTTAGCAGAATACAGCATGGAGTTAGATCCTCTGGCTGGTGTGGAGGGGAGGCTAAGTTACTGCCCTAGTCATTCTGGAAAAGCTAGTATTAGCATCAGGTAATTTGATATCCTACTCCCCAAATGCTTTCCCTTCACAAGAAGGTATCATATTTACAAGAAGATATCGGATTTACCCAAAGAACCTTGTCTGCCCTTGCCCTTCACAAGGTACAAGGAGAGGGGCTTTTTGCCTTCCCCCTACTTGTAGACCATCAGAGTTTCGTGGAAACACACGCAGCATACTTTTGGGTCAGGTCAGCAGAAGCTTTTATTCAAAAGAAACTACAGCTGTAGGGGGGATTCCAAAGTGACATGGATTTCCCAAGCACTTGGAAGGGGTCCCCCCCCAAGAGCAAAATCAGGAGGCTTATATACTTTTTAACAGTTGCTTACAACTCACGTGATCATATAGTGAAATTAGCATGAAAAGCGGCTATAATATTACTTCATTATTTCTTTGCTGTAATCAGGATGGGAACTAATGGGGGAGGCGAGGTTAGTTCACAAACCTCCTTCTTGCACCTGGAAATCAGATTTGTACATACTTTTTTGCTATCTTCAAGGCCGCGGTGAGTGAAGCAGTTGCAGAGGAGTTACAAAGAACAAACACTTTCTCTTATCTGTTCTACTATACAGAGCCAGCAATTCTCCACAAAGCGGTTATGTCATCTTATAACTAAAATAATCAAAGTTTAAGGCATATATTTTTTCTGATTCCACAAGAGGATTGGGCTTAAGCCATCCCTCTCCGTATAGCCATGATTCTTTACTGAGATATTGTACATGAATGAATGCTCAGCAGCAACTCCTGGCAGGGATCAAAGCAGCGAGGCAAGGTCTGTTTTGCTTAGTCTGTTAACTCTGCCTTTGGAGCTCCTCAGAGATTAGGGATGAGTAGGTGGGACAGAGCTGGAAACTCTGAATGAAGAGATGGGTTGATGACTGAGTATTATGGAACTAAGTATTGTCTAAAATGTTCGGCATCCTTTTCCAAAGGAAGCCAGAACTAGGCCTGTGCGAATAGGGAACTATTCGATTTGGATCTAGATTTAGCCAATTCAGTTGCTGGTGATTTGATTCAGAGCTCCGAATCAGTTTTCCACTTCAATTCAGCCAAATCGGCTCCAAAGCTTCGGATCCGATTCGGAGCTGATTCAGAGATTTGGCCATAGAGTGTAATGGGGAATCAATGAAATATCTGTAACTTTCTTGGTTTTTGGCTGATTTGAATTAAACTTGTAGGAATGGTAGCCTCTGCTGAGAGCATGAAGTCTGCCAAGTTTCAAGGTGTTAGATTTAGGGGTTTCTGGGAAACTGCACCTCAACATTCTGAAAGCAAAACTCATGTCACGTGTGTGTGTTAGCCCACAGGGGGGTACAAACTGCAGGGATGGTAGCTCTTGCTGAGGTCACAAAGCATGCCAAGTTTCAAGGAGATAAGTGCAGGGGTTTCTGGGAAACTGCACCTCAACATTCTGAAAGCAAAACTCATGACATGGGTGATACTGTATGTGTGTTAAGGCACAGAGGAGTGAAAACTGCAGGCCTCGTAGGCCCTGCTGCAGCCACAAAGCCTGCCAGCTGTCAAAGAGATAAGTGCAGGGGGGTGCTCTGGGGCCCTGCACCTCTGGCTGCTAACAGGCAAAACTGGTGATGTGGGTGCCTGTGCGACTATGTCTGTCCTGGGGCACAGGGGGGGTGAAATCCACTGCAGGCCTGGATGCTAGCTCCTGCTGTGGCCATGAAGCCTGGCAGCTGTGTCTTAGGGTGCAGGGGGGTGAAAAGAACTACTGCAGGCCTGGATGCTAGGCCCTGCCAGGTCACCAAGCCTGCCAGCTGTCAAAGAGATAGGTGCAGGGGGAGCCTGGCTTCTGGGGCACTGCATCTCTAGCTGCTAACAGGCAAAACTCATGATGTGGGTGGGTGACACTGTGTGTGTGTTAAGGCACACCCTCACTGGTGCTGGGGCCTCTGCACAACACAGCAGTGTGCCCCAGTGAGGTCTCCTCCTCCCCTACAGCCTCGGTCCGGCCCACCACTGTAAACTACAGCGGGTCAAAATAACTTATCCGGCTCAACACCAGTAGCAGCAGCAGCAGCATCAAAGGTACCCAAACAGAACTGTCACAGAGCCTTTCTTTTTATAAAGGAATTGACAGCAAGAAGTAAAAATGTTATGTTTTGTTGGATATAAGTTACTCATGGTGTCTGATGGCTTATCTTGTGTTTTTTGTCTATATGTTTATTAGGGATAAAAAGGGGAATACTTAAAAAAAAATCTTAGGAAGCTTTTGGGTTCAAAACCCCTTTGTCAGGCTGAGGAAGTACCTGCAGTTGGTCCTGGATGGAAGGAATAATGAAGAAGCCAGAGGCTGGCCTGGCAGGCAAGAAAGCCAGTCAGTGAAAATGGAAATGGAGGCATCAGGAGGTGAGAGACAGGCTGGGGTGGGAGGTGGGATGTAGCAGTACAAGTGCAGTGCAGTGCTGGAGGGGAAAGGGGGATGTAGCAGTGCAAGTAAAAGTGCAGAAGTACCCGGGGAGTCAGATGTCCGGCAGGTTGCAGTGTGTCACTCCTTTTGTGTTGTGTGTTTTCTTCTTTTGCATTGCACATGTGCACTGGACTTTCATTTGATTGTTTGATTCACTAGTAAGTATGAAGGCCTATGTAAAAAATGTGTGCTATCTGTCTTCTTCTTTTCTGCTGGGATGAGTTTATTTCTAAATATGGAGTGTAACTCTGTTGTGTGTTTTATTCCCTCTGTGTTATTCCCTCTGTGTTGCGTGTGTGCACTGGATTCTTCTTTGATTATTAATAATAACTATATATGGTGTCTTCTTCTGTGATGTTCTATTAATGTGAATGTGTGACTGCTACTGTACTTCTTGTTCTTGATATATTTCCTTCTTTTAAGACCCTGAGTACTATGTTAGTCTCAATCTGAATCTGACTTCTGTGTTGTCTTCAGTCTCTATGTAAACTAACTATAATAATATTAATAACTAATAACTACTATATATAATCTGACTCTCTTTTTCTCCTATGAATATCTGATTTTCCTTCTTCTATGTGTGTATATTATAAGTGTGTGTGTGCAATCTGTGTGCCTCCCTGCACAGTGATGGATCACGCTGGCAGGGAAAATACTGAGCTTTCTTTTTTCAAAGTTTGCAAAAAAAAAAAAGAGAGAGCAAATATAAATTGAAAGAAATGAATTGGATAATATTAATTAAAGAGATTCTAAGCTAAGGTAAGTTAAGCTAAGCTAAATCCTATCCTATCCTTTCTAACAACAAAAAGGAGGAGGCAGGTTGCAACTGCTGACTATGAAGCAAGCCAGGCAGCACAGTACCTTTCTGATGTTGTTCTTCAGACAGAACCAGCTCACAAAAGGCAGACCAAGCCTGCACACAGAGGCTTTTATGCTGTTTCTATGTCCCTCTCCCCAGACACTGTAACTGGAAAGGCAGTCAGAAAGAAATCATGCTCGCTAGCCACCTAGACATGTCAGTCTTTCTCCCCCAGCTCCCCCTTCCTCTTCTAAGTTTCTGTTTCCCCATACAGACAGCCTCCGAATCGCCAAATCTTTTCTGAATCTTTTCGGAATCAATTCAGAAGCTCCGAATTGATTTGGAAAGCCAGAAGCAGCTAGCAATTTGATTTGGACATGCAAATTCGGCCTCCGAATCGTCCAAATCTTTTCCGAATCCGAATCATGGTCTGAAGCTTCGCACAGCCCTAGCCAGAACCAGCTGAGGCAGTAAGGGAGCTGCAATGAAAGAGAGTAGAGAATTTGATAGGAACAAAGCTGAAGAGCTCTCATAATTTAGGTTTTACAAGATACTCATACTACAGTGCAGTCTGAGATATCCTGAATTAGCCCAAAGTGGAAATGAAGCACACGAAGTTAATGCTTCTGTCGCATTTAGACTGATGTAAATCCACTAAGTAGAGACACAAGATAAAAATATCTTTGTGTTTACACTCCCTCTGCACCATGGTAAATGTTGACACATGATGCAAGACAGTGGTAAATGAAGTCCATATCGGTGTGAAAATGGTCTAAGTGAGAGAAGAGTGAGGCCTGCCTAGTATTGTTATGGTGCTTCTTTTATTTCACTGTAGAGTATCAGTACCATGTATGCTGAATTCCGGAAATATAATTAAAAAGGAGCTCTGGCGGGATTTAGAGCAAGCCATTTAAACTGTTATTTATGCACTTAGACCACAGTAAAGTAAAATCACTCACATGTAAGATTATTTCATCACTATTATTTACAGCAAAGGACA
The DNA here is from genome assembly GCF_000455745.1 of Alligator sinensis. Taxonomy (NCBI): domain Eukaryota; kingdom Metazoa; phylum Chordata; order Crocodylia; family Alligatoridae; genus Alligator; species Alligator sinensis. Next base: position 691,810 of record NW_005842034.1, on the reverse strand, counting down.
TTTATCTGCTTTGTTTCACAATTGCTCTTCTTTCTAATGAAGAGCTGAGACGATCATACCCAGAGATCATATTAATCACATAATCAAATAAGGTTCGTCACGCCCCAGGCTGGTTTTCATTTGCCAGTATGTTTGTTCTATGGACAATGACTGGTTGTCTTTGCTATTTCCCAGTAATCCCTGCACCAGGAAAGAAAGAAGAGTTTAGAGGAAAAGGGTAGATGTGGGGAAAGCAAGGTAGACAGGAATTCTTTCTAAATTACTTAACATTCTGCCCTCATTCTGTTACCCTACAAGTAGTTATACCCTTTGCCCCACATGTGGTATATCCATGCTGACAGCCCTCAGTGGATCAGAAACAAATCAAGATGCATAGAAGTTTACTTCCAAGAACATCAGTGAAGCAAGAAGTCTCTGCAGCAAGAAGGTCAGTGACCCAGCTGCTTCCTTTCACACCCCAGAGGCTGAAACTAAACAAATAGTTAAGTCTGCATCTCCCTTGTATAACCCAGCTTCAAAAACTACCCCATCTCAATACATCTGGTAACGTCAACAAGTCAGCAGAATTTAATCATGTACTTCTCAAGGAGCCATTAGGACTGAAAAACCAAATTATTTTACGAGAACGGTCTTTGGAGAGAGAGTGGTATGTCCCTCTTTTAGACATTCTTGTTCATGGACTCCTTTCCTGTTTAGAAAACAAGGATTTATTACTTATTCAGTTTTCTTAGGGGATATGATAAAAGTGGTGTTGTGTAATGTACAACAGCTGATGAATGAATCATTTCTCTGAGAACTTTTGGCTAGGGTTTTCAAAATTGTTTCATGACCTGAGTGCCTCTGTTTTTCAGGCCTCGATTTTAAGCATGTTAAAGGAGCATGGTTTTCAAAAAGCACCAGATTTGAAAATGCATCCCAAATGCATTTTCTGATTTTGGTTCCTTTTTAATATAATATTTGTATTAACACCTCATTTTGTTAACTTTCTTATAGTTCACTTTTGGCCAGAAACAAAGACCTAAGGACAAAATTGATTGGATAGAAATAAAAATTGCTTTTTTCCTCCTCAAAATATGTATATCCTCCTTAGACTTTCTTTAGCATAAGATGGGAAATATTCCATTTAGGATATATGACAAGTTAAGGATTTGGTTTCTGCTCATATAGAGGGCTCAAAATGGGAATTTTATACAATTATAGAGATTTCCAGGTACCCAGTGGTCATCTAATGGTTGCTTGTAGTCTTGGAAGAGTTCTGGATAATGGAAATTACATTTGTGAAATGTTCATGTAAATAAAGGCAATTTTTGGATATTTTATGGTTCTCTGTTAGACCTGTAGGTTCAGATTCCTAGTAACTAAGGCTCCTGGATTTAACATTAGAGAGATACAGAAGTAGTCGCCAGAACACTTTTAAAAACTCCTTCCAAATATCTTCAAAATAGCTTTTCTTTAGGATATGTGGCATATACAAATTGCAAAATAGTACAGGAAGCTATATGATTTTCTAGAAGACACTTGAGTTAACTTGCATGATTCTTTTTTCATAAATTTTGTAGTAATTCAATATAACTAAACCCCAATACTACATAAATTCACATATGGTAATATTTTATTGACTTACACTGTAGGGCTGCTAAGGTGGAGAGAGAATTGTATCTTTCTTTGGTAGCTGATTTTCTTGGTGTAAGAGGTCGGTGGTGTGCCACCTGGAGCTGAGTTGTCTCTCCACTGGGATAGTAGTGTTTTGTCCTTCAGAAAATTTCCTGCCACACCTTTGGTGTTTGAGAGGGAGGTGCCAAAACACTCTTGGGAAGCAAAAAAGGGTTAGTTATAGGCTCAAGAAGTTGGCTTTTCTTTGCAGGGCTCCACCATCCCCATACTCTACCCTAACCACACCACATGTTCCGGGAGTGCTGTTGCTCACCTCTAATGCTAAGGATCCAATCTCAGTCTTATGGACCTCTTGGCTGGGGTCCTCCTCTTAGGTTGGCTGTTTGCCCCATTCTTCCCTGCATGGGTCCCAAGACAGCTACTTCTTGATTCTAATCCTGCCCTTATCTTCAGGGTCGGACGGACTCACCCCTCTTCTTGGGTGTAATCTCATCTGTGTCTTCATTCTCCTCTGGGTTCCCAGAGTGGTTACCTTCACTCCTCAGGACTGGACTCACCGATGGAGCAGTCTTCTCTGTTCCTGTGCTGGCTCTCACCGTCAGAGCTGCCTCTTCCCTGGCTCTCACCAGGTAACTTGGGGGACTGGAGTTTTCCTTTAAGCCCCAGGGTCAGTTCTGTCTCTCCTTGGTCTCCACCATCTTCTTTCTTCTTGCCTCATCTCCCCTTCTTTCCATCTGACCCCTAACAGTCCCTCAGAGTTCCTTTAAATTTCCTTTCTGTCTGGCTGGGTCTGCCATGGCAGCATCTGATTCGCTGCCTTCCTGACCCAGCTGTTTTCTCTTCAACTTTTTGGCGTGGCTTTTACTCTTTTCTTTGGCTTTGCTGTTTTCCCTATCTCAGGCTCAAACCCTGGCAGCTGGGTTTACCATGGCAGCCTTTGATCTGCTGTGACCCCAACTAGTTCCCTTAATTAGTCGGGGTGCGGCATCCTTCCCACCCTGGCTCACTACAGTTTCCTCGGCATCCTTTGGTAAGTTTATCTCCTTTGTTTTATCCTTCATGTTCTCGTGGCAGGATGTTTCAGCTACCCTGTCACACTAGGCAACAGGAATGCAATAGCATCTATTTGCACTTCATCAAAGCCACATGGGAAACCACTACTGAGGCTGGAGAAGATGGGGATTGGTAGAACTTTAAGGTGGATAGGAATTGTAAATCAAGTAGTGCTCAAGGTGAAAGTATCAGCCTGGATGGAGATTACAGAGTTCATTAAGGACTGGTTTTGAGATGAAACTTGTTTTGTATCTTCATTGATGTCCCTGGCACAAAAATATCAACAGACATTTTAAATTTTCTGTTGAAATTTGCTACTTACAAAGATATAAGAAGGATTGTTAATAGAGAGGAGGATCAAAGTATCATACAGGAAGACCTGGATTACATTGAGACCTAGAGTAATAGAGAAAGATAAAATGCAAGGTTTTGCTTTTGGGGACTAGTAACAAAAACATGCTATAATTTGAGAAGTCATCATCTGGAGCTGAGTGAGGTGGAGAATGACTTGGGTATGGTAGTTGGACATAGGTTGCCTATCAGCCCCGGAGTGATGGGGTTGTGAAAAAGTCAACTTTAATCCTGGGATATATCAGTCAGTTATTTAGTAGAGAAGAGAAGTGCAAGGCACTAGTAAGACGTCATGTGCAATACATCTGGTAAACCATGTTCAAGAAAGATGCAAAGAAGCAGAAAAGCTGCAGAAAAGAGTTATTATTCTAATCTGGGAAATGAAGAGTTTGTAAAGACTGCACTAGAAGATCTTGGATTATTTAACCTAGCAAAACATTGGCTGCGGTGTGATATGACTGCTGAGTATAAATATACCAGGTACATAAAAACAAGGGAAGGAGACAAGGTATTAAAGTTAAAGGACAATGTTGGCACAATAACAAATGCATATTAGATAAGCAACCCTCGTTCCTTTGGATCATGGTGTATGCATAAGAGGTGCATGATGAATCCATTTATGACTGACAAACCAAAGTCGAGCTTGTTACAAGTTTCACAGATCCATGTAATGTCTGAGCTGTAGTCCAGGTTTATAGAATGTTTCTTCCTTCTTTCTCATTTTGCTTCTGCCCTCTGGATCAAACAGCTTCATGTTGTATTGCACCCAATGCCAGATATTCCCTCCAGATCAGACGGGGCTCTACATCTACATTGATGTTGAACAACTTCATATCATTTTTACTTGTTATGGTACTACCATTAAGGGTGACCCCACTTTCTAGAGCCATCTCAATTCTTGCTGTACAAAATATTCTTGGGGATATGGTCTCTTCCCATTCTCCTGACATGGCTGAGCCATTGCAACCTCCTCCTTTTGAAAGTGGTTTCTAAGTGTGTCACACTCCTACACCTCTGTGATTGGTATTTTGGCTTCCCAGTTTATTTTCAGGATCTTATGCAGACATCTCATGTGAAAGCTGTTCAGTCTCTTGATATGCATATGTAGTCCATGTTTCTGAACCATAAAGTGGGATGACAGCATGCAAGTTTTGTGTATAAATTGGCCATAAATAAATAAAGGTTGGAAATTAACAAGAAGGTTCCCTCTGAGATCGGTGATTTTTCTGGAACAAGGTTCCAATCTGAGTTAGTGGGATCCAAAAAGATATTTTTAAGGTTGAGTTCAATAATTTTATGAAGGGGATTATACATCACAGTTCCTACAGTAGATGAAGATTACATTCAGCAACTCAAGCTGTCTTTCACTGTCTTTCTATGCTCTTCTCCAAAATAAATTACTGGGTATTAAACTGCTGTTGAAATTGCAATCAATACAATGTGTAAAAGGTTTTATGATGTAGAGTATTTGTGACCTTTATTTCAAAAGGTATTGTTTGTAAAAAGCTGTCTGTTTTATTCTTTGTTCCAGGCTCAAATCAACTAGAATCAGAATCATTGTTTCAGTCTTTGGGAATCCTTTGTTCATCTTTATAATTGCCATATAAGAAGTACCAAGCTATTAAATGGATTTTATACGTGCATCACAAATTGACCTTTAAAAGCAATGGGTATTACACATTAAGCCCTCGTTCTTAATATGATTCCACAGGATAGTTCACACTGAATTAGTTTTATCAGGCTACTTAAGTATGGTGTGATGGTTTGATACACCACAGAAGTGAATCCCAGAAGGGTTTGCTCAGCTTTTTTTCTTTCCAACCTAGCTGATTTCCATAGTTTATTGGGGTAATGTTCAGATGAGACTGTTGTAACAACAATGGGAAGAAAAACCTGAGATGTGTTGAGAAGGCTGAGAAATCCCTGGTGGTTATGAGAAGAGCACAGGCTGGAATGAACAGAATTACAGAATCACTCAATTTTTAAACTTTTGTTGCAAATAATTTTCCCTTTTCTAAGACTTCACCTTAAAAATTCTAAATTAAAACAATGTATTAAAACAATGTATAATTTCACTCGTACAAGACGGATAGCAAGTTCATAATGTACTGTTGTTCCTGTGAGGCCTGTGGCATTATAGAAGGAAGTCAGAGCAATGCAGAAACAGGAGAGCATACACCTCAATTTAAAATCACTGCAGCATCCTCAAGACTGTAGTATAGTAATCTCCGATATATGACATCCTGCATACTCACACCGGGGGCCAGATTTGTTCCAGTTGAATCTACACATAATTTTGAGCCAATATTGGACACAGTAGCCTAGATTTCAGTGGGCAGAATGACCAAAATGTTGAGAAAGTATCACTGCAAATATTACCATCACAACCTAGAAATCTCGAGCCACTTCCTGACCGGATCTGCTACTTTGGCTCTTTTCAAAATCTAATTTTTTTAAAGATATTTTTGTTTAGAAAGCTGCTCATTGAGTACATGTTGAGATGTGTTCAACAGCTGGTACTTAGCAGCAGAAGCTATCAAGGGCTTCAGGACAATGGTAAACCATTTAAAAATGTGATTTACTCAATCGTTACGTTATTTGAAATCTTAGCCAATATAGCATTAGGGCCAGGAAAGAGATGATGAATGGCTGGCTTGTTTTAAAAGCTAAAAATCCACCAGTCTGTTGTCCACTATATTTCACTGAGGAGCATTGGTCAATGTGCTAGTATTGCACTAGATTGCTGAGAAACAAGATTGCTTCTTTCTGGGACTATTCCAGGGTTATGATGAACAGATTACATGACATGAAGAAGCTGGGTAACATATCGGAGCTTTGCCTGTGACCCTGTTTTCTGGGTGTGTAAACTGGAAAATGCTGCCTGAAAAGTTGCCTGTGATTTTGACTGAAGATCAAGGAAATGAGATCTAATATACTAACAAATTCTAATTTTACCTAGTTCATTGAGACAGACGATTGAAACTGTTTGTACAGAAACATGGTGATAGGCAGAACTAACTCCCGTAATAAACTGCTTTCTCCGTTGATTAAATAACTTGCTTGTTTTCTGAAGTGCTCAAGTGTGTAGCTTATATTGGCTATTGTGAGGTAACACTGCAAATAAATTTGCACTCTGAGAAGAGATGAATGGATTTAGTGGTCAATCTGATGTATTGAACACAAAAATGGTGAAGATTTTTTTTCCGCCCATCTCTTTCAGTTATGGTAATGCACAGTGTTCCCGTAGCAACAGTAGATAAGAAAATTTCAGACAAAAGTATATTTTGTAAAAGGACACTGTTGGCTTAATTAATCACTTTTGTCTAAAAATGCTTTGCCTACTCTTATCTTTTAAGCAATACTAAAGACTAGTATTACTGAAAGGTTAGAAATCTTTCCCCCCCCCTGTTTTCTAAGTGCTTTTGACAGCACATTAGTAGTTGTTTTCAAAATGATTTCTGTGGGACTACAAAGGGCTGTACATATTTAAGCGTTTTCAGGCTTAAGAGAAATTGACTGTATTTCCCATAGCAACAAAGAAAAGAAAAAAGGGGGAAATGCAAATTTAAACTCATAGCCATCAATGAAGGGGTGGGAAACTATTTTAACTGTCTTTTTTAGTTGCCCTTATGGTAAAAGCTGTTAAAAATTAGTAAATGAGTCAATGGAAATGTCATTGGTTCATCTTAAAGTATGTATCCATGTAGATCCCATTATGTATACAAGTCCAGAGGCTTTTATTTTTAATAGCAGACTATCGAGGCTATGCAGGCAATCTGTGCTCACATGTGGGGGCATAAATAGCAGGTTGGTCATGGCCCTATTTCCTTTTTCTTTTACCACCCAGAGCAACAAGACAGAGTGGCCGGTTCTTAGCTTTTTCTAAACCTTTCATAGATCTTTGGGACTCTTCTGAGTCTTTGACATATGACTATTAAGATTTATGTCAACCTGAGTACTGCCCTCTGTTTAATTTCCTCTGTCCACAAAAGGACAGAGCAGGTGAATTTTCTATTTAGGAGAGTTCCATAAACTGAGTATACCTATCATTCCCAACAAAAGAGTGTTGGTTATAATGCCAGATTTTAAGTTTATCCCCCGGAAGTAAACTGTGAAGTTGTCATCAGGCTAGGAAAAGATGACTTCCCAAAATGTAGATATTTGTCCGGTGAAATCTTACAAGCTATTTGGTAATCTTGTCAACTTCTGGCTCATCTAGGATTGCTCTTCTCATAAATTAGATACTGTTTGACATGGCTAAAGTCTGCTTCCAGATGCCAGATATGATAACATCCACAGCAAAATTGGCAGAGATACATTACTAAGTCACTCCACCATGGATTGAGTACTAATGTGCTTGCTCCAAGCCATGTTCCTAAGTTGTCAGTGAATCATAAATCATAAATCAAGGAAAAGCACCCATAGAGGCAAAGACTCCAAAAATATTGAGCTTTTAGATAAAAAAAAGCATACTCCTTTACCCTCGTACAGCTGTTTGTGTATGACTGGAAAAGTCTGACTAGCTAACCTGAGACAAGTGAGACCTTTCCTCTTGAATCTCCCAAAGGAAAGGACCTCTAGGATATAATTAAAGAATGTAAATTAAGGTAGCTGAAATAATCATGCAGGTGGCAAGGGGTGCATCTTCTGCTGGGGCCCAATCTCTGGATAACTAACATGGTAACGATGCAGAGCATTGTGTCTTCAAGCACTGCATGTCCAAAAAGCAATACAGGTCATGGTTGTGACCATACTCTTTGAAGGTGTAGAAGTACTTAGCAAGCATAATGACAGTGCTCTGCACTTCTTAAAAGACTCATAAACCATTCTGGGCTCCCAGAGGGTTTACCGCACAGATTACAATCACAAACTGACCTCAATTCCAGTCAGCACAACCAACATCTTATCAGCTCAGACAACCTGAAATTCTAGCTATAAAGTCTGAGGTACAATAGAAAATGTCAGCCTTTTTTACAACGCTCCCCCCATTTCTTTGTTATATCACCAAACTTAATAGGATGCCAGGTCATATCAGAACCAGACCAGAAAGCAGAACCTTCAGAAGCCATCTTACTTCAGTGCACTGGGCACACTTGATCATGGCATTTTAGAGATCATTCTAGATATATAAAGGGCTTAGTCCATCTGTCCATGTGTCTGTCTGTCCATAATGTTGGGGGGGGGCATGGCTCCCGGTGGGGTATAGCTCCCGCCAGTGTTGCATAAAAATGCCCATCAAGAATGATAGGTTGGGTGTGGCTCCATTGGAGCAGGCTAGGCAGATGCTGAGTGGGGGGAAGGGAGAGGATGGTGCATGGCTGGATGTGGACTGGCAGCAGTGCAGGGTGCTGGGTGGCAGTGGCCATCCACCACCCCACGCTGGAGGGGGGGCACAGGGTGAGTGTGGGGAGGTGGAGGGGCATGGTTCCAGATGCAGAACAGGGGGGCGGTGCAGGGCCGGATGTGGAGTGGGGCAGATTGCACATGGCCGGACATGGAATGGTGGCACTGTGGCACAGTGGGTGGCAGTGGGCATCCACTGTCCCATGCTGGGGGGATGGGGAGTATCAGGTGGGGAGAGTGTGGGGCTGAACACAGAGCGGGGTGGTGGTGTGGGGCCAGCTGCAGAGTGGGGGGCAGGGGGGAGGTGTGGCCAGCATGAAGCAGCTGCATGGGACAGTGGGTAGTGGTGTTGTATGCAAGCTCTCCCTCGGGTCCTGGGAGGTGGCAGCAGCTTGGGGTGGTGGGTGGCAGCGCTCCATCCTGCCCCCCCCCCGCATCATTCTTAACAGGCAATTTGCTAGTAAGAACATAATAATTGTCACTTACTGGGTCAGACCATAGGTTGATCTTGCCCAGTATCCTGTGTCATACAGTGGCAGAGAGTGGATACTGAAAGAGAGAGTGAACTGGGTGTGACCAGGGCTTTCTCCACTGTTCCTCTTTTACTTGCAGCCTCTAGCATTTAGGGCACCTATACACATGCCTGAAGCCTTCTCTGACATGTTCTAATTAGAACATGTTGGAGCAGACTTCGTTAATCTAATTAGAATGCTCCAGGAGCCTCAGCACCACATGTATTCAGTGTCCCTGCATTTCAAAATGTTGGCAGGGCACTTTAACTAAAGCTCATTCAACTAGTTAAAGCATCCTCATCACTGTTTTGAAGCATAGGATGCTGAATATACAAGACGCTGTAGGTGTTTTAATTAAAACGGCTCCTCAGAGCCACTCTAATTAAAATGCTCTCTGCCACCGCCCCGAAGCACATAAAGGCACGTATGCCCTTAATGTCTAGGAAGTTCTGATTCAGAGGCTATATCCCTAATGCTCAAATCTACTGATGCCACTTTCCTCCAAGAATTTGTCCAACCTTTTTAAAATCTGGCTAACAGCTTCTACAACATCTGGTGGCAATGATTGGCCCATAGATGGGCCATAGAATAAGATGTGCCCATTGCTACCTGCAGGACTATTTCAGCCACCTTAATTTGCATTTCTTAATTATATCCCAGAGCTCCTTCCCTTTGGGAGATTTGAGAGTGCCACATCTGGTGGCACTTTAATTACATGCTGCATGAAAGAGAACTTCCTTTGGTTAGTTTAAAACTTACTAGCAGCTGGTTGCATCTACATGTGAAATTAAGGTAAAGCAATAAACTCTGGAGCTGTTTGAGCAACAGTAAACTGCTCCCAGGTGCAGTGTCTACATGTGCACCCAGGACAGCAGCAATTTGAGCTGGAGTGGAGCATGCCCAGACTGACAGGGGGCACAGGGTGTCAGCCCTGGCCTCCAGGTGGCATTGCTGGGGCTGGTTAGGGCACAAGGGTGCTGAACCTGCAGAGCCATGTGGCTAAGCAGCAGGCAGGAATCTGGCCTGGTCACTGTCTACACAGTGCATCTCAGCAGTTACATACTCAGCCAAACGAAAGTAATGTCCCCAACAGTACTATGTTACGGAGGAGTTAATTAGTTTACTGCACCCTAATACTGGTGCATGTGTAGACAGTGACTCCTTACTGTGGAGCTAATTAGTTTACTCCACGGTAAAGTGCACATGTAGATGCACCCACTAGTTTCAATTTGTGACCCCTAGTTCTTGTATGTGAGAGATAGTAAATAATTAATCCCTATTTACTTTCTCTTCAGCATTTAGTATTGTGCAAGCACTTATCACGTTCCCCCTCAAGCATCTCTTTTCTAAACTGAATAGGCCTTGCCTCTCTTTATACGGAAGCCCCTCCATACCACTAATCATCCTTGTTGTCCTTCTTTAGTTGTTTTATAAAAAGAAGACACGTGCTGGAGGTCATTGCCTATGGTTATTTCAACCAGTTCCACATTTTACCCTGTAGCTTCTTCTCCATTTCTCTATAGCAGGGGTCAGCAATCTATGGCCAGTGAGCTCGGTCCCTTCTTCATTGCACTGTGGCTGGGTGGCATGGAGATGTGGCAGTGAAGAGGAGCAGCTGGGTTTTAGTGTTGTCCTGCCTCCGATCTGAGCTGGGTCATTCTGGCCTCATGTTTAGGAACCTCCATAAATTGCAACCAGATGTGACTTCATTCTATTATTAAAGAGCCATAGACTCAGTCTTATCCAGACCAGATGCTGGTCATAACAGTAGACTGAAATAGCCCAAGATAACATTTCTCTTTTCTCTCAGCTAAGATTCCTAGCTAGACAGGATATTCTCCCTCCCAGTTTCATAGGAACCATTAATGACTCTGAATTAACAGCAGCCTTATTCTGTACCTGAACATGTAGTCCTATTTGACAGTTTGGGCAGTTCAGCACTGCAGACAGAAAGACAATTTTGAGGGTAAAGTGGTGTTTTTTGATGGCCATCATATCAGCAGGTATAATCAGACTGTCTTACCTTCTTCCTATTGAAGAATGTATGTTGGTGATGTTGGAACCCAAATTTATTCCAAAGGTTATCTTGGAGTTGCAGCTGAATTAATCAGGTACCCTCTCAATCTGCATCTCTTGAACATATACTTTGGACATCCCTGGTGTTTCTTTTATTACAGTAATAGGACTAATTATTTCAAACTGTTTTCTTCCTTCTTTGTGGCGGTATCTAGCTTCTGCCAAGACCCAGCCATCTTGCTATAAAAGCTTTCTAAATGGATCCCTTAGTGTTTTCCTACCTGCTATCAGCTAGCTGGCAAGGCTCTCCAAAATCTCAAAGCATGCTCTACCAAACTAGTTGGCTTCTTTAATCTCATTCAGGAACATGCCTGTCCAAGAACACCCTGTCCAAGTTCACAAATGATACCAAATTATGGGGCAAAGTTATTGCACCAGAGTGTAGAGAATGGATCCAGGTGGATCTTGGAAAAATGAGCAGAACAAAACAGGATGCAGCTCAACAAAGACAAGTGCAAAGTGCTGCACATGGGCAAAAAGAACCACCAACACACTTAGAGGCTGGGGGGATGACCTTCTCAGCAGAAAGGGATTTTGAAGTCATAGTTGACTCCAAAATGAATATGAATCGTCAGTGTGATGAAGTGATCAACAAGGCTAACCACACTTTATCATGCATTAGCAGGTGCATGACGAACAGGTCCAGGGAGGTGATGCTTCCCCTCTATGCGGCACTGGTCAGGCTGCAGCTGGAGTACTGCATCCAGTTTTGGGGGCTGCACTTCAAGAGAGATGCGGAGAATCTTGAGAAGGTTCAGAGGAGGGTCACTTGTGTGGTCAGAGGCCCGCAGGCAAGGCCCTATGAGGAGAGACTGAGGGACCCAGGTCTCTTCAGTCTTCGCAAGAGAAGGCTGAGAGGTGATCTTGTGGCTGCCTATAAATTCATCAAGGGGAGGGCAGCAGGGAATAGGAGATGCTCTATTTACTAGGGCACCCCCTGGAGTAACTAGGAACAATGGTCACAAAGTGATGGAGAACAGATTTAGGTTGGACATTAGAAAGAACTTCTTCACAGTAAGGGTTGCCAGAATCTGGAATGGGCTTCCAAGGGAGGTGGTGCTCTCCCCTATCCTGAGGGTCTTCAAGAGGAGACTGGACAAGCACCTGGCTGGGGTTGTCTGAGTCCAGTGCTCTTTCCTGCCCAGGGCAGGGGGTCGGACTTGATGACCTACTGAGGTCCCTTCCAACCCTAATATCTATGAGTCTGCCAGTTTCCAACATGTGTAAGGCTGCAAAATGGAGCAGCCCACTGACTTTTGCCCTACACATCACAACTGGATCAAATACCAAGTTTGGAGAAGTGGTACATGAGTCACTAGTTGTAACTGAAACCTCTCTTTCCTACCATTCAGAAATGAGACTACTCATGAGTCATCAATGATAGGATTCACAATGACAAGTACGCAAAGAAGAAAGAATAGTTACTTGTCCTACAGCTACTTTCATTCTTCAAGGTGTTATGACTAGAGTGGCTCCTATAATCTATAATCCATTCCCACTTTTAGAAGTCTTGAGCAGCATGGGCTTTGAACTGCAACAGAACAAAGGAAGGCTGTCCTGCTCTTCATACACTCATAAGGAAGCACAAGAAAGTAAAGGCCTCAGTTGAGATATCATAGTGAAGTTGTAAATCAAGTCTGCAAAGCCACTGTGGCTTTTTTTTAATGTCACTGCAAACCCCAGTTAAAGATAAAAATAAGATAAAAATCAGAGCTGCTTTGGACGTAAGTTGCTGTAGTACACAGAGAAATCAAAATAAGAGTTGTTATTGTTGTAGTGTCAGAATTTCCTGCTTCCAGAACATATTGTCAAATGGATAACAGTAACAAAATGTTACGTTGTAACAGATTTTTTTAATAGGGCTGAAAAAAACATTGGCACTTAAATTCATAACCTCTGAGCTTGATCTTCCCTCAGACTATAGGCATTTGTCTGAGGGACAAATCTTCCCTCCCTTCTATTCCCACTTCCTTCAAACTACTTGTGAGCTATCCAGATACTGGCTTTGGGCATGTCAGGGTATCATGTCTCCTTTTGGCATCCACAATTGAAAGAACCTAACGAATGTTTGAAAAAAAAAATTTAGTTTAAAGTTATGGTTTGTTTATTTTAAATTAAAATTATACTGGACTTCACAAGTTGTCTTCAGTCAACTTTATACTGACTTGGCCAGTTTAAAAAAAAATTATCTTAGTTCACTTGCTATAACTTTGTTGTAATATTATATTATGAAGTTGATATTTTCATTAGTTGAGAATGATAATTTTGCTAACGCTTACATTGAACTGTGCAGATAACAATATTACATAATAACTTCTAAGAAATTATTGATTATATTTGTTAACTCTATATAAATAATACTAACAGCTGTTGGGTAGTGTTGGGATAAATGCTTCTTTTAGCATTTGGTGCACTTGCAGGCATTTCCTCTACGTAAGACTTACTGTACTGAGTCAGACTGAAGATCCATCTAGCACCCTATCCTGTCTCCAACAGGAGCAAGTAACCGTTGCTTCCCAGAAGAAACAGTATTTTCATTTCTTGGGCAAGATTCTTAGTTGATCTAGGTGGCATGGTAGCCCCACCCAGTACCGTAGCAAGGAAGTTTGGTGCCCAGGGCAAACCCACGGTGGCAGCCCGCCCTTGCCCCGTGCATAGATCTGTGGGGGGCACACCTCCCCCCCATGCTTGCCCGGGAGTGCACGCAGCAGTGGGAGCCTCCCTCCCCTGTCCCCGCACCCTCTGTCCCATGCTCTGCCCTGGCTGGGAAGCGCTTGTTGGTGCCCCTTCGCTTCAGTGCCTAAGGCAGTTGCCCCACACACCCTCACTTGCTCTGGTACTGGCCCCACTAATGTCAATGGAGCTATGCCAGTTTATACAAGCCAAGAATCTGAAGTCTTATACTCTCACCAGAAATCTTTGCTAATGTAGAATTAATGTTTTTGAAACACCTCATATGAAAAAGACATAACTTCAACATTGCCGTTACAAAAATCCCCAAACTTTAAAAGGCTGCAAATGAACAAGTTAGGTAACAGAGATAAATATTCTATTCATTTTACTGTTCATACATTTAGTTAACAAAATAGATATTTTATATCTATGTACAATAGGTGTCGGGAACTCCTGAAATGATGCATCGCCAATATATATCAGTATGTACTATGCTACATACTTATAGATTTCGTAGACATTAGGGCTGGAAGGGACCTCGAAGATCATCAAGCCCAGCCCCCTGCCCCAGGGGCAGGAAGTCAGCTAGGGTCAAAGGACCCCAGCAAGATAAGCATCCAAGCATTTCTTGAATAAGTCCAGAGTAGGTGCCTACACCACATCTGGAGGGAATCTATACCAGGTCTTGGGGGCTTGGACAGTAAAGAATTTTTTTCTTATGTCCAGCCTAAAATGGTCTTGTAGGAGTTTATAACTGTTGGTCCTTGTTTTTCCTTGGGGCGCTCTGGTGAACAGACATTCTCCCAGATCCTGATGAACACCCCTTGTGTACTTAGGCAGCCACTCTGAGCCTGTGCTTTTCCAGACTGAAGAGTCCCATGGCTCTCAGCTTCTCTTTGTAATGCCTATTCTCTTGCCCTCTGATCATGCACATGGCTCTCCTCTGGACTCTCTCAAGCTTCTCAACATCCTTCTTGAATTGCAGAGTCCAGAATTGGATGCAGTACTCCAGCTGCGGCCTCACCAAGGCCGTGTACAGTGGGAGGATGACATCCTGAGGTTTGCTTGAGAAGCATCTCTAGATGCAAGCCAGGGTTTTGTTTGCTTTACCAGCTGCGACATTGCATTGGTGGCTCATGTTCATCTTGTGGTCAATCATGACCCCCAAATCTCTTTCAGCAGTGGTGCTAGCAAGCATGGCACTGCCAAGCCTATAAGCATGCTGAGGGTTTTGTTGCATTTATCAGTATTGAATGTCATTAGGTTTGTGTCCGCCCACTTACTAAGCTTATCCAAGTCAGCCTGGATCACTAGCCTGTCATCAGCTATGGATGCTATGCCCCAAAGTTTAGTATCATCAGAGAACTTAGCCAGTGTGCTTCTGACACCAATGTCCACATTGTTAATAAAGATGTTCAAGAGAACTGGTCCAAGGACAGAGCCTTGGGCAGAGGCAGGCAATTATTTTGGGCTGAGGGCTGCTTACTGAGTTTTGGCAAGCCATTGAGGGCCACATGACAGGCAGCCAAGGGCAGATAAATATTAATTTTCTAAATTTTTTAGGGGCCCCACAGGCTGGATAGAATGTCCTGCCAGGCTGCATCTGGCCCATGGGCTGCATTTTGCCCGCCCCTGACCTTGGAGGATGCCACTGGTTATGGAGTGTCATAATGACTCTCTGCCATCGACCACTACTCTCTGGGTCTGACCTTGGAGCCAATCTCCCAGCCATTGGACATCGGGGCTGCAGTTGGCCAATTTTTCCATGAGGAGGTCATGGGACACCAGATCAAAGGCTTTTTTAAAGTCCAGGTATATAACATCAATCTCTTCTCCCTTGTCCAGGTGATGCATCACCTGGTCATAGAAGGAGATGAGATTGGTCAGGCAAGACCTACCCATGGCAAACCCATGCTGGCTATCATTATTTATGGTTAGTGATCAGTTATATCCTCCCCAACTGGTGAAAATAAATCCTCATTCATAGATAAACCATACCTCAAAATATAGGGTTAGTTTAATAAACTAACTTGCATATATAAGTTTTTTTCAGAACATGTATATAAAAAAGGGATATGAAAATAGTTGCTCCAGTGTAGAACAGATGAAGCATTTAAAATTCATTTGCTAAGGAGCCACAGATTTATAGCCTCACATGGGTTAATGCTGTGCTTTATTTCATTTCAAGTTATTTAGAAATTCAGATGTGATGCAGATGTGCTCATAAAAAAGCTCAGCAATTTCCTGAGAGCTGAAGAACTAGCACAACAAATAGAGTCTTTTTGTGGTGGAACTGAAAGAGCATTTCTTATTTGTCTCTTTGTGACATGGCATCGTGACCTGTGTTGTGATCAAGTGATGCAGGCCATTGTCAGATGTCCATGGAAATAACGGGAAGACAATGTATATATTCCAGTGTACCCAAGCCAGCTTTCAACTCTTGAGATTAAACTTGTTTTAATCACTGGCTGCTCATGTGGTTTCTCTGTGGTTTCAACCTGGCTGTCCTCAGCTATTTTCTCACTTTCCTAATCTGTGAGACTAATGGGCTGTCTAAACTCTCCTTAACTCCCCAATCCCTACATAGAATCATCTGCCTCTGCAATTCCCATCAGCTATGTTAAGAAAGGAAAGGAAACTCAGATGTCTGTTCTTCCTTCCCCTCCAACCACTATACCCTAGGGAAGACCCTAGTGACTACATGTGTTTTGCATGGAGAATTCTGACAGGACTGCTCACCATCAGCTCCACAGCCAGCTTTGTTGGGGTATGCGGCCTCCAGGCCTTTTCTTGGAAACAATTTTATTTTAGCACAAGGCCTCTATTTCTAGCAAGTACTGTCCTCTTAATGCATTTGCACATTCAGATTTCAGGAAATATTTCTCAAATTATTTATCAGAGGCCTGATTCTCCCTTTTCTTCATTATAGATATAATTCCCTAATCAACTAGTACCCATTTTGGCAGGGAGGGATGGGGAATTTCTTCCAAAGTGGCCCCTGGCACTTGATATACTTAAAACCTGATTAATCAGCTAATCATTTCTTAAGTAGTTACTCATTAATGCTAGTAATGGTGTGATAAAACAAGGAATAACAAACAAAATATATGTAATACTTTGTGGCTGGTTTCTATTACACCGTTATTTGGACATGAGGCCAGGCTGTGGCTCACCAGGGAATCCTGTCAGCTGGTCTTGGATCCAGCTGTGGAGGCACACCATACCTCCTGAGGCTGGAAACCATCCGCTGAGCCAGGCTCCCAGCCATGGACATGCACCATTTGCTCCCACAGCTGAGAGCTGCTTCAGATGACAGGGCTCCCAGCCATAGGAGACTGTGCAGGGGGAGCCTGGGATCCAGATCCCGGGCTCCCCCTGCACTGGCAATAAGGTGTGATGGGATCTGAGGCTTGATGATCACACAGTCATGTCCCCCCTACCATGCATGTGTGGCATGGCAAAAAGTGGGATTGTGGGGATTGCACATCAAATCCCATTGAGCCTTTTATTGCATGTTTAGCAGAGGCTTGTAAGATACTACTCAGACAATTGTGAGTCATGGCCACAGAATACATATAGTCTAAAGTGTTGCAGTTTAAGATTTATCAAAAGCTAATTTTCTGTACATTATCCCTTAGACTCCATAGTTGTCATAGGGACTACTCCCAAAAGCATTAAATTTTGCAATCAGGCCACTGGTTTTGAAATATCTCAGCTTTCTGCACAATAACTGCTAGTATCGTTTTATGATCATAATAATTTCACATTGTAATGAGTTCTGCAATCTTCAGGTCATGTATCCGGGCTAAAAGTCAAAATCACTCCTCAGTGCTGTACCTAGGAAGATTCATCAGCTAGTGATAAAAAAAAAAACTTAGTCCTGCCAGTGTATTCAATTAAATTTTCATGTTTCTAATTTGGAAGTGTACACTGCATCCAAATGTATTTTTTATCTTGCTTTTATGGCTAATTTGTGTTATTTAATGAATCATATCCTTCTAATTTATGACTGTGGCACACTAACATTCATGGTGTCGTTGAAATCATCTGACCCATTTTGCTGAATTCCAGCATCCCAAAGCATGTATCATCTAATTGCTGCTGCTTAGTCTACAGGAGTTGAGTTCATATGTGGTTTGCATTGAAAAGCAAACATAGCAATTAAAAATACTTCACAGATTTCAATTCACTTGTGATACTAACTGTCAAACCTAAAGAAATGGTGAGTATATTTCTTATTTCTTCAGAGTAGAGAAGTAATGGAGAGATGTATATTTAAAATACATTTCCTGAAATCAGGTGCCTTTCAGATAACCTTGTCTTGAGTTAAGAGGCAGCGGAATTTCTTCTGCTGCTACTGATTACAGTAAACTGAGCCCTTAGAAGAGATCCAGTCTAAAACCACTGTATCCTTTATTCAATAGGATTAATCCACTTTTCCAAGCTAAGGATTCTGCTTGAAGAGGCATAATGTGTGGACATGTTTAAAAAGTGTGCAAGGGAACCTGAAAAATGTCTTCACTGTACAGTGCTCTGGAATTGTTTTTAAAGTTATGTTTCATTGACTGAGAAGTCTAACAATGGAAAAAAACCTTGCATTTCCATAGGGATTTGCTCAGAATACACTGCATTTCCAGACTAAATAGATTACGTTATATTTTATGACACAACAAAATAAATAAAAAGTTTAGGGAAAAAAAATCTCAGTATAAATGGTTCTAGGCTATGTGGATTTCCCACCTAGAGTTCTGAGCAGAAAGAAGGACAGAGAAAGAGAGAATGTGATGAATCCATACACATGTAACCCAGGTAGTACTCAGAGATGTACCCCCTCTCCAAATGAAGGGATGTTAACTGGTGCGGGTGTGCTGTGGGAGGCGTAGTTGCTTGGCTGGGCTCATCTCCCCTCCTCTCCCTACAGAGCAGAGCCATGACACATATTGAGGCTTAACTATATACAATTTAATAAGAGATAAGAAAGTTACAATAGGACATATATACAGAGGATACAGGCACTATAGGCAGTATATGTACAAATCTATGCAAATACTCTATACACAGGTGATGGAGCAGGTAATCAGAAAAGGGAGTCTCATCAAACGTTATGCAGTCTTACACTCTAACAGTGCACAGAGATTACAAAGCTTGAGGTGCAGAGTTCACAAAGTTTGAGGTGCAGGGCCCAAGGTGAATGAAGAAAACCAGTAAGTTATATTTAAAATGATGGCAATGTCCCAGGAAAAGAGTGGGGAGCCCTGATACCCCAGCTGCCCCTCTAACCAACTTAAATAACCCAGCTGCTCGCCATAGGGGAAGCCCTCCTCCCCTGTGGAAATTCCCTTCCCAAGCAACTCACAACACCTCTGGGCAACTCATGACTCCCAGGGCGAGGCATCTCCTCCCTGGGAAGGGGGCCCTCACCTGCTTCAAAGCCCACCCTGCTTTTGGCCCACTCCTGGCCCTATGCACCATTCTGTGCACCGTAGGACTCTCTCGACCCTCTGTGTACTGACCTGTACACCATGTGCCTAGCCTCATGCCAGGTGGGAGACCTGAGTTGCCGCCTGCAGCTCCAAAGCCTTGGCCCACTCCCAGACCCTCTGTGCACCACAAGCTGTGCAGGGGTTGGAGCCCCGAGCTGTCACCTGCATCTCCGGGACTTTGGTCCACTCCTGGACCCTCCATGCACCGGCTGTGCACTGACACTGCACTCCCTCATGGCAGGGCTGGGGAATGCGGCCACTTTCCACTCCCCATCCAGCAAATCTCTTCAGGCTCTTCTGGGGCAACTGCTCTGTCCTGCTGGCCAACTCTGCCAGCTCTTCTTAGCTCTTTTCTCTATTCCTTGTCGCAGCTGCCCATGTGCTGGGCACTCTGCCTTTTAGACCCATCAGAGGCTCTGCCCCCAAATTGGAAACAGATCAATCAGAGAGAGGGAGTGTTAGTTACCTCTCAGGTCCAGCTCTTCACCTCTCCCCGGGTAGGGGCAAGGAGAGCCTCTCCCCTTCCCTTTCCTGATTGGTGGGGAATGTTCCATCAATCACTCTGAGCCCTTTCAAGTCAGCAAGCCGGGCTGCTGCCAGCAAGCCTGCCACACACGTGAGTTCTGACCTAACCTTAGTCCTCCTTTTTTCTGCTTCTTGGGCTAGACATCAGCCTTTCCGACCACAAGACACATCACTCTATTTATCTGTCACCAAATCCATGTGTAGTCATCTTAAAGTAACCCTAAACTAAGCTTCTAGACCTAATGGTGGCAACAGAAGAGCTGGAAGTGTGACCTGAGTGTAACCACTGTAGTAATTTCTCCCTACATCTGCAGGGAGTTTGAAATAGACAGGAAGGTGTCTACTTTCCCCATGTTGACTTCATAGAATCATAGAGAAGTATGATTGGAAGGGACCTCCAGAGGTCATCTAGTTCCAACCCCTGCCAAATCCATAATCTGACCTCTCAGTAAAACTACATTCAGCCCTGACACAGTACAAGACAAAACATGTTGAACTGCCACAAGCAAAGCTGGGTGACCATGGCAGAAAATGCCCTGTTTCTGCAAATGTTGTTAATATACACTCAAGAAACCCCAGGTAGAGGGCCACACCCCGCTACACAGGAAGGCAAAACCTCCTACAGTCCATACCAATCCGACCACAGGGTAAAATTCCTTCCTGACCCCAGATATGATTCTGAGTGGAGGGACAAGACCCTCTAGCCAGGAATCCCTAACTATGAATCCCATCAGAAGCATTAGCACATCCCAGTCAAAATCCCCAGCCTTGCTGCAGCCAATACCCAATACATCTGAGGAAGGCTTAAAAAAACCCATAACACATCTAACAGCATGTGGTGGAGAGGGAGTATAATTCCCTTCCAGGCCTGTGCTGCAACCAGCAAAAACCAGAGGAATGGGAAATACTCATAGAACATAGGCATTACTAAACCAAGATCATCCCTGACCAGTGGCTGTCCAACCTCTTCTTGAACATCTCCAGTTATGGAGAGTCCACAACTTCCCTAGGCAGTCTATTCCACTGTCTCATGTCACAGCCCAAAGGGTGTGATTTTTGTTTTTGTGTGCTTCGGCACTGCTAAATTGTTCCCGCTAAATTACAGCTTCTTTGCACGGTGGAGTCTTCTGCTGCAAAAGAGAACCCCGGTGCAAGGGAGAATTTCCCGCCAATTTGAAGCTTTCTTTGCAGGGTGCATTTCTTTGTTGCAGCACAGAAATGCTCGTTGCAAAGAGTTCCCACCATTTGTATGCTAATTTGAGCCCCATTATTGGCCAGTTCTAAA
This sequence comes from Alligator sinensis, assembly GCF_000455745.1. Lineage (NCBI taxonomy): Eukaryota > Metazoa > Chordata > Crocodylia > Alligatoridae > Alligator > Alligator sinensis. The sequence goes on along the minus strand of NW_005842034.1, from coordinate 670,895 downwards.
TTATTCCCACGTGGCGGCTAGTGATTGGCTTGCTAGCCGTATAAAAGGCTTGAGTGGTTTCCGCCCAAGTTGGAGGACTCCACGAACACCGGGAGGAGGAGACTTCATGCTGTGTGAAGATCTCTAAGCGCTGCGGATCCTTACGGACCCAACGCATTTCAAGCAGGCAACAGAGGTCTGATCAACCTCTAGCCTCTCCCCGTCGCCGATCGCAGCTTAGATGTATCCCTTCCTGCGCGCAAAAGAACCGGACCCACGGAGCCTAGCAAACTTCGTGTGAGTCCTTGCCAGACGACCAACCTCAGAGCTCTTCTACCCGGGTTCGAGTCCTGCAGGTTTATCTTCCCGTCGCCGAAAACCCCTTGCGACGTACCCTCATGCTCTGCAGGTTCGAGTTTTGTTTTCTTTCCTGTCTGTAACCGCAACTCAAGCAAGTTTTCCAGCCTGCACCACTGCCATCTCGGTGTAAGTAAACAATCTTTAAAACTACCGCTAAGCATTTGTGCCTAATTCCAGCTTGACGGCCTTCCCTCTCCAACCCGGCGTGCCCGGGCTGCTGGCCACAGCCCGTGTGCAGCTCAGAAAAGGGCTCAGGTCGCTCCGCACATCTCATTGTTTTAACAATTAAGATGTTTTTTCCTGATATTCAAGACCTTATTGCTATGGAGAGCTCATTATCACCACATCAAAAGGAAATGTCCAGCCATCAGATAAACCAAAGTATGCTTGGCTGAGGGGGTAAGATGTGAAGGATCCCTATTGCCTTTGCCTCTTCAGTGTGAGGCAAGGAAACAACATCCTAGGTGGGAGCTAGGATTTTGTTTGTCATTATTACAACTTGTCTCAAAGAGGAATTAATAACCACCTCTGGCTGCATCCAGACGAGCCTCCACGTGCCTCTTGCCCCACCTCAAACCCCTTTGAGGTGGGGAAAGAGGCACATGCAGGAATGAAAAAATTTTCCCCATGCTGCAAGTTTGCAGTGCAGGGAGAAAATTAGACCCCTGGATATCCAGGGGTCTAAAAAAATCAAAGTCTAAAAAAGGGGAGCAGGGCATGGTCCCAGACTGTGCCCTGAGGCAACTGGAGGCTGAGTCCTCCATGGAGATGGTCTGGATGTCAAAGCGTCTCTGTGGTTGGCCCCTCACCCTGGTGCTGAAACATGCGACCAGCCAGGCCATGTGTTCAACACCAGGGCTCCAGTGTCGGTGAGTAAGGGGTCGGGGGGCTGAAGGAAGGGGGAGGGG
>NW_005842034.1:658168-669106 GCF_000455745.1 Alligator sinensis | reverse complement strand
GCTGAACCCCTTGTGTGGGGGCCAAATCCCCTGTTGGGGGGCTGAATCTCCTGTTGGGGGGCCGTAGCCTTTGTGTGGGGACCCAACCCCCTGTTGGGGGGCTGAACCCCTTGTGTGGGGGCCAAATCCCCTGTTGGGGGTCCATAACACCTGTGTAGGGGCCATCACCCCTGTGAGAGGGCAGCAAAATATATATTCATAAATTCATAAAACATGTATTTAGAGTTCACTTTATTATTATGATAAGAGACTTGCTTTAACACTGTAGATATATCAATAAAACATTGTCCAACTGATCGCTGTCTCTGTATCACTCTCTCTCTTTATAGTGGTCTTTTGTTTTACTTGTGGAGGAACATGGATTTGGGGGTGTTTTACAGAAAGACTTTGGGATGTTTTTTATCAAGGATTTTTCAGCTTTCCAATAGAGAACACCACAATTCCTGCTAGGGAGGCCAGTGGCAGGATCCTGCCTGCTCAGAGCTGGCACCTTGGACCCTACTGGCTGTGGCTGACCTCCTGGGCAAATGGGGCCAGAAGAACATGCTTTGACAGTTCAAAGCAGGCCACTACACCCGGAACATCTTCCGGGCAAAAGCTGCCCAGATGGCCGGGCAGGTAGTGCCGCACAGAGGCCAACCCTGCAACCACAGACCACTGGCAGCTGGCCCAGAGGGACAGATGCCTCTACTGGCTGTGCAGTCCCCATCTGGGTCTGGCAGGTGCACAGCAGGTCACAGCCAGGCAGCAGCCCCCCACTGCCAGACTGCTGCAGTGGGTAGAGGGTACAGGAAACTCCCAGGGCTGCTTCAGCAGTCCAGCTGGCACAAGGGGTAGTGTCCCCAGGTACCAAGTGGCCGGGCTCCAGAAGCTCCTGAAAGCTAGTAGCCTTGAGCTACTTGCTGGGGCAGCTTTTTATATTGCTGGGGCCAGGACAGGACAGCTTTTTATACTGCTGGGGACTGCAGAGGTGCTGGCCCTGGGCTCTAGCTCCCCCTGGCTACAGATCTGGGAGGAGCCAGGCAGGGCTATTTTGCCCCAAGTGGCACAATTTGCTCCACAACAAAGTGCATGTCTGAGCATGTGCGCTGAGGCAAAAAGCCCCAGCTCAAATCTGCACTGCTTCTATTTGAGCTGCTGCAAGCACACATGCTTGCATGTGTGGATGCGCCCTCTGTGTGCATCCACACAAGACTCAAAGGGCGTATCCAAATGAGCCCACATGTACCTCTTGCCACATCTCAAAGCAGTTTAAGACATGGCAAGAGGCACACTGGGAACAAAAAAGCATTCCCCATGCTACATATTTGCAGCGTGGGCTCAAATTTTGATACCTGGATATCCAGATATTGAAATCCCCTCTCTGGAAAAAAAGCTGCAGATCCAAGAGGAGCTGGACATGGTTATATTGCCCCAAGTGGCACAACATGCCCCCCCACCACAGTGCAAATCCCCTGCTCAAATTTGTGCCACTCCTATTTAAGCTGCTGCAAGCACACAAGTGTGGATGTGCCCAAAGAGTTGTGTAACCAGAGCCCAGATTGCTTTAATCCAATCCTTCCATGACTCTTGTTTTCAAACAAACAGACCATACACACTTTGCGGTGGGTTCATCCCTGCCCAGCATCACACACAAACTCTTCTTTACTAAGCTTCTTCCAAAATCTGGTACATAAATTCAAATAAGAGCACTGTGCTTGGTGACAAGCAGAAGAAGTAGATGAAATGCTAGTGAGGCTGGAAGACTGAGGGAGAAAACTCTGGTGGAAAGTACTACATGAAAGATATGAATGTTGCATTGTATTGCCCATGAATCTATGTATGTAAAAAGGCACTTACCAGATAAGGTCCAGTGAATGAAAGTCAAGTATATGTAGCATAGTTCCTAAATTTTGTAAGACCAATAAAAATGATTGCTGTGCACTAAGATAGCTTTCTCTAGATATTCTCTAATGCCTGACACCTGGAACAAAAATCTGACATTACACCAGCCTAAGGCAGCGATATTGGGCTTGTAATAGATGGGGAACGCAGTGGTTAGAGGAATAGGATGCAGTCATTGCTGGCAAAAAGAACCATTTTGGGTTCCTTGATGAAACAGGAAGGAGAGAAAGCATGATGTCTCTACTAAAGGTGAAAGTTGAGGTGGTGGCATGCATTCTATGTTGTATACTGGGATTGGGCTCAATTTAATGGAAACTACTGCAGTTCACATGTTGGATAAAAGGTTGCAGTTTGGTCTCATCACCATGAATCACACCACTAATTTCAGTCATAGTCTGAAGAACTAGGGAGTTAGCAGCCTCAGTTTTTCCTTCCTATACACTTAATTATTTGCAGTATTTGTACTGAAAGCAGTGGTGACATGTCTGAAAGAGTGCTCCATCATGATATAATTAGTGCCCATGCCAGTCCTTCATACCAGAAGCCAGCTGTGGCTTATTTCTCTGCTCTAGGCTGCATTTATTTACAAGCCCTGTCTTTCCTTTCAGCACACAGTCATAGAAATAGAACTCAACAGCACTGCATGGGCTTTAGTGACTGGGCATCGCAGATGCTCTGAACACAAGGGTTTTTTGGACTAGCCAGTGAGCAAGTCAAAGACCTTGACTACTCTAGCCCAATATGGCACTGGCAGTCTGAATGCTATGCATACCAGCCCCGCTCCAGAGTTTCCTCTCTACTCAGTGTGTGGGCTGTACGCAGGACTACATGCAGCACCAGGGGAACAGGGCACAGGCTGCATGTGGTACCCTGCCAGACTGGCCCTGCACAGTGGCTCTGGGGATAGCCCAGATCACCTTCCAGGCTGATGACGTGTGCCAGGGTGCTGCCTGCAGCATGTGCCCCAAGCTGACATTCTGTGCTGCATGCAGCGCACTGGGCTGGGGCCAGAGCTGGCGCTGATGGCAGCACAAGCCTTGTGCAGTGCATAGGGTCACTCTAGAAACACACTGGCTCTATAGGCTGGATCTGGTCCATGGGCTGTACAGCTGACACCCCTGCTGTAAATTATTCTATATGAATCCCTAGTTCTAAGCATTTTGGTCCATACTCAAAAAACCATATATAGAAGGGTGGTATTTCTGGTCAGCCTATCTACAATGGTTAACAGAGCAAAAGACATGCTAGCTATCTAAATGTGGAATGGGGTGCTTTTTCAGACATGCTTGTGCACCTGGGCATTCATGACTCCAGAAGAGCCTGTTGCTTCTTATGAAATCCATACATGAGGGGACTTTCTGTGTAACATTACTTAAAGTTTCAGAGAAAATTGATTTGAGCTGGAATTCCCTCAACTGAATTCTGATCTGGTGGGGTTCTGGTGGCCATGGAAGAGAGAAAATAGTGAATGCCATTAGAAAGCTCACAAACTATTTACAAAGATATTATCAAACTCTATATAAGGTAGACATGGAACGTGAAACTTGTTGAATGCTTACACTAAATTTTCTAAACATTCCTCTGTGGAACAGTACTGTGATACCTGAAAATTTGCCTGTGTCTATCCCAGCCATACAGTTGGTCAAATAAAAGATCACCAACAAGAATTCTTGCTTTTCACATATCTCTTGGACCATCTCGGCACTGTCACCTCAATGCTACCACTTAGATCTTTGTTACTAATTATTACGTAGGGATCAGAATCATCATTGATTGTAACACAAAAGTAATGGAGCACTAAACAGAGAATTATTAGGATTCCTCTAGCGTCGGAATACAGGAACGTGGGTCATTCAGGCAAACAAGTAATTGAAAAAAATATTGGCATATGTTACAAATAAGGCACCCATGCTGCTTCCTTCAAGATATATATATCTTGTTTCCCTTGAAGGAAGTAGCATGGGTGCCTTATTTGTAACATCTGCCAATATTTGTTTCAATGAGTATATATATATATAAATATATAATTATAATTATATATATATATATATAAAAAACACATATTATATATATTATAAATATATATATATATGTATAAATCTACCTCCATCCTATTTGAATTGACTTGTTTAAACCACTCCCTCAAACTGAATATGTGTGTCTTTAAATTCATTGTTAAGGTGTTTAGAATGTGTTTTGTTTCTTGGTACAGGAAGTAATAATAGTAAAGGAAAAAAAAACCCTCCTAAAATAAAACCAGAATATGAAAGAAGGCAAGGACAATGTTATAATGTTACAATCAATGATGATTCTGATCCCTACGTAATAATTAGTAACAAAGATCTAAGTGGTAGCATTGAGGTGACAGTGCCGAGATGGTCCAAGAGATATGTGAAAAGCAAGAATTCTTGTTGGTGATCTTTTATTTGACCAACTGTATGGCTGGTATAGACACAGGCAAATTTTCAGGTATCACAGTACTGTTCCTCAGACGAATGTTTAGAAAATTTAGTGCAAGCATTCAACAAGTTTCACGTTCCATGTCTACCTTATATAGAGTTTGATAATATCTTTGTAAATAGTTTGTGAGCTTTCTAATGGCATTCACTATTTTCTCTCTTCCATGGCCACCAGAACCCCACCAGATCAGAATTATACTTTTTGTAGTCAGGGTTTACACAGCAGTTATTGAAAACCTACCATGCCCATGTAGTTCCTTCTTATACAGTGTAGTTCCTTCTTTTTTATTTGCTGTGTAAAAAGCAAAAGAAGCAACAATGTGCAAACAATATTTTCCTACTACTTCTGTCTCTGGCACAACTGACCTGGTTTTCATGGAGAGCACAAGAGACATCATTTTAACCTTAGGCAATTAATTTAAGTTAAAGCAGCTTGTAGACTTTAGGCTGCTATAATCAGCACCAGGGGATTGCTCTGAGAAAAAGGAATGTCAGGCTTGTGTGCACCCATCTGCTACATCAGGTGCTGCTTGACAAAAGATTTGGCATCTGAGGCCTGACATACAGCACACAACACCTGCAAGCTTCCTCTGACTTCAGCAGGTATCTTTGAAATGTTATGTTATGTACCTTTAAATGTTACTTTATGGGCCCTTAGAAAATCAGTCGTGTAGAAGTAAAAAGTTGAGGCACTCTAAACAACAGACCCCTTTTGAAAATTGGGCTTTAATTTTCTGAAAAATATCTGGGCTTGTTTCACAAGCTCTACGTTCTGTTTGTGCACTTGCTGTGACATGGACAATTGGAGCAGCATAAAAAACATGTTTTAGTGCCACTGGTATTGTGGAATCCCTTTGCGTAGAGCTACACTCTTGACTGTGGTTGGGCTCTTTTTCATAGCTGGATGTCAGGAGCTTAGAAAAATAATGATTTGTGGAAATGTAATCTAAAAATGTACCAGTGTTGTTTGGAGCAACATGGCAATTTGGCTAGTAGAAAGATTGGGTAGCTTTGTAAGCTGCTGCAGCTATAACTTCATAGGCCCCTGATTTCTGCCATACTATGTAAAATTATGTTGTTTATAACTCTTTTAAATGTGCCCCACTCACAGTGTACCTCTCATTCTCCAAACCTTAGTTTTCCACAGGAAGGCTCTAGTCTATCCGTTAATTTTTATTGTTTGGAAATTCCTTTAATTTTCTAAAGCCCTAATTACCCAAGTGCCTTTGCCTCCAGGATACATAGATAACCAAGGTTACACTGCATCAGCTTTCAAGAAATGTTTTCTAAATATCCTTAGAGTTACCCTAACTACTGCCCTGGCTGCTGTACCTCCTCTAGGCTGTGTGGCATTCGAGGAATAGCCAAAGAAATAAGAGGGCCCCTGGCATGCCTCTGCACACCATCTACACTGGAACCCTCTTACAGGTAGGACATTGTGGCCTTCTTTACTGGGGTTGTTCACTGATGGAAGACATTAAAGCTCTTCTGCAAGCCATTTGAGTTGTCGCAGGCAGTGCAAAAGGCACATAAGTCAATGAGTCATCCAGCACCTAATGATTCAAAGTTAAAATGTTTATAGGCCCACTCCTGCTCCCATTCAAGTCACTGGAAACTATTTGCAGCAACTAAAAAACACAACATTACACCTGCTGTCAGAAAAATACAGTTTTGTTTCATGTAAATCACTGGAACATTTTAAGTTTTATATTTGTCAAAGTATCAGTTTCAAAACAGAACAGAAGTAAAGGTTTTTTAGTGATTTTTATGGATGTATGATAAAGCTCTCTATTAGCACTGATGGAAAAACCAAGTAATCCAAAACAGAAACTTGTTAATATATCTAAATGTACCGTTGAATATGAAATTCTCTCTGTCTGTTGTATAAAGCAATGAGAAATGTTACAGCTATCAAAACTATCAGGTTTTGATAGCTATCAAATATTATCAGGGATAATATTTGTGTGCGTGTGTGATTACTGTGTTCTAAAGTCACTTACATTTTAAATCAAATTCAATGAATATTAATGTCTCTCATGTTTTGTCTTGGAGGGAAATTCTGCCAGAAAAGTAATTAATCAGTACTGAGCCACATTAAATCTATCTACACACTTTGTGTTTCTTCTCTATCAGACAGAAAAGTTTAGCAAAAACTTTTTTTGTGTGTTCCTGCATGTCAGAAGATCAAAAGAGACTGATAAAATGCAGATGTACACAATTTTGTTTTGATCCAGACCACATGAACCACTAGCAATCAAGACATAACTATTTGGAAAAGTATGATTTGTAAGAAGCTTTAAAGACAATGTACACCAGATTGCACTATATGCCTAACCATTTTCCTCTCAGTAAATGATACAGTGCTGAACCTCTGCTCTCTACTTAAACTGAGAATTATAGTGTATACTTGTCCTGTCTCAAAAGCTGGTGCAGGCAAAGGGGGAATGAGGCCAGAGCACTTGAATGGTTCCTTTCATTTTCTTTCTTCAATAAAATATGAGGCCATAACAGATCTGTATTGAACATTTCAAAAGATTGTATTTTTTACACTATATATTCCTCTTATAAAAAGGCAATTGACCATAGTATTTTGCAGACAAATATGAAACAGCACATCCTCCTCCCTGGCATAAAATAAAAAGATTCATGAAGATGTATTAGATTTCTACCTCAAACAAAAGTGCTACAGCTATGGAAAAACTGTAAACAAGAGCATTTACCTTTTTTAAACTTTTTTTTTACAGTTCTTAGAGATATCACAAGAGTCATCAAATTGGATTTTTTTCCTCTTTCATGATAAAATGGGAACTTAACTCTCTAGTTTTTGCTGTTGTGCTTTTTATCCTTTGGTTCACAGAAGCAGTTTAGATCAGATCTTTCAGAAGTCACCTTTAGTTTTCACTGACAATATTGCAAGCCCAGCTATTTGCAAGTGGACTTTTAGACCTTTTAGATCATAAAAAGTGTGTGTGGAAGGAAGAAGGCAGATTGGGGGGCATTGTAAATTAAATGGCTAGCCATTCATCCAGAATCATGGAACGAGATTTTATTGTTATTTACACAAAGGTAAATTGATATTCATGGGTCACTCCAGTATTCCTCTACTGTAAATCAGAACAGAAATGTATTCCTTAGGGGCAAACAATTTTTTCATGTAAAATACAATAATGTACCTTTGCCCACTCCTCTGTCCACTGACTGCAAGAACAACATAAATACAATAACAACATAAGCCGAGAGAATATGACTTAATCAGACAACACTATGAGATTGCAGGAGAAGGTACCAGCATATGATCAAGTGTTTGAAACATCTTAGCTTGGCCATCTGATAAAGGATGTGGATAAGACTGAAAAGTAAATGCAGAGGGATAAATACTGCTCTCCTTTACCCCAGTGGAAATCCAGCTGAACTCCATCACCTTCACTGGACAGATCCTGATTTATCCTGATGTTAATGAGGTACATCTACATAGCATGATGCAGTGTCATGCACAGATATCTGACTAAGCTCAGTTTAAAATATGCTTTCCAGGTATTTATGCATGGCACTGCACTGTATATGTGGACATATCCTGAAAGTGTAACCAGCTGTCTCCCTCATGATTGTCATGTGTCTCCCTCTGTGTCTGTATTTGATCTATACAAGGTATAAATCTATTGAGGCACATTCTTTAGCTCAAGCTGCAGAGACTCATATATTTAACACTGGAAGTTCCTGGTGTTAGCCCATACAGCAGGCAAAACTGCAGTAGAATTTGGAATACACGGTGGTGGTCTCAAACACCTGTACGTATCTGAAACAAAGATCAAAGCACAAAATGCTTTGTCAAAGGCTAGTGGCATGGAAGTTGAACTGTGGAGTTCAACAGATAAGTCATTGCGCTTGTGGAACCGACGTTATTTGCTAACTCTTTCATTGGTTCACTGCATGGCCTTGAGTAAGCCACATCCATCATTTCCCCCTGTGTATTAAAGTGGATAGTGATCCCTACCTATATTGTAAAAGCACTTTGAGATGTAAGAATTAAATAAATATTAATTTATATCCTATTACATGTGCACATATATATGCATATGTATACCTTATATATGTATAAATATATGTATGTATTATATATATGATTTTATAAAGTCAAATCAAAAGTAAGTAGAAAAGTTGAAATTCAGCAAAATAAAAGTGTCAAAATTAAAATACTCATTGCAAATCACTTTAGGTTTTCCCATGAAGCATTCTGTTTTTGACAACACTTCTGGATGGACTCCAGAGAATGGATAGGAGCTAGAAGGGTCTGCAGAGGATAAGGGGAACAAACTGAGAAGTACATGCAGTCTGGAAGAACTATGATTCTGGCTACGAGTATGTCTGCACTATACACAGCACTGGAGTGTAAAAATACCTGAAGTAGCTTCAAACGAACTAGCTCGTATCCTGGAAATAGTGTGGCTGCAGCAGCACAGAGCTCCACACCAACTAATTATCCTGCCAAAAGCAGGGTGAATTAGGACAGATCTCAATGCTGCTGTGCCAGATAGGGTGGCTGTGCTAGTCTGGGTATCTTTACAATACACTCCACTCCTTTTTAAGACTATAGTTTAAAAAGTTCCTAAAAAGGCAAATTATAATGCTGTGTACTTAGCCAGCACTTGGTTTGCTACCCTCAGGATAGAAAAGTATGATAAAGACAAAGTTAAATCATTTGTTATGCAAGATGCTAGTGATGAGAACTATGGGGGATAATGTGTTAGTAAAGCTGAGGTCCATTGGCAGAGCTGTGGGTTTCAGTGTGAAGAGCACCAGCCTGCATTATTCTTCCGTCCAACAAGTGTTACCAGTCCTCAGTCCCATGAATTACCCACATTCCTCACTGTTTCTCATCTGAGCACCTGATACCTCCCGAATGTCTTGGTTTTGAATTTCTCTACCTCTGAGCTCTGGCTGAGCCTCCTGTATCCAGGGGAAACTAATAAAGAGATCTCAGTACGTATCAACAATCTTGTTCAATTTTGTTCTTTACAGAAAGCTTCATTCTAACTTTGACTGACATTTAGGGCAGTGAATTCCTTTCAGAGAAACAAGTCAGCATTTCTGCATTGAGCCAAGACAATGCTGCTCAGTGTCTTAGCCAGCGGGATGTGTTGAACAGCAGGCCAGCTTAATTCTCACAGAGACAGAATGCGTCATCTCTCGTGACGCATACTTCCTCTAAAGCCCACTCTACCTCGGAGTGTCCTTTCACAATTGCTTATGTGAACTCCACCAACACAGGATGGGAGCTGCCAAAAAAATCCACACTCTTCTCACTTTGGGACAGAAAAAGCATCTGCAAAGTATTTCCTTCATTCCAAACACTGCAAGGTCTGTGATTTTTCAACGACTGCTTTATTAGAGATGGGGAAGGTCTTCAGTTCTTTTGGGAAAGTTGTCTTTGGACAACTATTTCCATTAAGATGTTTGAGGAAGTCTTGAATCCTTCACTGAGTAGGATCACATTCCCATAGTGTGTTCCCACTTCTGCAAAAGCACTTAGTACAAGCTGGTCTGGCACTAGCTCCAAGAATGAAACAGAACTACCGGCTAGCATGTGAAGTCTGACTGATTCTGTATCATCCAAATAAAAATGTCACAGAAGAGACAAGGGAAGATTGTAATCTCTTTGCTATGTACTTCTTTACCTTTTGCATATCGGATCAGTCTGGAAGCAGTTTGAAAGGTAAAGGGCTTTCTTCCCCTTGGGTCTCAGCAAAATTCACATTGAGTGCTCTGTCTGTGCTATAGATTAGGTTAAATTCAGCCTTAAAGTATGTTGAATTCCTGTATTCCTCACATCAGAAGAGTAATGGACTTTACAACATAAAATTACAGCTTGTTACAATCCACATGCTATCAGCTATTTCCCCAAATACTGTGGACTGATTTTCAAGGGTGAACTCTAATTTGGGTCTCTGATCGATGCCACTTAGAGGTACCCAACCATTTTCATCAAAAAACTGAGGTAAAGAAAATAAGAAGACACTTGGGAGAATTTGAGTCTGTTTGGTTTGGTGTTTATCAAAATATTATGTTATCTGAACTGGAAAGGATAGGAAATAATGGCAGCTTTCAGGTCCTCTCATACCTCCATATACAGAGTGAACAGGAAAAGTAACAGAATAGCTCCCTGGGGTATATCCAGACGAGCACACACACGCATTTCCCTGCGGACAAGTAGCAGTGGCACATAGTTGTGTTACTGCTACTTGTCCCCGAGGAACATCCCTGCAGGCCCATGCTGGTGCACAGAAAATTGCCCCGGGGAGGGGACGCTGAGGTCAGCACCTGGGCTGACCCCAGCAGCCCTACCTGGGCCTGCAGCAGCAGCAATCCAGGCAAATGGAGCCTGGCTGGCAGCCAGAGCATGACTCTGGCTGTCTAGGCTCCAGCTTCAGGCAGCGCAAGCTGGTGCTACGTGCACTGCTCTGCTTTTTTTCCCCCTTTTTTTTTAGATATTGGGATTTCCCGGTATCTAATTTTGCTGCCACGCTGCAAATATGCAATGCAGCAAACAGATCCATTTGTGCTGTGTGCATTTTGCAGCACCTTTGAGGCATCACAA
>NW_005842034.1:622297-658137 GCF_000455745.1 Alligator sinensis | reverse complement strand
ATTCCTGCTCCTGTGGATGTGGCCCTGGAATGCATCAGATGAGAAAGCTCTGGGAGCACGTGAGCAATTCCTAGTCACTGTGGGACCTCTTAGAGAGAGATCACAAACATACATATATCTGTTTAAAGACGTATACAACAGATGCTACATTTGTTATAAGCAGTCCATGATGCCAACAGTGTATTGGTGCTGACAATATTTTGTATTACCTTAGAATTTCATTTGTTTGTCAACTATCTTAAAAAAATACTAGAGAGAAGCTTTGAAGGAAGTACACTAAAACTTGTGTGCTTATTTAGGATCATTATGTGATGTGTCCAGTTCTCTCCTCTCTCTTCCCCATCCCTCAATCCCTTGGAACTGATAAAAAATTAATGCTGTATCTTACAAAATTTTAAATTGCAGCAATACGTTAGCAACCAATAAAAGGTATCATTTACTTTACCACAGTGGATCCTACTTACCAGGTCCATTGTACTAGACAGACCAATTTGTACATTCTGAAATGGTTGTTCGTAATTTCCTTTCTAGGTGATGGATACCTTGTTATCGGAAGTGTGTACACAAAATGCATTGTGTCCTAAAGTCACCTTTGACATTCAAATGTTCACACTTAACCTTCACTGTGGTAGCTAATGCGTCATAGAATATTCCCCCAAACGTACTCCTTGCATGTGGGCATGATACTGAAGTAATGTACACTTTACTGAAAAAGATTAATATGTATTTTTAAAAACTCAGGCAGCGCCATTTATCATTTAGACAATTATTTCTCCTGGATTTCTTTTGTTTTTTAAAACACATCATCTAAACCTGCCAATCATGAAGAGCCAAATTCACACCAGATATAATTATCTTGAAAGCACTGAATGAAATTTAACAGAGGTATAAAGAAACGTGTGTGACATTAGCTTGGCACTTCATACTCATTTTGGGCCAGATTCAGCTCTGTTTCATAGGAGAAAAATCGAGAGTAACTAGTGAAGTCCAAGTAATTTGGATTTCCACCATTGTACCTGAGAGCAGCTCTGGTCCCTGGACATACATATTTTGGTAGCTTGCACTTGATGAGTAATTTACATTGCTATTTATAACATGTCTAAAGTAGCCTGTGATGGCCAAATTCTGCTTTGATAGCAGCTCATGGAACTTACTAAAAATGAAAAGTTTTGCATTTGTGAACAGTTAGTTTGGTTCTCTGAACTCTACCTTACCCTTCACATTGACTCCATGTTCACAGAGGGTAATGTCTAAGCCTTCACATATTCCACTCTCAACATTAGTAATAGTCAGATTCCAGTGTGATGTAATTCATAATTATGACTATGCCCCTTCACCCCCTGCTCCTGCTTTGCCCATCCCATGGTCATTCTCTCATGGGAAGGCTGATGAGATAAATACCCATGTCCTTTTACATTGCCACTGGCTTTATTGTTGTGAAATTTCTCACACTCCTCTGGGATAGGGAGGGGAGAGCAGTGAATCAACAAATCTTACAGTATTGTTTCATAGAAGACCCCACCAAAGCACTGGGATGCCAGAAAACAGCCAGACTGTGAAACATTTGAATCAGCATCTGGTTCAGATTTGGCCAGCCTTTTCAGTCCAAGGCCAAATCTGCTTGTCTCCAGCTCCAAAGTGTTTAGGTCCCCCGCTGTTGGTTTTGCCCACCTCTAGCTTCCCCTCAATTACAGTGGAATCTACCCTGATAGGCAATGCAGTAGGAGGCAAGAGTGGCCACAAGATGAGACTCCACTTACTCATGCAAAGAAAAATGACAATAGCAGACCATGTATCATAGTATCATAGTGCTTAGGGTCAGAAGGGACCTAAACAGATCATCAGGTCTGACCCCCTGCCTAGTATATGTCCAGCCTCCTCTTGAAGACCCCCAAGGTAGTAGAAAGTACCACCTCACTTGGGAGCCCATTCCAGAGCCTGGCAGCCCTAACTGTAAAGTAATGTCTCCTGATGTCCATCCTGAACCTTCTCTCTAACAATTTGTGGCCGTTATTCCTAGTAACCCCAGGGAACAGATCCTCCCCCAATTCTCTCTGGTCCCACCTGGTGAGTTTATAGATGGCCACCAGATCCCCTCTCAGCCTTCTCTTGTGGAGGCTGAATAGGTTCAGGCCCTTTAGCCTCTCTTCATAGGGCCTGCCCTGCTGCCCCTGGACCATGCGAGTGGCCCTCCTTTGGACCACATCCCTCTTGAAGTGCGGTGCCCAGAACTGGATGCAGTACTCCAACTGGAGCCTGACCAATGCTGCATAGAGGGGAAGGATCACCTCCCTGGACCTGCTTGTGATGCATCTGTAGATGCACGACAAGGTGCAGTTAGCCTTATTGACTGCTTCCTCGCATTGGCTGCTTATGTTCATCCTGAAGTCTACTATTATTCCAAGTCCCTTTCTGCCACAGTGTTGACAAGAAGGGTATTCCCCAGCCTATAGGCGTGTTGCTGGTTCCTTCTCCCTAGATGCAGCACTTTGCACTTGTCTGTGTTGAATTCCATCTTATTCTTATCCGCCCACCTCTGTAACCTGTCTAGCTCTAGCTGGATCCTGTCCCTCCCCTCCAGCGTGCCTACCTCGCTCCACAACTTGGTGTCATCAGTGAATCTGGACAGCGTGCTTTCCACACCCACATCCAGATCGCTGATAAAGATGTTGAACAGTACAGGCCCCAGGACCGAGCCCTAGGGGACTCCACTGCCTACATCTCTCCAGGTCAAAAATGACCCATCCACCACCTCTCTCTGGGTGTGACCATGTAGTCAGTTTGCCACCCATCTGACTGTGTAGGCATCAATGCTGCAGTCACCAAGTTTTTTTTTTAAGAGAATGTGGTGGGAAACTGTGTCAAAGGCCTTCTTAAAGTCTAGGAGCACGACATCCACCCCAACACCCTCATCCAGGGACTTTGTGACCTGATCATAAAAAGAAACCAGGTTAGTCAGGCAGGATCTGCCCTCAATGAACCTATGTTGGTTGCCCCTGAGCATTACCTGCCCCGCTGGCACCTAGCAGATGTGCTCCTTGATAATTTTCTCAAAGGTCTTCCCAAGGACTGAGGTAAGACTGACTGGCCTATAATTGCCGGGGTCCTCCTTTCACCCCTTCTTGTAAATGGGGACCACATTGGCCCTTTTCCAATCCTCTGGTACCTGGCCAGCACCCCACAAATGCTCATAGAGCCATGCCAGGGACCCTGCTATGACCCCCGCCAATTCCCTCAGCACCCTTGGATTAAGAGCATCTGGACCTACTGATTTAAACACGTCCAGCCCCTCCAAAAGTTTGCTAACTAGGTCATCCCTGACCCTAGCATGGTGATGCCTCCCCTGAGTCCGTCTGCAATTCTAGTGAGGGAGATGTCCTGGTCCCTGTTCACGAATATGGAGGCAAAGAATTCGTTAAAGAGGTCAGCTTTTTTGTTTGCCACAATCACCAGATTGCCAAGCCTATCCTGTAGGGGCCCCATGTTACCCGGTGCCTTCTTTTTACTTCCTATGTATTTGAAAAAGGACTTTTTATTATCCTTAATTCTGGTCTCTAGCCCTAGCTCCATCTCAGCCTTGGCCTTCCTAACAGCCTCCCTGCAGTCCCAAGCAACGGAGGTGTAATCTTCCTTGGTGATAGTCCCTTGCTTCCACTGTTTGTATGCCTCTTTTATTGCCCTCAGGCATCCCTGGATGCCTTTGCTGAGCCATGGGGGCTTCTTAGCACTTCTGTCCCCTTTGGTGCGCACTGGGACTGACTCCCTTTGAGCTCGGAAGATCGTCTCCTTGAGGAACAATCACCCATCTTGGACTCCCATCTCATAGAAGCTCTGAGACCCCAATGCCTCTCCTATTAACCTTCTTAGCTTACACAAGTTGGCCCTCCTGAAGTCAAGGACCTCTGCCTTGCTGCTTGCTTTCACCACCCTGCGCTGGATAATAAATTCCAGCAGGCAATGATCACTGTCACTCAGGTGGTCAAGTACCCGCAGACCCCTCACCAGGTCATTGCCTGTGGCAAGGACCAAGTCCAGCAAGGCATTTCCCCTGGTGGGACTATGCACCTCTTTGGTTAGGTGTGGAGGTCCTGTATCCCAGCTAGGAACCTACGTGAGCGGTCAGACCTGGCTGACTGCTCCTCCCAGCAGATGTCTGGGTAGTTTAGGTCACCCATGACAACCACATCCCTTTACTTTACTGCCTCCATGAGCTCACCTGAGAATTTCAGGTCCAGCTCATCCCCCTGGTGAGGCGGTCTGTAGTAGACACTCACTATCAAGTCCCTTTCCCCAATCTTATGTGAGATAAGATATATTGTTTAGAGTGGGGATGAGTGTGCAAGGAATACAATATTAGTATCACAATAAAGTTTATAAGGATCTGATATGTAGTCCCTATGTACGTTCATGATCCATCCTATTTCTTTCTGTTTCATTGCCTTGTGTCCTTTATCCAAACTACTACACGTTTTAAGAGAAATACTATATTATTCTGTATGGGAGGAATTTTCCAATATGCTTATTGGTGGCCTAGCTCTCCCACTTTCAAGTCATAGTAAAACACTCATTGATGTCAATGGGAACCAATAAGCCAACAGTGAGTGATTCTGAAAGTTTATGCATTCCTATGCATCTAGGTCAGGGTCATCAAACTCACTGACCTGGTGGGCCAGATAAGTGGTGCAGGGCCAGACCAAATGAATGGTGCATGGTTGGCCCTGTGAGGCCAACAGACCTGGCCTCCCTCCTCCGCCCTGCATACCAGATCCAGCACATATGGAGCTTGCTCCAGCTGCTCTGGGATTGCACTTCACACAACATCCATGCAGGGCCAGTCCAGGACACGTGCTACATGCAACACCCACTCTGGCTGGTCTGGGACACATGCTGCACATGACAACTGCCTCAGAGTGACCACATGCAGGGGAGAGGGTGCCACATTCAGTGTAGGCCCTGGAAGAGCCAGACTGCATACCCTGTGGGGCAAGTGTCCCAGAACAGCTGGGACAGGTGCATGTGCACGATGTATCCTGGAGTAGCCAGGGAGGGGTGTGGGATAGGGGGTGGGAAGGGCAACCACATGCAGCATGGGTCCCAGTCTTGCTGAAACAGGCACTATGTGCAGCATGCATGTCCTGGGCCCTGCATGCAGGATTGGTTCAACATGCATGCAGCACGTGGGGCAACTCCAGACCCAGAGGCAAGACTCAGGGGCTAGATATTGGGGCTCCATGGGATGAATCTGGTCCACGGGCTAGATCTCAACACTGCTGTTTTAGATCATTATTTAACACTAAATGATTGAAGTAAAAACTGTGCCACTGAACATTCAAGAGTAGCAAAAAATCCCCCACAACATTGTTAAATTAATATGCCAAAACACAGCTACACCTGTGTTTGAGCTCCATGTCTGAGATTAATGGCAGACTTGTCTATAATTAGCAGCTCTCTACATTGATTTGCTTACTTGATCTCACCATCTCACCTTTGGGTTCTGAAAGACTGATCCAAAGTCCACTGATAACAATCAGAATCATGTTACTATCTTTAATGGTCTTTGTATCAGGCTTTAAGTGCACTGGCATCATAGACTCATAGAAAAGTAAGCAGGAAAAGATCTGAGGAAGTTATCTAGTCTAACCCCCCATTCAAGGCAAGATCATTCCTATCAAAACCATCCTAGACATGTGAGCAACTGGGATCATATGAAAACAGTTTTCCTGAATTTTCAACATTTCTGAGTTTATGCATCAGGTAAGCAAGTGTTCTTTGGATTAATCTGTAATTTTTGCTCCTGGATTATTTGAAAACCCCAAGCAATGCAAAGCTTCCCCTGTATGTAATTATTTACAAGAAAAAACAATTAAATTCCAACCAAATTACATTATCAAAGGGACTACTCTTTAGTAATAGTAATTCCTTCCTTACTAATTTCCCATATTTCTCAGCAGAGGCTCAACTTTATACATAAGTGAACTCTTTCATATCTGATTATGGTTGTGGCGAATCGTGTTTTGGTTCTGAAAGCTCTTCTATCCATTTAAAAATATTTCAGTATTATATTTTGCTCAGTTCTTTCCAAAGTGTTAATAAACATTTTACTTATAAGTCAAAAACCATGCAGTGTATCTGCTCTATGCTGGTCTGAGCTATGACTGAAGGCCCTTAGATTTTCCAAATTAAGTTTATGCACCTCACTAAGCACCATCACTTCCATTGATTTTGATGTGAGCTGTACACATATGGGGGGGGGGGGGGGGGGGGGGAAGGGGGGAAAATCTGACCCTTAGAAAGCCTGTCTTCACCCTTACTTGAGAGATTGGCACTAGTTTCCATTGCCTGTTAGTATTTATTTTTTAACTTTCAGGCATGTTCATCCTGATTTAAGGACAAAATATTGTTCTGGTAAATTCATGAAAAGTGAAATCATCCTATAGTTAATTTACCATGTAATTCTTTCAGTGTCTTATGTTATATATATAAAAAATAAGCTTACTTGTGGAAGACTATACTGTTAGATTGTACATATGTAATAGAAGCTCTCTCAAAAGCTGATTTCACACTGGGACTGATTTTAAGGCCTCCAGTAGACAATATCAAGCCAATAACATATCATAGACTCCTGCTTCTATTTTTTACATTAGACTAATTGGGAATAACTGAGCTCTTACAGTGGTGCAAATTCCCAAATATGGTCACACCTGAAGTTTTAGTTAAAAATTTGGAGACTTTCTGAAGCTCCATTGATCTTTTCTGAGATTTTCCTGAACCTGTTTGTGACTACCCCAGTTCATGCAGACAATGCTCTTTCAGCTTCTCTTACTCCCTTTGACCCTCCAGTTCCTTCCCTCCAGGGATCAGACTCCTCAATATTACCTAACTTTCTCTGACTCTGTCTTGATCTACCAGTCTTAGTTCTCCACTATCCACCCTTATTCTTCCTCTCTTTGGTTAAGTACAGACAATCAAAAAGCTTGAGGCTGAATCAATTCAATCCTTACAAGTTAGTCTAAGCTGTGTATTGAACCAATAAGCAAATGAACAGACATTCACTTTTGATTCTAGAAATGCATCCACATGCTTGCAGTGGCACAGGCCAGAAGCCAGGGGTGTACTAAAGCATGCTTCCTTGCTCTGCTAGAGTAGACAGCTTGGGCCAAGGCTAGCCTACCCACTCTGTGGGGGTGGGAAGGGAGGCTGTAGGGGAGGTATAAAGCATCCTAGGATACTGGGGGACTGTGAGTTAACTTGAATCTGGAGGAGATCTGGGACAGTTCAATAAAATGATTTAACCTAAATCAGTTAAGTCTGAGGTTACATCCACCCAGATTTATCTTAAACTAGTTTGGGCCATTTTAAAGCAGTTTATGTGCCCTGAACTTCTGTTGCGTTACAGATTTGAACCAGTTTCCAATCTTTTTATACTGGTTTATGTGTAATTTATGTCTCTAGCCTTCATGTTCAGTTTTCTCTACTGTTCCCCTGGCCCTCTGTACACATCATCATTTCACACAGCTTTTCCTCCCCAAGTATTCCATTGTCCAAAGACCTCCAAGAAAGTCTCAGGCTTTAGCATCCATAAGGATAATTTAGAAAGAAACAGAAATATCCCTTAGCTTCCAGCTTTTTCCTCCCAAAGGTTTTATTAACTTTGGTATTTATTATTATTGCCACATAGTGAGGAACATTAAATTATATAATCTGCCAATCAAAATACAATCAACACAAATCAAATTTGTAATATTAAAAATTTTGTAAATTAAACATTAGAAAATATTTGTGAAAGTAATTTCCATTCCTTTTGGGCACTTAATATTTCTTACCATAAGAGAGCAGATCACAATAGGACTCTCTCTTTTGCTGTCTCAGTCTCTCTTTGTTAAATAATATAAATATACTTTACAAACCTTTAGTATCTTTCAAAAGGAGATCTCAAAGCACTTTATATATATCATCTAGTTAATCTGAAAATAAGCCTTTCTAAGTAACAGAATCAGCCTTTTGCATATTGGATGAATGAATCACAGAGTGGTAAAGGCTCAAGGTTATCCAGTGAATCATTGATGAAGGCAGGGACCCAGCTCAGATCTCAAGAATCATGACTCTGTGCAGAAAGCCCAAAGACTGGAAATTATCTGTCAAAACAATATGGTGAACGTTTACCAAGAAAATCAACATCAGTTCTCAAACAATTTACTAACCACACACTGGGACTAGATTCATAACAAAAAATACCCTCAGCAAATAATTCAGCTGGCTCTACTTCAATATTAAATAGATTGTTTCAGATAGGCCTCCAAAACTTTAGATAATCAAATAATACAAATATAGGGCTAGAAGGGACCTCAAGAAATCATCTACTCCAACTCTCTGCCTACAGCTAGATCATCCTTGTCTAAACCACCCTGATGCATGTTTATCTAACCTGAACCAGAAAACTTTCAGTGAAAGAGATTCTACAACCTCTTTAGATAATCTGTCCTAATGCTTAACCACCCCATAGTTACAAATTACTTCCCAGTATCTAACCTAACTCTCCAGTTTTGCAATTTAAGCATATTTCTTGTTCTGCCCCCCAGGACACAGAGAAATATTGAATTGTATTTGAAATCTTCTACTCGGACATCTTCCACAAAAAACTTCCGTCATTAGACTGCCACAGCCATGTTTTTTTCAAATGTAAACTAAAGTTAATGGAGCCACCCCCATTTACAACAGTTGAAAATCTGTTTCCCAGTTCTTACTGGTTTTGGTCAATCTAAGCCACACCCTTTGCTTCAGAATCTCAGAACTGAAATTTCTGTCAAAAGCAAAGTATGTGGAGCTGTAACCCAATGGTTATTGGATATTAAGTGCCCCACTCTGTGCCCAAAGTAGACAGGAGATGAATCAGAGTGCCAAGTTCTCTTAGCTTGAGAACCTAGCACATTAGCTCAGCTTTAGAGACTTTGGGAGTCCCTAACTAAATTACTGTGATAGGTGGCATCTATCACAGAAGCACGTGGAAGCATAGGACAAGGAAACAAGCAAACCAAACCTTTTCAAACAACAAAACAGAGCCCAGTCTTGTCAATTTGTCCTTTTTTTCTTCAAGTTTGTTTAACTGACAGAGAGAGGTGCCATCTTGTATTAAAGATCCTGAGGAACAAAAATGTGGTATAGTCCATTTGTAAATTAAATCTGATACAAATAGAGTGATTTTATTATAATATGGACCATTGTGCTTGTTCTTGTTTACATTTCAGATGCATTTCAAGCAAAACCAGGGATGGCATCCTCCCTCTTTACTTGGCCCTAGTGAGGCCACAGCTAGAGTACTGTGTCCAGTTCTGGCCCCCCACTTCAGGAGGGACATGGATAAGCTTAAGAGAGTCCAGAGGAGAGCCACCCATATGATCAAAGGCCAAGAGAGCAAGCCTTTTGAGGAGAGGCTGAGGGACATGGGACTCTTCAGCCTGGAGAAGAGAAGGCTCAGGGGGAACTTGGTGGCTGCCTATAAGTATATAAGGGGGTGTATTAGGATCTGGGAGAACAGTTGTTTACCAGGGCTTCCCAAGGGATAACTAGGTGTAACAGCCACAAACTTCTGGAAGGCCGATTTAGACTAGACATAAGGAAAAACTTCTTTACAGTCCAAGTGTCCAGGGTCTGGAACAGACTCCCCCCAGAGGTGGTGCAAGCACCTACTTTGGACTCTTTCAAGAAGTGTTTGGATGATTATCTTGCTGAGATCATATGACCCCCTGCCACAGGATGTTTTATCTAAGCCTCATTCAACAAGGTTTAGTTAAAGCTCCCCTTGACCATTTTTAAACATGTGGGGGCATAATACACATGACGCCATGGTGATGCTTCAGCATTCTAATTAGAATGTGGAGCAGACTCAATTAATCAAATCTTCTCTGATGTGTTCTAATTAGAACACCAATGAGCATGTGTATTGCAGTCATGGAGTTTAGCTCCATATTGTTGCAGGGGCTGAAGTGCCCTGCACCCTGTCTCCTATGCATGTGGCAGTGTTTCTGCTGCATTATAAAGTTTCCAAAGTTGGCCCCGAATGGTTTGTCTCTGCTTGTTAATATGGGCAGCAGCATGAGTATATTTGCATCACAAACCCTGTAGTCCAGCACAATCAACAACCTCCATTTAGCAAAGGACTAGGGTTGAGATAACCAGGGAGATACAGGTCAGCAGTGAAGTATGCAGCCAGAGCCTGGCAGAGGAATTAAGCTTTGATTCTGCTCCCGCTAAACTCAGGGCAAAATTCCTCCTGATTTCAGTGGAGCATTTAGTGCCTGCTTGCACTCTTACTCTCCTGTTTTCACAACCAAAAGGTACTACTGTATCTAAAAACTAGCTGGAGGTCTTCAATTCACCTATAAAAGGAGCGCTACAGGCTGCTTTGAAAAAGATCTCAGAGGGAACCTATCTTTTCCTCAAGCCTACAGATACTGCTAAGTGAGTATTTCTATCTGAAATAAAAATGGATGTATATTTATACAAAAGTTGGTGCTGTCATTTTTCTCAACTCCTGTGGTTTGTAAGTTCCTATTTGAGGTGTATATCTACAGTGGTTGTATGATACAGACCAGTGGGGGCCAACCTGCAGCACAGGTGCCATGCGCAGTCTCCTGGAGTAGCACATGGCAGATAGGTCTGGAAGCAGAAAGCAGAGTAGCAGATTGGGCAGGGAAAAGGCATTGGAGTGGCACCTAAGGAATATAATTTGTGGTATGCTTGCCAAAATGTTGGCCCGCAATAATTCAGACCATTCAGATCACATCACTGTGGGAATTCTTAAGCCTACTTGTCACCTCACAACCAAGATCCCTTCTTTAAAATTTTATGCTCCATTACTCTTTTATGAACCATATGTCCCTGGTTTGCTTGGAGTTTGCTGGTTGGCTTGGTTTGCTTGGAGTTTGCATTCCCAAACCCTGGGAAGTCACAGTAAGTATTTTTATATCAACCGGGTGTCTCACAGACAGTCTTCAGGAACTCATGCTCACTGTCTTGTTTTCAAAATTTGTAAATCACTGCTTTCTCAGATAAAACATATACTGATGCTTTCTACAAACAACGGCTGTCACTTTTCCAAAATCAGATTAAATACCATGTCGGAATTTCAATTATATCTTTTGTAAAAAAGCAAACAACCAACCCACTCAAAACAACAACAAATCTTCATTTTGGCTGCTTTAATATGGAGTTTTCTTTTTTAGGCTAGATTGTGATTTGGATTGCATGCCTAGGCAAGACAGTGTAAGGAACATTGCCCCAGTACATCTCTACAGGGTTTATTCAGACTTCTGAACCCAGTGCATATGAGTAAGAAGGGGTCCTCCCAAGTGACCAGGAATGAGTGGGGAGCAAGTAGAGCTTTTTCCCACTGCTTAAAAGTTAAACATATGCCTAAGAAGTTAGCTAAACTAAGGCCTCAGTTATAGTAAAAAACCCAGACCATGCAAAAGGATCTGTTTAGCTGCAGTAGGGGTGCTCAACCTCTGGGTCACAGGTTAGATCCAGCCTTCAGTGCCCTGTCATCTGGGTTTCACAGGGTTTCTGAAGGGTCTGGAAATTTGGTAGCGGAGGAGCGGTGGCACTGCTCCCCTGCTGCTAAACCTCTGGACTTATTGAGAGCCCTGGGGATGGCTACAGGGGGCCTAAGGCAAATTTTGGGGCAGCTATAGCCCCTCCCCCCAAGCCCCAACCTGGCTCAACCCAGGATAGCCCCCACACTGGGAAGAGGCTGGCACCCCCCCTGCCCACAGGGGAGGCTAGGTGAACCCAGCTGAGCTGGGAGTAGGGTGGCACAAGCTCACCTCTCCTTCCTGCCCCAGCCTCCCTCCCACCACGGCTGTAGTAGAGTAGAGCCAGGCAGGGCAAGGGCAGATGTGGGCTGCTCACTGCAGGCTCCAGGCTCTCCACTCTGCTGCCTTTGCCCCGGGGCGCCCTGTGCTGACTGCACACCCTCTGCCTTCCTGACAGTTGAGAGATGCAGATTGCTGCCACCACAGCTGCCAGATAGGCAAGGGATGGGCAGCTAGCACAGGGCCCCTGGGGCAAAGGCAGCAGAGCAGAGAGCCCTGAGCCCACAGCAAGCAGCCAGCATCTACTGAGTACACAAATATGGGGGGGTACATGCCCCCCATGCCTTCCCTCAGGCGTGCATGCAGAGATGGGGTGTTACCCCCCCAGCCCCTGGAAGAGTTGCCCAGGCTCCATCCCACTCCCCACCCCAGCCCCAGGTCCCATACTGCCCTGGCTGGGCAGCACCCCCAGACCTAGCCCCTGGCCCTGCCCCACTCCCTCACCATGGGGGCCTCAATCTGCGCCCCCCCCTGCACTTCCCTCCATATACTTACCTGCAGGGAGCTGCTCTCAACACTACCTGGTTGTGTTCCAGGCCATGTGCATGCATATGGCTGCACACAGGAGCACAACGCCCCCTGCAGCTTGCTCCCAGCAGCCCCAAGCAGCCCTTTTCAGGCTACAATGCTACCTACCTGCAAGGAGAAACATACTGTTTCCCACAGGAACCCAGGCACCTGAGGACCCCTCACTGGCAGTGGCCCCTGGCGTTAATCCGCCTATATGTGCCAGGGGCAGGAGGGGGCAGTGCCAGGCCTCTGGGACCCAATCCCAGTGTGTAGGGATGGGAGGGGATGGTGTGAGGCTCCAGGGTCCGATCCTGCCTGCAGATGGGACTCATACCACTCATGTGGCTCATGAGGCCAAAAGATTGAGCACCACTGAACTAGAGATTTGTGCTCACCTGCGTACAGTTGCAGCACAGGGTCCTAAAACTGATATTATTTAAGACATGAGGATAAGTGGGTTCATCAAGACACAGTTAAGTCTGGTAGTTCCAATAAGAGTATTTACCATACTCCTTGCAGCTTCTTCTGCTGCTGCCGCCCCTCCCCCCCACTTTTCATAAGCAAGATGTCAAAATGGTCACTAGCAGTTGTGAATCCTGCTACAGATGGAAAGTTTCCAGTTCATAAAGAGGCTCATGAGAAAAAAAAAACATATACTATTAAAAGCTCAATGGAATAAGCTCTCATTTAAAAGCATTTATGCTTAATATTCCTAGAGGACTCAACCCTGTTATCTTATATTCAGATAAAATTCCTACTGAAGTCAACAGAAGTTTTGCCTGAGGATCATGAGGCTGACGGATCCCTTCTCAGTAAACTGTATATCTAAGGTTAAAATGATTGTGGGAGGCAGCAGAACCACTTTGTTGCACTCAATCAAAGCCTTAAAGGTGACAGCAATAGAAACCTATTCTGTTTGCACAGGGATTCACCAGTATTGACCTAGGCTGGACCACACAGAAGCTAAACTTCAGATCATTAGGCATTCATCAATAAAATTATGTGGACTTGTGCATCCCTCTTGCTTTTCATTTGAAAATTACAAGTACGCTCTAAAACACTGATTGGCCACGTCCTGAATTTGAGGTCCTCTGTTTCCCATGTGTTTATGAAGATAACACAAGCACCAAAACCAACAATGCATCTGTGATGGAGGGCCAGGAACCAAACAAAATCTATCATATTTAGTTTCAAATATGTCAGCAGCGTGTGCCCAAGCATGTAGCAATCCATTAACATGCTGTGGTAACAAGACAGTAAATTATGTCCTCTGGCTTTTAAACAGTAAGTAAATAAATCAATTAAAATATTGAGAAACTTTTATTAAAGAAGCAGCCTAGCCAGATAGAGTTTAATTTTCCAGGGATCATGACAAATCTGATAAGTAAATTCCTAAAAGAATTTTTGGAGCATTTGTATAACAGATGGCCCATCTTGTTTTTATGCTGAACAAAGGATACCCATGCTCCAGAAGATGCATCTTACTACACATGTTCTTTAGATAAAAAAAATAATTTAACTCACTTTGGTACCCAGCTTCAACAGTGTGCATTATATATTAAATAACAGAGTCTGGAATATATATAGACATGGCAAAGGAAAATAAAACGACCCGTAGTTGTTCAGCTTGCCAGTGGACACTGAACAATTTTGATGTCATCCAGTAATCACCCAGAGCGTTACAAGGAAATATATCTCTTACTAAATGCCATAGGCATGGGAATGTAGCCTGGATAATCTCCAGCATCCAGAAATAGCCTGGCAAGGAGCTCTGGAGAAACAATAAGAAGCAGGATGTGGAGAATAAGAAATTGACTGGGTTTTGAGAAGGGGTAAAAAGAAAGGTGGTTCAGCAAGAGACAGGGCTACATAAAAAGACTTAGAGCAGAAGTCTATGGCCTTCTGTGTGAGAACAAGCATTCAAATTACCCATCTCAAGTTTGAGCCACCTAAACCTGAATCGGGTTCTGCTGCATGCAGGCATTCACACAGGGAGCCAGAGGTAAGTTGTGTGGGGAGGGGCTGATGGGATTGAAGAGGGTTGCTGGGTCTGTAGGAGGTCTGCCAGAGTGGTTAAAACAGCACAGCTCCAAGGCTGCAGCAAGTGGCTGGGCCTAAACTCATAGTACATTGAAAATCAATTATGCACCAACTTCGTAAAAACACAAATACGTACCTTCCATCTGAAAAACCATGAGGCCAACCACCAGTTCAACATTACATAGTCTGGGACCCCACTATCCCACTGTTTAAACCCAGTTTAAATTGGAATCACCCTCAATCAAACGCTCGCATGCAAAGAACACATCATGAAGACAAAAGCAAAGGTGAGCACTTGGAAAAACATTTTATATAAACTCACCAACTCGAAATAGGGAGTTAGCGCCTCAACCATTCAAACCACTGCTCTGGCTTTCAGCTTCTCCTCTGCCGATTATGCATGCCCTACATGGGAGAGATCTGTACATGCTAGTCACCTTGACCCCATCCCATATGATGGATGCCAATGCATCACAGGATGTCTGAAGCCTACCAGCCTCAACAGTCTGTACCTGCTGGCTGGCAGTGCTCTGAAGAGTAGTGGCCAGCAGGATAGAATGATCAGGACAAAGTGAAGATGGGAGACCCCCTCTGTACAACCATCCCACAGCATGCAAACATCTGAAGTCACGCAGATGCTTCCTCACCAGCACCCAACCTCTCAATGCCACACCCAAGGAGACACGACTACAGATGTGGAACAAGAGGTTAAAGAAAATACCTGACAGTGAAAAAATGGACATTGAGAGGTTGGGTCCTTAACACCAGGGGCTGCGAACCACGGCAAAGGTGGCAATGTCTCAACTGCTGATGCACCAGAGTTGGACGCTCCAAGGAACTAATGAAAAAGTGGGGCTATACCATTGGTTCAATCACCTGTGACTGCGGCACAGAGCCTGAGACTATGGAACACCTGCTGCAGTGCCTGCTGATTGAGGGCATTTATACAGTGAAAGATCTCGCAAAGTACAAAAAAAATTAACACAAGCATGTGTAACAAAATGATCAAATGTGGTGTAGAGACGTGAGGAGAAGAAGAGGAAGATCAGTTAAGATACAACTTCATTTTAGAAGATGCCAAAAAAAGATCTCTTGAATTGTGATTCTTACACAGTTTAATATAAACTACATTTCACAGATTTTTATTTGTTACTTACCTCCGTCCACCTCCCTCCCACATATAGGCAACTAAAGATAATTGTGCTGATGTCCCAATGGTGGACATAAACCTAGGCCCAAGTTTTTAGACCTATTTAAGGTGCCTTGCCCCCACTGAAATAACAGATACCTATTATTCGTATCTGTTTTTCAGCTTAGTGCAGAATAAAGAAGTAAATCATTTACATTTACTTATCTCCAGGCTTTCCTGCTTCCAGTAATAAATGCGAACACCCCTTCTGCTACAGAATATTTTCATTGCTGGAAATTGTGTAGAACTGCGTTGTGCTTCTCATTGTCCTGCAGTTTCCAGTGTCTTCATTTGTTACTACTGACATTAAGTTTTTCTTTCCGCAACTATGAACCAGGAATGCAGGGAGTAACAGAGATATTTGTCATAGAGATCTAATGGTCTGAATGTAAATCTGTCTCTTACTGGGCACATCTACACAAGACATTTACTGCACAGCTGACTAATTAGTTTTGCAGTAAAGGTCTTGCATCTACACATGTGCAGCTCTTAGGCTGCAGTAAACCAATTTACTACAAGTACTATCCTGATGTGATGTAAAAAAATTCCGCAGCAGTGCATGTTTAGATGCTGCCTGGACTGTCTGGGGAATGAGGGTGATTCAGTGTGGAGGGCTACCTGCTGGCTAGCCTCCCACTGAAGCTCCCTCTTGCCCTAGCCAGCCCCTCCATGTGAAGCTGGGAGAGCAGCTCCAGGCTGGCAAGCTAATCCCTGGAGCCCCCTGCTATCCGAGACTGCTCTGACTGGGCTCTATGTGCTGCTCATGAATAAACACCGGAGCTGATTGCTCCAGAGTTAATTGCTTCCAGGCGCACAATCAAACAGCGTACCCAGGAGTAATAAAATCCAGGAAAATAAACTCCAGAGTTTATTCATATACACTAATTGCACATGCAGATGTGTCCACTTGATATGTAAATCTGGAAACAAGGGCAGCCAATATACTTTTAGTCATTTAAAGCCAGCTGTTAATCTTTTTATTTCTTTGTTTTCTCTTTCTGGACTATCAGTATCAACAGTAAAAATATGTTAAGTGTGTGGCTACCATGCTAAGGGCTAATATTTTTTTTGTTTAGTTCATTTTGGATAAAAATATGTTTTATTAAAAACTTTATAGAAAAGTTTAAGAAATATTTATACATTGGCTAAAATTATATTTAAGGGAAGCAAAACAAATGCCTATAAATGCAGAGCCTACAGACATAAACACAAACACCAGGTCTAAGTACAGACAGTCAAAAAGCCCAAGGCTGAATCAATTCAGTCTTTGCAGGTTAGTCTAGGCTTCAGAGATTAAACTGAGAAACAAGTGGACACCCTTTCACTTTTGACTGAGGAAATGCAGCCACATGCCTGCAGTGGTTAAGGCCAGAGGTGGGGGGGCTCTAGTTCACAGATTTCCAGCACGTAGCCAATGTAAACTGTGCATTCACTTCCTCTTGTTGCCCCTGAGGTCTCTGGGATTTGCAGTGCAGAAGCACAGAAGCAGGACTCTGCAGGGTTGCTCATCACTTCCTCATCCTGCTTCCAAGCGCCTCTGGAATTTGTAGTCCACAGTCACAGCCGTCAGCAACTTTCAGTAAGTTTAGCAGTGCAGGGCAGCTCTGTGCTCAGGGGAAGTGGGTTATCTGGGGAAGCGGGGTTTAACCCCCCTCCCTGGACCCAGGCCCCAGCTGGTGTTTGCCAGTAGGGGGAACGGGGAGGGGGAACCCTGTCTCCTCCTTACCTCCCAACCCTTCTCTGCTGTAGCAGATAGCACAGCTCAGACCTGGGCTGGAAAGCATGCTGGGATGCTGGGGGATTCTGATTTCACTTGAACAAGAAAAGGGCCTGGGACAGAAGTTTCATAAACCAGTTTGACCCAAATCAGTTAAGTCTGATACTACATTTTCTGATTACTTAAACCAGTTTATGTGTAACGACTATCCCTAGCCCAAGAAAAGTTGTGTAGTATGGGGTATTAAGACAGAATGGATGCAGAAAGATGTGGACAAGCAGGAAAGTGCAAAGGAAGGTAACAAAGATAAGAGAAAACATGATGTATAATGAAAGGCCAAAGGGATTCAGATCACCTAGTCTAAAAAAGAGAAACTGAAGTGAAATATGGAAATCTTCCAGAAAAATGTTATACAAATAAGATGATCAAACATTCTCCATTTAGGAGAAACTGATCAACTTGACAGCAAAGGGGATTAAGACTGGTTATTTTAAAAAAAATCACCACCCTTGAGAGTTGTGAAATACTCTATTAGAAAGCTGGTCATGGTCTTTTTTTTGGAGCTGTTTAGACAGAAATCTGTCGAGGAAAGTCCAGGCAGACTTGGTCCTGCCTCAGTGCAGCATTATTTGACCTTTTGAGATTCTTTCCCATTCCGCAGTCTTGTGACTCTACGATTACTAGGAAAAAAGGGATAAAAAGAGAGGAGAGTATTAGGTTGATACATCAGGAAATACTTGTTAATAGTAAGGTCTATTAGATCATAGTGGAAATTAATCTCAAGGAAAAGGGCAGGATTATCATCATTTGAGTCATTTAAATGCAGGTTGGAAATGGCCTGGAGAACAGATTTCTGATGCAGCCTTTGGGTAGGATGGACCAGAAATAACCTAACAGGCTTTTCCGAACATTAATATCTATGGGCACTGACAGATTGGTTGGGGGGAACATTTTATCAGAAGTGGCATTGCATCAGTTTGACCTGACTCCCCAGCATCTGTATAGCTCACGTGCTTCAGAGGGTGCTTTTTGGGGCTTTTATCTAGTAGCTGGTTGAATAAGCTATTAGATAAAAGCACCAAAAATCCCTACTGAAGCATGCAAGCTAGACTGATGCTAGTCAAGCTGGGTCAAATTGATGGGATGCTTCTTCTGGGTATGTGCTGCACTCGGTGCAGGGGTGTACCAAACTGAAAGTAAAGTACTGTTTTGTTTTGACATCTATAAGCAGCCTCTGAGTCTGTCAGGGGTTGGCAAAATATGGCCTGTGGGCTGCATCCAGCCTGCCAGGCACTTTCATCCAGCCTGTGATGCCCCCAACAAATTGTGCCCCGCCCAGCCCTTTTTCCACTCCCCCAGGCTGGGAGCAAGGCACCCCTGTCAACACCCCCCAACATACCCTATTGTGCCTTGCTCCCACCATCTTGGGCGGAAGGGCCCTGCCCAGCCAGCAGCAGCTTCTGGGTGGTGCTCCTGCTGCAGGAGGGAACCTGCTTGGCTTCCTGGAAGTCAACTTGCTCAGCACATTAGGTAGGGAAGCAGTGGGGATGGTGGTGGGGGGTAGGGAGGGTAGAGATGCAGCAGGACAGAAGCACAGACAGCAGTATGGAGCCTGCACCCAAAGGGGCACTGGGAGTGAGGAGCTCAGCTGGGCAGGGTGTGAGTGTAAGGGAGCGGTTGTAGGGATCCCCCACACACTCCCCCCATGGTGTGGAGTCCCTGCTGCTGGCAGCAGCAGCAGGTGAGGAAGCACTCATGCCCAGTACAGGTGCCCAGTGGGGCGTGGTTCCCACTGGCACTGCACACGGAGGTAGGGAATCCAGGCTGCCTCACTGCTTCTAGCACCAGAACTCTGTGCCCCACACCTGAAGCTCTAGCACGTGCAGTGGTGGAAGCCCCACGCTGGCACCTGTTGCCTTCCCCACCCTCGGCTGCGCAGGTTTCTGCACTCCACTGGGAGTGGAGGGAGCCCTGTCTCCAACTTCCCCATGTGGTCCAGTGCAGGGCTTCCCTGCTGCAAGTGTGAGAACTGCAAGAGAGCAGTACACAGCCCTGGGGATAGAGGATATATGGGGATCAACATATACATACACCCCAACATACCCTATGCCCCCCTACACACTCTCTCACAGCCTCTGCACACACCCTCACACCCCGTGATACACCCCCACCCCAGCCACCCCACCATACGCACACAATATAAAAGTGAGACTTTATTTTTTAATTATTATGTAATCCCATCTATATACAGTACACAAATATAAGCCATGACAAATATTTTTGTAATAAAATTAAAATATAGCAGGTGTTTATGATTTGGTTTTTTTCTGGTTCTAAGAGGGCATCCCCCTCTCCAAAAGGAGTATTGGAGGGGAGGGATCAAGAGGAGAGACTTCCTGTGGCAAAGATTAGGGGGCAGGACTTCTGGTCCCAATGGGCAACTGTTGAGGGGTGGGTCTATCTGTGATGAAGCCCCTGACAGCTCGCCAAAACTTGTTAAGCAGCCCTCCACCCAAAATAATTGCCCACCCCTGGTTTATGACCACACTGCCACAGATTTGTCTTTCCTCTGTGGAGAAAGAAAACTTTAAAAAGATAAACCTGGTCAAGTCAGTAATTTGGGATACAGTTCTCAAATGGGCAGAGGGAGTTGTGTAATAGTTTGACACACAATCTTCAAATGCTAATGTGTTTGCAGACATTTTCATTAAAATAACTCTTGATTTTCTGTATCCCAACCTATTCTCTATATAGAAAAGGAAAGTAGAAAAATAGATTAAATCTATTTTTCTCTGCTCCAGGCATCTCTAGCCATTTAGTGAGTCAATGAACCTTCAGAACAGGAGATACTATGCAAAATAAAATGCTGATTATCAACATGTGGGACACAAAATACGGCATATAGCTGAGGTTTGGATAATCAAGGAAATAGCTAAATTACAGGACATTTGAAAATGTAATGTTTTAATTACAGGAAGCTATTTCAAATGGTTGAAGTAATGATAATCAAGGCTACGTGTAACAGGATTGGGCCTGAGGGGTGGCCGTGACACCCCCTGATGGCCTCGCAACTCCTGCCCAGCTCTGGCTACTAGTTTTTCTCTCACCCTTTCTCTCTCACCTACTACACCTTTGTTGGAACTATTTGGTTGTGAAAAAGGAAGCTGCCCTGCAGTCCCAGAGTGAGCCTTTGTCTGTTATCAGTCAGTGGGTCCCTTCTGGACCCAGCTTTACGCCAGCTTCTGCCCCTCAGACACTAAGTAGGGCCCTTCCAATCTGTCCATACTCTAGCCCACTAATTGCCTTAAGGGCTGATGTTGTGGATTTCTTCAGGCTCTACAGCCATGCCCCTGCCTTGCAGATGTTACTAGTTAATCACTCCAATGTCAGGCCACTTCAGGCCTCCAAGCCCACCTCAGCCTTCCCAGCTTCTGCCCCTTTTTTCTACCTGGGTCCATAGCTCAAGGTCCACTGTTGTGGACCTCAGCTCCTGGGACCCAGCCCCTGTCTTGTCCCTCTTAGTCTCTGGGCTCCTGGCTCTAATTTTCATCCCTCTCAGTCTGTGGGCCCCCTGGTCCCTGATTTTTGCCCCTCTTGGGCTCTGTTCCTAACCTTCCTTGTGCCAGGCTGCCTCTTTTGCCTTTCTGGCCACAGGCTTTAACCCTGCTGGCTATAACCCTGGGCTCAAAACTGCAGGACTCAAAACTGTATTTGCTCCTTGGGCACCCCTGTGACTTAAACTGTGGTGCACACCTCAGGTGCCCTGCTGTGGCCTTCTCATTGCCCCTTATACCTACTCTTGGTCCACAAGTCTAACACTTAAACAAAAATACAAGCCCACTGGCTACAACTAAAACTATCCTCATACTGGGTCATACTTTCCTGCAAGCCATAAATCTTTACTTGCAGGTCCCAGGAAAGCTCGGATGCCAGCCATTGCCTCTCCTGCTGATATTTTTCTCCAGAGCTCTTCTTCCTACTGTCTCCAGTGCCAGACTGACTGCCTGGTCCCAGGCACTGATTTTGTGTCTCCTAAGCCCTGCCCCTTCCTGTCAGGTGACTCTCCAGCCACAAATTGGGGTTTCATCAGGGGTTCATAGATTCATAGATGTAGGGTTGGAAGGGACCTGAGCAGATCATCAAGTCCGACCCCCTGCCCTGGGCAGGAATGAATACTGGGTTCATATGACCCCTGGTAAGATTAAGCTCATATGACCCCAGCTAGGTAGTTATCAAGCCTCCTTTTAAAGACCCCTAAGGTAGAAGCCAGCACAACTTCCCTTGGAAGTTGGTTCCAAATCCTGGCTGCCTTGACTGTGAAGTAGCACCTCCTGATGTCTAGCCTAAACCTACTCTCAATCAACTTGTGGCCGTTATTCCTTGTTACTCTGGGAGATGCTCGGGGGGAACACAGTCTCACCCATTCTCCTTTGGTCCCCCCGGTAAGTTTATTGATGGCCACTAGATCCCCTCTCAGCCTTCTCTTGTGAAGGCTGAACAGGTTCAGGTCCCGTAGCCTCTCCTTATAGGGCCTGCCCTGCTGCCCCCTGATCATGCGAGTGGCCCTCCTCTGGACCCTCTCAATGCTGGCCACATCCCTCCTGAAGTGCAGCACCCAGAACTGGATGCAGTACTCCAACTGTGGCCTGACCAGTGTTGCATAGAGGGGGAGGATCACCTCCTTGGACCTGCTCATGATGCATCTGTGGATACATGACAAGGTACCGTTAGCCTTACTGACCTCACATTGGTGGCCCATGTTCATTTTAGAATCAATAATGACTCCACGATCTCTTTCTGCCACTGTGCTTTCAAGAAGGGAGTTCCCCAGCCTATAGGTGTGCTGCTGGTTCTTTCTGCCCAAGTGTGCTTGTCAGTATTGTATCCCATCCTATTCACATTTGCCCACCCCTGTAACCTGTCCAAGTCCAGTTGTATCCTGCCCCTCCCTTCTAGCATGCCCACCTCACCCCAAATCTTGGTGTTGTCAGTGAATTTAAACAGGGTGCTTTTCACCCCCTCATCCGAGTCTGAGCTGCCTAGATGTCTGCCTTGAACAGCTCATTGCTCTGCAACTCTTTTCTGGGAGAGCTACTCACCCAGGGTTAGCCTCTATCTGGGTGGCTACAAGTCTGCCTGTTTGCCGGCAGCTAGCTCACTAGCAGTTAGCCTGGTCCCTAGCTGTCAGTCCTCCCAGAGCCAGTTTAGCCTGCTGCAGCTTCCTTTTAAAGTAAAAGGAACCCTCTGTCTCCCTGTTACATTGTGCAACAGAAGAGAATATTAATTAACAGTAATCATTCAAAGACAAATAGTAATCTATTTACTTTTAACAACTTTCTAATTAATGATAATAATAATAATAATAATAATAATAATAATACATTCCATGAATTTGATATATTAGCTTATAAAAAGAATATCCTGATATATTACTAGCCAGTTCCATCTGCACTCCTAACAGTTTGTAGTTTAAGATGGTTTCTCTTATGTGGTACCTCGATCCTACTGTAAAATACTATGCAATTTACTAGGCATCCTCTGAATAAACCAGAAAGTGGATAGCTCTGACCTACAGTGAGAAGCTTTTCAAGAAATGTACAACAGATGAATAACTACAGCACTAATTAATTGAAAACAAGTCATTGAGCACATAAACATACTGAATATGCAGAAAATATTGGACTCTGAAGGAATTTGGAAAGTATTTCTAATTGTAAATACTTTTCCCTTCTTCCCACAAAGTACTTGCTATATACCTACAAAATGTCTGATGCTGCACTGATTCCTTAAAATTCAGGCAAAACTGCCAACACTAACAGTGGGAGTTTTGCTTAAGCAAGAATTTCAGGATGAGACCCTAAGGTTGTGCTCTTTGCTAGTGTGGCCTTTTCTTAGACATGGGATAAGATGCAGCTGGCCTGATGAATGATGATCTGGCTTTTTGGAAGCCATGCATTTGCTCTGGGAGGAGGTGGTGTTACTAACCACATTCACTGACGCCAACACATTTTATGCAGCAGTGACCATTTACTACTTCATTGTTCCCCTCCCATTTATGGTCTGATTGTTAGACAAGCTGACCGGCTCTTGAGAAATACTGATCTGACAGGCCTAAATTCCTACTTACTTCAGTTGATGTTGAGGTACCCAGCAGAATTGACATGTTAATGTAATAGAATTAAATATTCCTGCAAAGGCAGTGCTTGGGAAAGGTTCTGGATGGATGGTTTGGATAGGGACACCTTCTATTTATTCACAGACTAATACTTAAATTAGGGATATGTTTAAGTGCCTTGCAAGATTAAAACCCAGTTGTTCAATAAGTGTGGGATGGTGAACAAGTTAATGAACTAATGAAGAAAGCCAGCTAAAAGGTGCATTGGAGATGAAGATAAAAGTACATACACCATTTATAATACTTTTGGCAGATGCATTGCCCTTTTTAGAAACATTGTTAGGAGTATAGCATAATTTCTGAAGAGCAAATGTGTTCAAGTTTTAATCACCCCAAAAGGACCCTTCAGTGGAACCCTTCATTGGATAAGGTACTATTCAGTGTGAATGAAGGCCACTGAATTTGAAATTATGTTATCACCAAGGAGGAGTTGTTTAAGTAGAGAATGTGAAGGTAGAAGGCAACGTGGGTGACAGTGAAAACAAACTGATAGCGTTCAAGGGGGAAACAGATGTCACCTTTCAGCACCTTTGTGCCACCATAATTTTTTTTTTTGTGGCAGCACAAATTAAAAGCAAATAGATGTCCATACCATTTACCATATCACAATGTGGTCAGGACAAAAGGTGGTAATATTTTGTGCTGCTTTATTGTGGCAGATATCTATTGGCTTTATGGCAGAAGGTGGGCAGGCACTCTGGGGGCCAATGATCCGAGGACTTAAGGGGCCCAATCCTGTGCATCCTGGGAATTCTAGAGCAGGATCTGGCCCCTCAAACCCTGTGAGCATCCGTCCAGCTTTCCCCACTTCCTGAGACACCCCTGGGATCTCAGGGTACCCTCAGTAAGTGGGGAAAGTCAGGGTTTTCCTGCTTGCTAAGACATGTTCCCAGGATCTCCAGGTTACACCTTGGTAAGCAGAGAAAGTCAGGGTTTCCCTGCTTACTGAGATGCATGCCTGATATCTCTGGGACATGCCCTTTTAAGTTGGGAAACCCTGTTTTTCTATGCTTACCAAGGTGCATCCTACAGAACCTGAAGAGCCATCTCGGAAAGTGAGAAAAGACAGGCAGGTGGTCCCAGGGCTTGAGGGGTCCCATCCTGCATGGGAATTTTCAGGGTGCACAGGACTGGGCTCCTCAACGTTGGGAGACCATGTCATGCATTGTCTCACAACATGAAAGAACATAAGGATGGACAATGTGTTTTTTGCTCAATTAAATGGTTCAACTCCACCAGGATACATCTACCCTAAGGGGAGGAAGGAAGGAAAGCAGCAGAATAAAGACACAGGACTTCAGAAAAGCAGACTAACAAACTCAGGGAACTGGTGGGCAAGATCCCTTGAGAGGCAGTTGTGAGGTGTAATGGAGTCCAGGAGAGCTGTTGTACTTTAAGAAGTCTCTCTTAAGGGCTCAGGAATCAGCTGCCCTGATGAGACAGCAAAATGGGAACTGCAACAGGAGGCCAGCCGGGTTAGACAGAAATCTCTTCAATGAGTTGAAACTCTGAAGAAAGCCTACAAAAAGTGGAAACTGAGTCAATATTAAGGAAGAGTGTAAAAGAATCACACAGGTATTCAGTAGGGGTGTGCAAAGCTTTGGTCACTGATTTGATTCACAGAAGATTCGGCCTGATTCGGAGGCCGAATCACTGAATCCAAATCGAATTGGGAGACCAAAAAACCCCTCCAATTTAGAGCCTCTGAATTGATTTGGAAAAGATTTGGAAAAAGATTCAGAGATTCAGCAATTTGGAAAGCAGTCTTGCAGGGAACCAGAAACTAAGAAGAAGGAGAGGGAGCAGGGAGGCAAAGACTGACATCCATAGTTGGCCAGTGATTGTGATCTTTCCCTGAGTACCCTTCCAATCACAGTGCTATGGGGGAGGGACATAGAAACAGCACATAAGCCTCTGTCTGCAGCCCTTCTGCCCCTTTTGTGAGCTGTTTCTGCCTGAAAGGAAGGCTCCCTGTTCTAGGCTACTATCCCTGCTGTTTTCATCCTGCTGTGCCTTAACACACACACAGTTACATGTCATGAGTTTTGCTTGTCAGCACCTTGAGGTGCAGTTTCCCAGAAACCCCTGCACATATCTCCTTGAAACTTGGCAGGCCGCATGCCCTCAGAAGGGGCTACCATCTCTGCTGTTTTCATCCAAATATGCCAAAAAATGACAAAATTATAGGTATTTTGGTGATTCCCCATTATAGTCTATGGCCGAATCACCAAATCTTTCCGAATCAGCGCTGAATCTTCTGAAGCTGATTCAGCCAAATCAATTCAGAACAGTGATCCAAATCTTTGAATTGAATTGCTGTTCTCTGACTCAGCCAAATCTGAATCAAATACTTCCCTATTCGCACAGGCCTTGTATTCAGGGAAAAAATTAGTAAGGCCAAAGCTGAATGATATGACTCATGAGGTCCCTTCCAGCCCTACTTTCCTATGATACAGAGAGTTATTAAAGAATAATGTTGACCCTGCACTTGATCTGACAAAAGTTTAACAGTGATTTACCAATTATAATGGTTTTACTCTTAGTTTATACAAGCATACATGAGATGAGAACTGAGACTACTATATTTAGAATACAAACACTTTTATAAGTATCTAATACTGTTGTAGTATCATAGAAAATGAGGGTTGGATGGGACCTCAGGAGCTCATCTAGTCCAATCCCCTGCTCCAAGCAGAACCAGGGCCAACTATATCATCCCAGCCAAGGTTTTGTCCAGCTGGGTTTTAAAAACCTCCTGTCATGACAACAGCTAAATGGAAGCTGTAAATGAGGTAGCACTTGGAACCAAGGAAAAAAAAATCCCCCTACTCATGATTAAAAATCCTGTGTATACACTTGCATTTGTATTTGTTCTGGCTGAAAGGCAGAAAAGCCAGGAGTTATGATGAAAACAACATAAGATAAAATATTGAGGGCTTGAGGAATGTAATGGCTATGTGCAGAAGTGAATTTCACCCATGTTAAGGAGGGCTGGGAACCTAGGGCCTCACTCTGTGGATCTCCAACCTATAAAAGCCCATGAGACCTTCCAATATTGCCCATGGCAATCTTAAAAAGTTAAAGCTGAGGTTGTCATGGAGAGAAAAGTATGGCTGTACCTGAAGTGAGTTGTGTGTTCAGTATTCTTGCTTGGATCTAGTAAAAGTTGGGTAGCTGTGTTAAAAAGCTCTCTCAAGCAACTTGGTGAAGAATAATGTTGTTAAAGCTGTTTGCATGAAAGAATTTTCATAGAATTGGGAAATATCTATCCATGAGAATATGCTTTATATGACTGACTGAAAGGATTCATGGGAATTTATTTAAACTCATAAGCTCCTCTTAAGATGTAAATACGCATATTTTTTATTCAGGTTGAGTATAAAAAAATACGGCTCTATAGGGTAGAAGGAGTTAATCAAGATACGGTGCTTTCTATTCACAGAATTAGAAGCAGGAACACAGCAGTGGATAAAGTTATTTCCTTTAATTAGTGGTTAACTTATCTGTTAATTTTGTGATGCTAAAGCTAGACAAGTTTCTCAGTTCAAAATAGTCCTTTACGGTACTCCTTCCTTACAGGCACATTTTTGACATACCTTAGGTGACCTAAACTACAAGAGCAAGGGCAAACACTCCACAGTTGCAGTTCCAGGAGGGGGTGTGTTCAACACTGTATGACAGCAGCTGTACTTTATCCCACCCACCTCATATATCACATGGAACTGGAGGAGTTGATGGGCTGGGTGGGTGAGCAAGAGGCAGGGAGAGAAAGAGGAAGTAGATCAGTTCCATATAAGGCAGGAATGTTTGGTCTTTTCTATTTCTTAGATGCAAGTTAAATCTTTACTTTTTATTTATTTTTCGTGAAGCATAGCATTAAGAATCTATGGTGCAAACTAAGATCCTGACTCTGAGGTAGCTTGCCCGGAGGCAGAGACCAAGATTTAAAATGCAGCAATACAGCTGCTTATTGACTTTGTCTTTATTAGCAGCTGCTAGCAGGCTGACCTGTAAGCCTCCTCAGGCACAGAAGTCTTCCTTGATGAAGTAGTCAGCTTCCATGTAACTGGTATACTCAGGATATTCTTTGAGGGATCTAAAGAACAACAAGATGGTCCTCAAAAGACATCCTTCTTGAAGTTAACTAGGATTTCCACATGATAACAGTGAACTGGCACCCATCAGAAATCCACAGGAAAGCACTAGCCCGTGTGTTTTGTTATACCTCTCTGTCAAATATAAGAGGAAGGATTAGACATGGGGAAATAAAGGGAAATACAGGTTTTTGTTATACATTTTCAGAAAAAAAAAGAACTTTTAGTAGCGCACTTAGCATGGGAGGACCAGTAGAAATCAAAGGCCAACGTTCAGTACGTGAATATTATGCAGTCAGCTAAGTGGGGCCTTATTAAGAAATTAAGGCACCCATCCAAATCATCCTCCTCTCACAATTCCTTTCTGCCTTCAAGCAACTGAGCGACACTCATGGGAAACATAAATTGCCAGAGACTGCAAACAGTGGATGTGCCTGCACACTGAAATGTTAGCTTTTATAGGTTGTAAAAACTGTTATTGCTCTTTTATGGAATGATAGTATTCAAGACCCCCTGAGTCTAAGAATGAATAGCCTCATAAAATGAAATAATGAAAATTTAGCACAGAAGGAACATGTCTAGTCGTTAAAACTATGGATCTTTTCTCACAGAAGTGTAAGAAACCAACAAATCTCTAAACACCCTTCAAGACTTACTATACAGAGAAGAGATGCCATCCACATAGTGTCCAGTACTAATGACTGGTACTTTTGGACAATATATCATCTGATTACCTATACACATAAGCCACGTTCATAAATCTTCTCAGTCTAAAGGCCATAAATTGGTGTGTCTTGTTTGGGCCAGAATAGCACGGTATGAGTAATTTGCACCTGGATGAGGCAAAAGGTATTAACTCTGCAGGGCACGGTTAATGTTCAAGTACACAGAGGGTTGTCATTTACAGCTAAGAAAAATATATGGCTAGCACAGGAGAGGGTATCAGACCAAAGAGGTGCAAAGCAATCATGAGTAAAACTCACGTTACTTTACTTTCTGA
Organism: Alligator sinensis; assembly: GCF_000455745.1. Taxonomy (NCBI): domain Eukaryota; kingdom Metazoa; phylum Chordata; order Crocodylia; family Alligatoridae; genus Alligator; species Alligator sinensis. The sequence continues at coordinate 629,542 of NW_005842034.1, read as the reverse complement.
CTGAGTCATAAGGGCTTTTCAGTCACTGAAGTTTATTCTGAGGACTATATAGAGAATGGTTGTAGTATCAACAACAAAGCAAGAAAGAACAAAAGAAACATAAATCTCTTGGAGGGGGGAAACTACAATATAAAAGAGCCATGTGGAGAAAGAATTTGAAAAATGGGGTTAGCAGTTGCTTAGTAAATTGGACAAGTGGGAAAGGTGTTGCTTGTAAATCCATAGGTAAGGTGCCAGCTAGCTTTAAAGGTGCCATTTATGTACATGACACTGATTCACCATCTCATCCTAAAACATTAGATAATGTCATTTAGCATTTAGAAAATATGAACAAACGATAATAGGAAAAGCTGCCAAAATGGTACTTGGAGGAAGGTCCTCCAATAAAGTTCAATTCTGCAAGTTGCTAATAACCAACAGTTCCTATTTTTTTAGTGGAAGTTGTAGATCCTAAGCTTTTCATAGAAGCAGGTCCATAAGAAATGCTCTACATCCTGTGAGAATATATTTCCAGGGTGACAATTATGTTTCCTATATTCTGTTGTGTCTTGTACAGTGTATGTCCAACATTTCTAAAGAATGCTCCAATTCCTCTGCTTTCTGGTCTGAGGACATTTCCATGTCTAATGTTTATTCAAATGTTTGATGAGATGTTGAAGAATGAATTCTTTCCTCCCACTTCTGCTTCTAATGAGTTTGTGCATGGTTGCCATTTGAGATGCTGTTCTCCTTGCGTAAGAATCATTTATTTGTTTTAAGAATTATGCATAACGTGCCATAGATCTACTATTGAAAGAAAAGCCAACATTATCAGCATTGCTCAATACTTTTCCACAGGGTTTGTTTCCTTAAGAAAGAAGTTGGGGATTTTTTAAAAGGAACTCAACTAGAGTTTCTTCCATTAAACATCTGACATTCCAAGAAGTGCCTGTTATTGATGCATATGAAAGTTTCCTGCCCCAATAGCACCTACCCAGTTTGTGGAGGGTAGCAAATGTATTTCATGAACCCTGTTTAGTGCTCAAAGGGTGAAACTTCCTTCTGTGCAGTGGGCAAATACAAGGCATATACACAGCTTCACCATTCACCTGCTTTGTTTTAGTTTCCATTTGAACACTGTGAATACATCAAGGTGATATATAAAGACAGGGAAAACTATTGCATTTGTCCCTTTAATTGAGGGTGGGTATATTATTTTTTTGGTATAAAATTTCACAATCTGGGACTACTTTTGGGTACTTGGATCCTGCTGGATGGTCACATAACCACAAAGACCCAGATGGGATTTTTATCTATGTCCAGCTGGGAGGCTGACCATTTCACATGACCCATGCCTTGTCACTTTGAGATTAGATTACTATAGTGTGCTCTATGTGGCCTTACTGCTAAATCAACTCAGAAAGTATGGGTTTTTTTTTTTAATGAAGGGACTCTTCTGTGGCCATAGACCTGCTCAAAACTCTCTGAACCAGGGTATGTCACCATAAAAAAAAAAATCTTTATGCTTCCTTTATGCAAAAGACTGCAAATCAGCAAACAGCCCCATATGCTGACTTGGGGAAATTCTGTTCTAAAGCAGAGGCTGACACATTGCTTCTTGAGTCTCCAGATGTGGCCCCACAGTTTGAATCTAAACTACTCTGTTAATTCAGTGAAATTCAAATGTATTAATCTTTACTGTACTCCTTTATTAAAGCTTTATTTTATAGACTGACCACAGCTGATTCAAATAAATGCATTTCCCAAGGCTGATATAAACTGATGACTCTAGCAGATTTTTGTTGCTAATGTAAAAATCTTATCCTGCTTTCTCCCTTTCCTTGTAGTCCATTATGTTTAAAAATAACAGTGGCTTACATCTAGCAAAAGGATTTCTCTAGCTCTACCACTGATGGGACCTGTTCATAATAGGAAATTCCTTTTAAGGACTCAGTTTCAGTCATGTCCCTAGTGCTTGGCTCTCAGAGTAATGATTTTCCAGCCCTCTGATAAGGTTTCTTGACCACTGGAAACCCAGGGTCTATGAAATGTAACCAGTTGAACTTTTTTTCTTAGAATATTTTTTCATCCAAAAATCAAAAGATTTTAGAAGACTTTTCAATCAAAATGATTTTTGTTTTGGTTCTAATAAAAAAGTTTAGTCTTTGGTTATTGAAAACTAAGGGTTTTTTATGACTTTTTTTGTTCTCCAGTCAGAAAGACCAAAATATTTATGTAGCTATTTTAAGGGAAAACATATTTTTCAAGATTCCCAGCAATAAATAATTGCCATGTTAACCAGCACTTTTGTTTTTTAATATCCAATATGGATGCAATATGTGGTATATGGTTAATCCATTCTTAGAAATATTCTAATATTTATACTCCAGGAGTAAATAGATTAGTGAGTACAAAGTTAAATTGAAAAACCCCATGTCAGAATGGAAAAGAAGTATTAGTAAAGCAGACACTTAAATATAGAAGTCTTAACTGTTTCCACATCCAATTAAACAAGGCATTGTTAAAATTAACTTTGTCTTCACTTCCAAATTCATTCCTCCCAGATACTCATTGCATCCATATAGGATGGAGTTTGACTGTTCTCAGCGGTGGCAGATGACAAAACAAGGAGCAATGGTCTCAAGTTGAAGCAAGGGAAGTTTAGATTAGATATTAGGAAAGTCTTTCCCACTTGGACGGTAGTAAACCATTAGAACAGATTACCCAGGAAGGCTGTGGAAGGTTTGGAGGTTTTTAACACCACCCTGCTAGATAAAGCCTTGGCTGGGATGATATAGTTGGGGATGGTCCTGCTTTGAGCAGGCAGTTGGACTACATGACCTCCTGATGTCCCTTCCGACCCTAATTTTCTATCATTATATAAGCCTTATGATTGTAGAAGGGACAATGGGGAACAGCTTAGACATGTTTTATTTAACATACCTTTAAAAAGATAATACTTTTCACCCTGGCTAAGTTAAAATAGATAATACTTCTTTATAAAGTGAGATTGTTCAAAGTGCCTAGGTGCCTCAAATTGATTTCAATACGTATCAGGCTTCAAAGTGCTTTTGAAAATACTAGTAGGTGTTTATCTTAGAATTAGGTATTTAAATAGAAACTTGGGGTTCCTAACAAATCTCCAAAGTGCATATTCAAAAATAGACGTACGCATCTAAATCCAAAATTGCAGTTCTCAAACTGCTCCCCCTCCCCAGGTACTACCTAGCCCTGTGTAGTAAGGTCCTGAGTACCTCCCATTTCAACATTTAAGTTGTCCAGGCTGCTGATGCTATAGTTTTGTGGAGGCCTACAAGTGCCTTCCTCCTGATAGGGTTGAGCAGACTGATTTATGAGTCACCAAAGTCCCATCAATAAATAAAGTCCGTCTCCCCCAGGGGCTGGATCCTGTCAATGTTTTCAAAGCCGGTAAGCTAGATGAAGTTGTGCACAGAGCAGAACTCCCAGCTCAAAGCAGGACAGTGACACTCCAACCCTTTCAATCAAAGGGGTTCCCTTTCCATGATTTTCCTAATGTCTACCTCAATGGCAGCTCTCTCCTCGGTAGGTTGATCTTTCGGGATGCCATTCCTGAAATTCCTAGAAGATCAAATCGAAGTTCTGAAGTCTCCCCATGGACTGCGTAAGAGTTGTAAATGCCTTGCTGTGCCCTAGATTCTGCTAATGTCCAAGCATCTAAATACAGTTGTCATGCTCAGCACTGTGGTGTCCAAGTAGTGTCTTTTAGGATCTGGTCCAAAGTCACTTTTGAAAATGAGACTCAGGCTCCTAGATCATCTGAGCCAATTTGAGAATATTACTCTCAAAATACAGTCAATCTGTGGGAAAAAAATGTTTAATCAGAGAACTCTTTGGATGGTGAAGGCTTACTACTATGTGACCTTACTAACGTGTGACCAAAATGTTTCTTGTTAGGCTACAGGACCTCTATTTTCTAACAACATACAGATATTATACAGGCTGTTACAGGGTTAGAATAGAGCTTGCTGAATGCATCAGGAAGCTGGCAGGAGACAGTAGAAAGGAGCAAAACCAGCTTCTTAAGTCTCAGAACCATAGGCATAACTATAAATTTTGGTGCCCTGGGGCAAAACTTCAGGGGGGAGGAAAGGGGGCAGGCATGGGGGAGCATGGGCTCTCCTTTATCACATCTGGAACGGCACAATGCCCTTCTCCCTGGCCATAGGATCCCAGCTAGGCAGCTGTGGGGATTCAGCTGAGCTTCTATAGCCAGAGGGGGCAGGGATCCTCCAGGTGCACCTAGACTTTGGTGTTGGGGTGTGGAGAGAGCATTATTCTGGTGCCCTTTTAAACTGGTGCTCAGGGCTGGTGCCTCTCTTCCGCCCCCTGCCCCCCTCCAGTTATATTACTGCTCAGAGCTGCCCAATCCTGACTCTGATGTTATATTCAGCTTTGAGTTGTAATTATGAGTGACAGGCTAAGTAATTCAAGTCATGTAAACTAAAAAGTAATAATGAGAATACATATATTGCAACTATGTTATTACATGTATTTAAGCCATTAGACTGGAATATATTATTCTAAATTTGTGCACATGTACACAAGCATTTCAAGTCACTGTAAAAGGGTTTTATTATGTTCTGCTTTTAATTATCCATGTGTAAAATGTAGTCAGCAGTCCTTCTGTGATTTCTGTGCCCAAACCAGGATTTAGAGGTAACAGGAGGCACCATAGGCTGTCTTTAGTTCGTTTGAAAGTTCAAGAGCCAGGAAAAATTACAAGGTCTTGTCTAAGCCCAGTGGCTTTGTTACAGAATGCTATTTACATTCATTTCAATTGATTCCTGTCTGTTTTCTACCATTAGAGACGATAACAAATTCAACTGCATTTGAGACCTAGTCTGGAGAAACTACTCAATTGCACTGAATTTCTAAGTCTAGCTTCCACTGCCACAAGCCCCTGGAAGACAAGTGTTGTACATATCCAATGAAGGACAAAATCTATTCCTATATATGCCTGTTGAACTTCATTCCATGGAACTCTAATCAATTTGATCGGGTTTTAATGTGACTAGCACTGCTCACTTTACCAGCTATTTAAATTCTTAGTAGGCTGTTTCATGAGCAGGTAACCTTCTAATATAAACTTTCAGTCAACTTATTGCAACTGATATATGATCACAAATAAGACCTTCAGCTGGTAAACACCCTGAGAAATGTAATAAAATAAACCATTTTAATAAAAGGAAATAAACTAGATTTTTTTTTCAGCTGACACCAACTTAAAGTAGAGAGTGTCAATATTTGTCTTCCTTTTCTAATTAATCTCTTTCCGATTTCTCTTGACAGAAGAAATAACACAATACAGATTTGCCTAAGGCTGAAATGGTTTCAATTTATTTTCTGGGAACAGGTATGATTGTTTTGAAGTCATACAACTGTAACCATTCAGCATGAATACATCTTTCCTGTTGAGACACAGGAGGGAAAATGTAGAATTAGCTGACAGCATTCAGCGTCAAATTGTTTGGGCATTTTGATGTACAGCATCTATCATCTGACCTCCAGTAAGATTTAGTGCTTTTACTATTGCCCCATCTCATGTGGAGCACTCTCTTTTGCAATGTGTTTAATGTCTAGGTGCAATATTTCCCATTCATTGCTCAAGTGACCTAGGTTGGAAAGTACAGCTACTAATGGCACTTACAAGGATCAGTTCTTCTCACACGGTACCAATCCTTTCACAGGTGTCTAAGTGAAGACAGAGAAAGGTGAAGCTGATGGATGGCAGGAAGCTGTGATGGACAGATGGAAATTGCAGATGACAATGAAATGGGATGGAGATGGAAAGTAATGTAGAATATGAAAGAAAATCTGGGACAGAAAGTTTGTTTAAAGAGTTGCTTATTCCTAAAGAACTAAGAAAATGTATATAATTTTTCATAACTAACTTGGTAGGAAAACTGCCATCAAATAGGTTGACAACAAGTGTCAAGGCCTGATGAGAGGCCTTTAAAATATAGATGGCTGAAACCTTTGTCTTTCAAAAATGGTCTCTGGTTGAGACCTTTTTCTTTTGAGAAAGGTCTCATATCTTGAACATTAGCAAATACCATCACGCTGGTGATGCCTCCATTCCTATACGCTAGGGCAGGGGTTGTCAACCGGAGGTATGAGTACTTCTGAGAGTACTTTGAAAAGTCCCAGGGGGTATGCAGGGGCAGGTGGGGATGAAGTGCCGCCACCCCGTACTGCTGCCTTACAGAAGCAGGGCCAGGGTGGGGTGAGAGCAGGGCCGCAAAGACGCTGCACTGCCACTGCTCTGCCGCTCATCAGGCCCCCCTTTGCATCTAGCACCTTGCCCCCCCAGGGGTACACTTATTAAAAAAGAGGCTGCCTGGGGTACACTTATTAAAAAAAGGTTGAAAACCCCTGCACTAGGGTTTTGCATTAGTCAAAGCACAGAAAGTAAACCAGGAGACCTTGTGAAGTCTAAACAATTCTGTCGCATTTCAACATGGTTGTGAACAATCTAATTAGCTGGCAGAAAGTGGAACATAACCTATTGGTTGGGATAGACCTACATGAATTATCTTCTATTTTTATTATCTCAGTTAATCATAAACAAACTCTGTTCTATAAACAGATAGAAGGTGAGCTACGAATTGCAGGCCATGTATATGTCATAAAACATCAAGAAAAGAGGAAAGCTGAAAGTATCTATTTGTGTCATGGCCTCCCACACGCACAAGATAAGGGTGTCTCTGTAATGTCAGGGGAGAGACACCCCTGAGTGTGCTGTGTCCCACCCAAAACTGATCTCAAAGCCTAGGTCTACATTGTGCTTGACAGCAGCCATATGGACACCTGTGGAGTGGTTTTACCACCTCATTTCTAAGTTAGGCATGCACAAGCAAGAGCAGATGGGATGTGTGGGGTCAGAAATATGCCTCATTGGCAATGCTGGGGATATGGTATGGATATACCAGTCCAAAAGAATTGCCCAAAAAGTGTGCTTTATCACACAAATTGTCTTGATTAGAAAAAAATCTTAGGGTTGAACCCGGCTAGGAGCTCTTGACTTAGCTGACACTCTGGCTGCTGCTGGAGATAAGATACTAGATTGGATAGACCAGTGGCCTGATCCAGTATGGTAGTTTTCATTTCTGCATTCACTTTCCCTTTCATACATGTTCCACACTCTGCCTGGACAGTTCCCCTGCCCTGCTCACATCTCCATACTTCTTTCAGTCACTACCATGACCCCAAAGCTGCCTCTCTTTC
>NW_005842034.1:620801-622237 GCF_000455745.1 Alligator sinensis | reverse complement strand
CTTTCCCTAAGCTTCATTTTGGGCCACACACTGGTGCTGTTCAGGATGTGCTGGAACTAACTCTTGGTTCTGTGCAGCATCTCCTGTTTTTATGGGCTATCCCCTTCCTCACATATATACATATTCTTCCCAAACAGTGTTCAGCCAAAGCATATGAAATGCCCCAAATGTGTGAATTTGAGCAGCTTTCCATTTGCTTTTGTTTTTGATGGAAATGTGTTCCGGAGTATCTTTTGTACTTGATGCAAAGGAGGTTTTACTCCATCTCCAGAAATTCACAATGATCCTGAGACCCATTCTACATTAGTCTGGAGTGCAAAGTTCCTCATATTTGAAAATCTTATCCTGTCTCAAAGGATTTTTATAAACATGGGCTGAAGCCCAAGTTCACACAATCCCTCTCTCCACTGCTGGCCTTCCTCCAGCTTTCACAAGGCTCTAGATACACTTTCCTTATCCTTGATGATTTGATTGATGCCAGGTACTTACTTTCTGTTACTGGGGGTTCTATGGGTGATATGGGCTTTTTGGTACAAAGGGATGCCCCTCCAAGAACTGCTACACCTTACTCCCATAGCTACAGAGCAGTAGTGCAGAAAGAACAGCAGACAACTGCATTTAGACTCAATGCAGACATTTGAGGCAGTTAGGAGGAGGTTAGATTGAGTTAAAATGGCCACCCAATCTAATTTAGTTTGGCCAGGTGCAGACCTTACACTTAGGCTAGGGACAGAAGTTAAAGATAAAATGGTTTATGTAATCAGAAACTCATTTAAACCTGTAACAGAACAGAAGTTCAGTGCACCTAAACCAGTTTCAAAATGGCTGAAAGTGGTTTAAGATAAATCTGGTTGCATATAGTACAGAAAGGACAGGGTGGGGAAGAAAGGGGGAGGGGCTGCACTCTATGTCAATGAGCAATATACATCGACCCTCATCAAGACGGAATCAAAGGATGAGGAAGTAGAAGGTTTGTGGGTTAGGTTACATGGGGGGCAAGGTCTGCTACAGACGCCCACACCAAGGGGAAGAACTAGACTCAGGGCTCCTGAGGCAGTTCTCAGAGACCATAAAAGCTAAGGAGGCGGTAGTCATGGGGGACCTAAACTACCCAGACATCTGCTGGGAGACGCAGACAGCAAAGTCCCACCGTTCACGCAGGTTTCTAACCTGTGTACAGGACCTCCACCTGACACAGGAGATACACGGTTCCACTAGGGGGAATGCCTTACTGGATCTGGTATTGGCAATGGGGGATGACATGGTAGGGGACCTACAGATCGGTAGCCATCTGGGGGACAGTGATCACCTAATAATAGAATTCTTCATAAGACGTCGAGTGGGTAAGGTAACTAGTAGGGTAAAAGTGCTAGACTTTAGGAAAGCTGATTTCAATGAACTCGGGCGATTAGTCAAGGACGCACTGCAGAGTAGGA
>NW_005842034.1:604349-619754 GCF_000455745.1 Alligator sinensis | reverse complement strand
GTGATGAAGCCATCAGAAAAGCTAATGGCACTTTATCGTGCATCAGCAGATGCATGACGAATAGATCCAAAGAGGTGATACTTCCCCTGTATCGGGCTCTGGTCAGACCGCAGTTGGACTACTGCGTGCAATTCTGGGCACTGCACTTCAAGAGGGATGCGGATAACCTGGAGAGGGTCCAAAGAAGGGTCACTCGTATGGTTAAGGGCTTGCAGACCAAGCCCTACAAGGAGAGACTAGAGAACCTGGACCTATTCAGCCTCCGCAAGAGAAGGTTGAGAGGCGACCTTGTGGCTGCCTATAAGTTCATCACGGGGGCACAGAAGGGAACTGGTGAGGTTTTATTCACCAAGGCACCCCCGGGGGTTACAAGAAATAATGGCCACAAGCTAGCAGAGAGCAGATTTAGATTGGACATTAGGAAGAACTTCTTCACAGTTAGAGTGGCCAAGGTCTGGAACGAGCTCCCAAGGGATGTGGTGCTCTCCCCTACCCTGGGGGTCTTCAAGAGGAGGTTGGATATGCATCTAGCTGGGGTCATCTAGACCCAGCCCTCTTTCCTGCCTATGCAGGGGGTCGGACTCGATGATCTATTGAGGTCCCTTCCGACCCTAACATCTAACATCTATAGTATCAGACTTAATTGATTTGGGTCAGACTGATTCATAAGGAGACTCTCCTGGTTCAAGTCCAGTCAGAGTCCCCCAGCATCCCAGTATGTTTTGCAGCCTTGGGTTGAGCTGTGCTGTCTGATCCAGAGAGCAGGGCTGGCCCTGCCTGTCTGCTCTCTAACTGGAGCAGTGAGTGCTGGTTGCCAAGGGTACAGGGCTGGGGTGGGAAGCCCAGCTGGGGATGCAGCCTAGTCTGCAGGGGTGTACTGCACCCCAGGCAAACTCCTGCCAGGGTCTAGGGCTAGAGACGGGGTTTAAACAACCCCTCTCCCACTTAAAATTACTGCTGGCTGAGACTGTGGACTACAAATCCTGGAGGTACCTGGAAGCAGGAAGAGGAAGGGCTAACCAACCCTGCAGAGTCCTGCTGTTGTGATTTTGGACTGCAAATCCCAGAGACCTCAGGGGCAGCAGGAAGAGGTAGTGAACGCATAGCACATGCTGGCTATGTGCCAGAGAGCCATGCTCTAGCACCTCCTGTTTCTGGCCTGAGCCACTGCAGGCATGTGGCTGCATTTCCTGAATCTAGGTAAATGTCTATTCGCTTCTGTTTCAATTTAATCTCTGCAGTTTAGACTAACCTGCAAAGACTGAATTAATTCAGCCTTGGGCTTTTTGACTGGCTGTACTTTGCCCTATAGATCCTGTCCCAGTGGCTGGAAATCAGTCTAAACTCATAAACCATACAGAAGTTCCTAACACAAACTGGTCTAAAATGGTGGAACCCATTCAAAGATAGTCCTGGGTTGATGTAATATCAGACTTATTTGATCTAGGCTAGACTGGTGCATGGAACTTCTTTATAGCTACCTGTGCAGCCTTGGGGCTAGGAAAGCCCAGCCACTCACCCAGCCCGAGGCTGCATTTTCCCTGCAGCCCCAGGCTGCACCCACATCCCCCTGGCAGTGGTCTATTTTTATCCCCCTGGCACCCTACTCCCCCTCTGCCCCCCGCAGGCCAGCTAGCCCCCCAGTCCCTATCCTACAAGCTGCTCCAGCTGCCTCTGAATTTATCAGCATTTGCTGCTACCAGAGCCAAGGAAATAAGTATTTGTTGGGGTGGGAGACAGGAGGGATGGGGTTGTAATTTCACTAGGGGTTAGACAGGGAGATAAAAAGTAGGCCCTGGTTCCCACCCCCTCAAGATGCCCTGGAGACCCCACAAGTCCCTCTGATCCTGCCAGGCCCTTCCAGACTCCAGCAACCCCCTGTAGACCCCACTTGCCTGCCTCATTCCCCATTCACTCGTGGAGATCCCACTTGCCCCCAGTTCCATCTGCAGACCCCAATACCCCTGCAGAGCCTGCTTGTCCCCCTGCAATCCTCCCAACCCATCCCCACTAGCCACCCCATCCCAACTTAACTCAGGTGGCTATTTTGGCCACGGTCTAACATCCCTCTAACCTTCCTGAATGTTTTCACTTAGCCCTAGAGTCAGGAGCATTGGGGAAGAACCTTTCAGGTCTTCTATGAATATCATAAGGAGAGGTGTTGGTCTCCAACTTATGAAGAAAAAAAATGTGTTATAAATCGCATCATATTTTTACAAAGTTCCATTAATAATGTTTGACAAATCTAAACACTTTATGGGATAGCTAAGGAAGCCCTTCAATTAGAAAGATAAGATTGTGAGTTGTGCAGAGCTAAAAGATGGTCCATAATCTCTAGTGTAGTGGTTATCCCTTGAAAGAATCAAGGCACTCCTAATTAGGTTCAAGACACCTCTTGAAGTGTCAGCTCTTGGTTCTCAATTGATTTTTTTGACTACAGAAAGCTAAAAGAGAAATTTCTCCTCTTACAAAGAACTCAGACCACAACACGTCAGAATGCTCTTAACATTGTGGATTCCTTTTGAAATTTCAGCATTTGTCTTATGAATCAAGTTTGCATACCTAACAGTGCTAACATTGTATGGTACTCCTTAGCACTCTTGAAAGGAACTTAAGGCACCCTGGTTGAGAATTAGTGCTCTAGCAGAGGGTTCACAAAGGAACACCCTGAGATCCTACTCTACATCCATAGGAACTATATAGCATCTCTGCATGTGTCATCAGGTACCAAGTCAGTGATGAGACACTTTGAGGCTCCTTAAATGTACTGGGTGAAGAGTACATCCTACCTTCAGAAGACCTTCACAGAAAAGGAGTGACACAGGCACAATTGTCCTCATTAGCCTAATAGAAGACAGTGAGCACCCATTATGTCCATTAAGCCATAGAGAGTTGCAGGAAGCATTTCTCCCCAAGCCCAGGGCATGTAGAGGTTAGTCTATACCTATCAAAGCCAAAGTAGGAGTCTCTTGGAAGGCCTGGGCAGAGAGAATAATTGCAGGCAGGTTAATATTGGTAATGTGGGGAGGGCTTCAAATACTCTTCTTGGAAGAGATAATTCACTGAAACTGAACTTCTATGCACATTTGTAGATGTTATTTTGTTGCTATCTTGCAAACAGAACTCAGGTTTTGCCTCAAAAAAACCTGCCTGTGGTTCCAGCATTCATTGCAAGTGTTAGCTAAAACCACTAGGGGTCAAACTACTACATCTGTCACTGTTATTAATTAATAGCATCAGATAACTTAAGGCTAACCAATCTGATAATTTATTATTGGCTCTTTCAACAGCCTTAACAGAGAATCAGGACTACTCTGATTTTCACTGTAAAGCTGGTTTGCCAGATTTCAATCCTGAGCCATTTCAAAGAGCACAAGAAGCTACACTTAACTAGTTACACTTAACTCCAATCAAACTTTTATTGACTTTGGAGTGAGATTAATTGACTCTTTACTTGGTACCATTTGAAGGAAAAAGTTACTGGCAGTTATAGTTTAATTTGTTGTATGAGAGAGGGGATGGTTTTATTAAGACAGAAAAGAAGTTCATTTTGTTTTTAGTCAGGTCAATCTAGCTTAATTGATAGAACATGATTGAAAAAAGCATTTTCCTATACAAGGGTAAAGGCAGAGAGACCGTGGCCTTATTTTCAAGGCAAGCTAACTGCATACTCAACCCATGTTTTCCAACTTAGGAACATATGGGTGAGTGAACATGAATAGTGTTATCAGTGCCACACAGCGAGGCAGCCACCATGTTCTGAGCAGACCATGAGGTAGCTTTAATGCCTGTTGCTACAGTGGTTTATTGCAGTGATTGTATGTAGCCACACAGATCCACAACTGTAGCTTGGATGTCTACCAGTATGAAGCCACATGGTCTTCTTGAAGTACCAGTGTCTTGAAGTAGCTTTGGATCACAGACAGTAAAATCCACAACTTCAGCTACACAAAAAGGAGCCTCAAACTGTGCAAAGGTTTATCTCATTCAGCAGTGGAACCTGTGGTGCTGAGTAGGCTGGATACCCGTGCAGAGAGGAGAGAAAGGGTTGAAGCTGAGCAACTAGAAGGCCTGGAGTAAGAATAAGAAATCAAGTAGTGTCTCTATTAACTGGTGGTTCTACAGTGAACTGGATTGTATTCTGACCCACACAAGCACACGTGCTTATTCCACTATGGGCACAGTTTTAGAGCAGGATGGGCATGCGTTCAGAAGCCAAATATTAACAAAGACAAGATCAAGGCTATCCCAGGCAGGCAGCAAAGACAGAAAAATGTGGGAGCAGTTAGCGTCCTCTTGGGAGGACTTGTTTCCTCTTTGACCTGGGAAGAGCACAAACACACTAGAGATTTCCCAAGCCAAAGAGAGGTAGGCAACAGTTCAGCATCTCAGGCCTGTGTGATTGAAGGCAGCCATCCTCACTATTATTATGAAGGACATATATATGAAATATTTGGTGAGGTCCTTAGCCTTCACTCTTGCCTTGGATTTCAACTTGAGAGCAGATGCTGTACCATTGTTCAGTCCCAACCTCCATTACCACTTTCCCTCCCTACTCATATTATTCAAAATGGCAGACAATCAAAATAAAATAATTCCAACCTATATCTCATGGTGGCTAAATGTAGTAGAAGTATTTTTTTTATAATAGTGACAATAGCAACAACAATAGTGGTAATAAAAATATTCATATAAAAGTCTAAAGGTTTGTGGCCCCATCCCAGACAAAAATATATATAAATTGCCATTAAATGGCATCTATTGCTTTCTTATACCACCTTCTTTTGAAGGTGCATTGCTCTTGGAGCAGCAGCCACTTTATTACTCATCTGATTTTCATCCATTCCTGGAGAGTAATAAAATAGAAGTTGCCTCCGAGATGTCTTGGCGGGGTCAAACTTCCCTCTGCTGCCATTGTAACATTCAATCATGGCCCAAATATGTATCAGTTCATTTATCAAAAGAAGCAGAAAAATGTTCTCAGTGTAAATGGAAGATCTTACCCCTGATAGCTGCAATTGTTCTTTTTTTTCATTCTAGTATCTGAAGCAGCAAAATACCTTGTAGTTGCAGCAGGCTGGAAAGTATACCACATACTGGTCAACATTGCTACATCTAATTGTCCTCCCCACCTACAAGCCCCTGGCCAAAAGTTCTTTTGGCTAGTCAGAAAGTAGAAGTAACACATAATTTCTCTTGTGAAAGATTTGTTGGGGAGTTCTGATGCTCCAAATCCCGCTGTGCTGGTATGTCTCTACATCCGTCCTCACAGATAAACAGATCCTAAAATTCAGTCTGAGTCACAATGATCAGTATGCAGATCTGTGAGGGACAGTTTCATGTGAGTTGAGATGAATAGGCTGATGACCACACTACATTGTTAATAAGGTGACCCCAGGTAGGAACAATAGTCACACATCATACCTCAAGTTTCTCTGCTGGATTAACCAAGAGATAGTTATCTCAGAGAAATAGGAAGGGATACAGACATTTGGATCTGCATCATATAAAACTCCTCAATACAAAAGCATGTGTGAAATGTGCCCCGTTGATGAGAACAGACTGAGTGACCTGAGACCTGGCCAGCCAGTAGTAAATATATCTGAGTATTCTCTACTACTGCATGTAGTTCCCATTGGTAATTTCCTCTGATTGCTAATATCCTAATAAATTAGTGTTACTTCAGAATAACTTATTTTGACTTGTCTTGTACTTCTCCGGATAAAATACGCGCACACACCCTTTCCTCCCCCCCCCCCCCCCCCCCCCCCCCCTCCCGTGTCATTCTGGTTGTAACAACTTCTTTTAAAAGAAGTCCTCAATGGGAAGAAGTTGGATGGCAAAATGAAACAGGCAAAGGAAACCATACTATTTTGATAAATAAAGATAAAAATTCTTACTTTTTACTTGGGGTGACAAAAAGAAAGACTAACCATAAAGAGGTATGAAATCAAAGGCACTCGTTTTTTTTTTTTCATCTGTGTGCTGGGAACAAGTACAAGAGTATTAGACTCTCACACCTGGAAGAGGAGTACCCCTCTTGGAAGGGAGGAGCAAAGAGACAAAGAAACAGGGACGAGTGAATAATGGCCGTGCATGAGGAGTACAGCCAGAGGATGAAAAACCAGGGGAGGAAAGGGAGGGGGGCCCAAAAGGGAGCAGCCAAGATGATGCCCCCACCTCACCACCCCTTGCCACTGATTGGCTGAGAGGGCTGCCAATTGTGTGGCCCTGCCCCTCTCCTCCAATCAGCAGCAAGGGGCTGGGTCACATGATTGGCAGCCCTCTAAGCCAATCAGGTACAGAGAGTGGGCACACAACAAAAAGGCCACAGAAATCAGCTCCTGCGGCCCATGAAAATCCCTTTCGCTTGCTAAGACTTAGGTAAATCCCTAGTCTCCAGGGACCTGTATTACAATGAAACAGTATTCTTTCCTATTAAGATACTTCCTCGCCTGCAGTGGCCAGCAAAGCAAAAACCTATGCGTCCCATCATCAGTCACCCTGGTGCAGTTCATGACTGCTACTTGCTCAAACCCCACAGTTATTTCATGAGTGTTTTTGTTTTTGACAGAGCACAGCATTAACTGCTCTGCAGATGTGCTGGCAATCCCAGCTGAGTACGAGAAGGGCAGTGGTAGCATAGAGTAGCAATTTCTCACAAAGCAACGTGATTCTGGATTACCTGGTTACTCTGCTGTTCAAATGCTAGGGCCAACTCTGTTTGT
The DNA here is from genome assembly GCF_000455745.1 of Alligator sinensis. NCBI lineage: Eukaryota > Metazoa > Chordata > Crocodylia > Alligatoridae > Alligator > Alligator sinensis. The sequence goes on along the minus strand of NW_005842034.1, from coordinate 613,026 downwards.
ATGACTGTCCGGGTAGATGATCTGGACCCAGCACTGGCTATCCCATATTTTCAGTCTAGCATGGTCCTGACTTAGTGAATGTGTATTCCTTGACTTCTACTCAGATAACTTCTTCTGGGTATCATTTACCATTTAAAAGATGGCATCAGGATGGCCCATGCACACATTTTCACTCAGTCTTCTTCATTTGCTATGCTGTGCAAATCAAAACTGAAAATCACTTCTGTTTTTTTATCTCTTACCTGTGCAACCCTTACCATGATCTCCTGGCAGCATGAAAATAAACAGCATGATTGCTCCCATGAGAAGAAACAGCTCCTGGTCCTAGTAATAAAGGACAGGAGGACCCCACTATCTTTGACACCTAACAGCACACCACTACAACAGTTATTACCAAGGAATAAGTTTGTGGCACTAGACCATTTCTTCCTATGAGCTCAGGACAAAACATACAAGTTGTTCTGCGACATCATCCAAATCTGAGCATACCATAATGTTAAGAGTTATGGTACTGTAGGTCTCAGGATAAGAGTCCAAATAACTACACTTCTTGTCACAATCACTATCATTGACTGTGTGGTTCTGCCGGAGGAGGGCAGGCTGCCACACAGACAAGCATATGATTCCTCATTCTGTGAATAGTATGCAGTGTAGACAAGGCCTTGTGTTTACTTTTAGATTAACCTAGAATGGGGAAGTCACATTAGTCATCCCACTTTGGATTCATCAGTCAGCCACATTGGGGAACAGCAACTTAGTCCCAGACACTTGCCATTATGTCCCACATCTGTGCTCATAGGAGGCATCTGATTTGTGGGTGCGTATCCCAGAGTTCATAGAATGACAGCTCACTGACTTCAGTTTCACAGGGCTTGCTGAACATTTCAGGACGTCCAGGTCACCCTATATAGATGTAGGAAGTACTTAAATGCAATTGATTAACAATAAACTTGAGGGGCGGAAGTCCAATATAAACATGCCCATTCAGAGATGCAGTTAATCAGGATGGAGTATCATTATCCCCAAATATTCAAAGAGTATGGTTCAGGCCCTAAGTAGAAGCAAAAGATTGTCTTAGAAACATTATGATGGGTTTTGGGGGTTTTTTAATCTCTGATTTTTGTACCTTTTACATGGACTTGGATGATGCTTTGACACTTTCCTCTGTAACCTTGAGTATTAAAATAATATGGCTTCTAGAGCTGAAGCTTTAAGAAAAGATACCACATAATGTGAGTTCTTTGGTAACCCTGAAATACAGAAGATGCCTATAGACTTATAATTTATATAGAACATGACAGAGAAGTCAGCACAGAGAAGAACGGATCTTTTGTACATTAAGATGTCTACATAGGTATCATTGAGCTTTTACCCACAGCTCTGAGATGTAACAGCTTCCAGCAGAGTATTCCAGTTTTCAGGATTTTAGGAGTCTCCCCCCTCACCACATCACTTTAAGTTACAAAAGGGCCAGGTCCTAGTTTAGGACACATGAATCTGGGCTATTCACAAACACACAGAACAAAAAATCTCCTTATATTTTAAAGATTATGAATAAATTATGCTTTTAATGGTGAACTGGGTTTTAGCTACTGCTGTAGGCAAACTACACCTTAACAATCTAAAACTGGAAACAAAGTACTACTATACCTCTGGTCAGGAATAATAGTCAGAATACAAGGAAAACTACTGGTAATACTTGAATTACTGTAAGACAGGCACCACTACAATGAAATGAAGCACAACAATTCTTTTGCCCTGGGCAGTTATGAAATGACTAGCATTCTGGCCATTTGTGGTTAACACAATGGGGTTTTTGGTTTGGCTGCCCCAGCCAAAACAGATCTTTTGTAAGTTTCTCATGTTTTTATATTTAAACAAAATCCAAGTCTCCCAGGGTTCATAAGGAATGGCAAACCTGGTGGTCTGAGTGTTCTGTTTTCTTTTAAACATGAGGGTCTATCACTACATCCAACTTTTCCCTCTCCTCTTTTCCTGCAGTTATTAGTCCTGAGTAGCTGAATTGTTGACCCATCATACGCCTCCCTCATTAACACACCTAGGAATCTGACCCAGATGTAGTTAAGTGTGTAGAAAAGCTGTGGTTGTGCATTTGTTGGTAAAGTTTATTTGGAGCAGATGCTATCTAAGGCAAAGTGACTGAATGGAATTTTCTGCTAGTTTGGGCCATATGCAGAGCTCTACTTATGTCCTGTTTTGAATCAAAGGTCTCATGACTTTCACCAAAAAACAAATTACTTTTTACAGCTAATTCATCTCCTTTCCTAGAGATGTTTAAACCATTTGAAGTCCTTTAGGCCTTCTAATATTTTACCATTTAAGCCAATAAGTGTTTGTTAAGATGCAACGTTTTAGTTGATTTAATAAAAGATCACATTTACCCAAAGAACCTTGTCTGTTAAGATGCAAGTGGCATCCATGAATTCAATAAGATTTACAATTGAATGTTATCTAAATGGCATATTGTTCTCCATCTTCATCCCTTTTTCAGAATGGCACTTTAAGAACTGTTACGTGCACCACAGAACACATGTTCGCTTTTTCTGCATCTTGCTTAGTTTCTATATGTGGTGCCAACCACAGTCGCTGTTTGGGATGTCTGCCAATATCATCATGCATTTACCACTATAAAGAATCAGGTACTTCCTAATATTCTCTTGTTACAGTCAGGGTTAGCAATTCATTTATTTAGGCTGATATCCTACACTTTTGGTGTCAGTCCATAGACGGAATATAGGCAGTCCTCGACTTACAACGCTTCGAGTTAAAACGTTTCGCACTTACAACATTTATAAATTGACACCCTGTTTCAACTTTATGACATCAGTTTCAACTTTACAATGTTTCATGCATCGCCTGTCCACTTCCTTGGACACTTTCTTTAAGAAAGCAAACAAGACTCCAGAAAAACCTGCAGCCAAGATTCCTGAGAAGACTCCAGCCAACAACCCTTCAAAAGTCCAGCCAAGTCACCTCAAAGAAGTCCTTCCAAATCAATATGATTGCTATTTACAATATAAATACATTAATGTAGCTATATTACTCATCTATAATTGATTGAGTACAAAATTCTGGGTTATTTTTGGTGAAAATAGGGTATTGGGCCTTAGTTCAAGAACCAATTCCCTATTTATAACATTGTTTCCTATGGGAAAATTGGTTCTGAGTTGCAAAGTTTCGACTTAAGATGTGGTTCTCAAGAACCAATTGTGTCGTAAGTCTGAGGGCTGCCTGCATCTTCCTCTTAGCTTTTCCCTGATGAACTATGATGCTGCTTCAAACTTCCAAAGTCACAAGTTCTGTGCGGTTACACAACCTCTGACACAGTAACTCCACTTTCATGGAAGTGCCTACATTCATTTGACATGCTTCATTGGGAGTTAGGGCCCTAGAAAGATGGGGTTGGTTGGGTAGAGATAGATCATTATCAGAGGTGCTTTCTGGAGCAATTACCATATAGTCAGTTTTAATCTAATTGACTTCAAAATTTACTTTCTTCTACCTGAATATTTCTTCCTATTCTTCTAGAGGTTCTCTTAAGTTTAGAAAATGACTAAATTCTGCTCTGTTCCACCAACTGTTCCACTGACTTTAATATCAATATAAAACAGATTCCAATTCCATTTGTTGTGCTATCCTAATGCATATGAGTTTAGTACCATATGCTCACCATCCATGTGTGTGTCTATCTGCATGAGTCTGTGTGAAATGCACTATCATCAGGTTGTAAGCACTAACATTAGAAGGAAATCAGATTGTTACACATCCAGACAGTACTGGGAAGTTTAGGTTTAAAAAATCCACACCAAGAGCCAACACATTTTATTTCATTGTTGAGATAAAGATTCTTCAAAATTGAAGTCTGCTTCTGGTCTACAGTAATTTTCATATTAAGACAGTTTCCTTATGAGAGAGGACGGAATGAGCCATGGCACCAGAAAATCATTTGAAAGACAATGCTTTTCTTTTTTGTTGTTGTCTAACCAGCCAAACTTTATCATTTACATTGTACAGGGGTATAGGTTGTAGCCGTGTTGGTCTAAAGACATAGACAGACAAGGGTCTTTGGGTAAATCTGCTATTTTTTATTAGATCAACTCAAATAATTGGAAAAATTCTTCTTTGCAAGCTTTCATCAAGCTACCCTTCATCAGGCTGAAGAAGCATCTGCAGTTGGTGTGTGCTCTTCCTGGATGGAGTGAATAGTAAAGAAACCAGAGATTGATATGCATGCAAGAAAGCCAGTCAGTGGGTAAAAGATATAAATTGAGGAGTCAGTGGGTGAGAGACAGGTGCGGGGGGGGGGGGGGGGAATGAATGTAGGTGTTAAATATTGGAGAGGTACCTTGGGAGTCAGATATTAGGCAGGTTATAATGTGTCATAAGTCCAATGTCTATATTTAATCCATGATTTTTTGTATCCAGTAGATTGATGAAGTAAAGTTTGTAGGCTCCTCTACAAAAGGGGTTTTGCAAATTCCCTTTGAGGATTAGAATTGAGAGACTGGAGAGAGAGTGATTATCTTGTGAGAAATGTGCCCCCACCGATAATTGGATATTCTTGTCATTGATAGATTTCTGGTGTGCATTCATTCTGGTGTTCAACTGTTGTTTTGGTTTCTCATACATATTTTCCATCAGGGCATTTGGTGTACTGGATAAGATGTATTACATTTCTGGAGGTACAGCTTTAAGATCCAGGAATGCTGATAGTTCTGTTGTGGGGTGTAGGAGTGGGAGTGGTGAACATATGTTAGCAGGTTTTACTTTTCTTGTCATGCCATAGTCTGGATCCATTCAGTGTGTTTTGGGCTGTAGGAAGTTTGCTTCTGGTGATGAGTTAGTGAGGTTAGGTGCTTGTTTGAAGGCGAGTATGGGTGGTTCTGGGAAGATCTCTTTAAGAATTGGGTCTTCTTCTAGTATGGGTTACAATTGTTTGAGGATTTTCCATATAGGTTCCAGGGCGGGATGATATGTCATAACATCGGGTGTGATTCATGGGCTTTTTCCTTCTTTACTGCAGCAGTTCTTCATGCGGTATCCAGGTGGCTCTTTCAAAAGTATGATTTATCTCTCTAGAGGAGTGTCCTTGTTGAGTGAAAGTCTTTTTCAGATTTGTGATGTGGCAATCATGGGTGTTCTCCTCAGTGGTATCTGAGGGCTTGGCTATATATTACAGCTTTCCTGGTGTGTTTAAGGTGATTGCTGGTTCTGTGCAGATATAGATGTTGGTCTATGGGTTTCTTGTATATCATGGTCTTTCTTTTACCATTCTGGATAGTGATTATCATGACTAAAAAGAATGGTACTGGAGTATTCAAGATATAGTCTGATGGAAGGGTGATGATTGTTGATTTTTGATGGAACCCAGTAAGAGATTGCAGGTTTTCAGTCTCAGTGATGAAGATGTCATTGATATACCTTAAGTACAGCAAGGGTTTGATGGTGCAGTCCTTGAGGAATTCTTCTTCCAGATGGCTCATAAAAAGGTTAGCATACTGTGAGGCCATTTTGGTGCCCATAGCTGTGCTCAAGGTCTGGAGGAAGTGTTGATTATTAAAAGTGAAATTGTTGTGTGTGAGGATGAAGTGTATAAGGTCACTAATATCTTTGGGTCTGTACTCTGAGTTGTCATCTTGCTCTTTTCGGTATGTAAGGTAGGCTTGGATGCCATTCTGGTGTGGGATGTTGGTATATAGGCTGGTAACATCTATGGTGTCTAGGAGGGTGTTGCTGGGAAGGTGGTCTATGTTTTTAAGTTTTCCTAGAAAGTTTATAGTATCTTGGACAAAGCTCGCTCTTGGGTAACAAGGGGTTTTAGGATTGATTCAATGAAATATCCACCAAAGCCACCTTGAAGTCACAACAAAAACAAACCTTCTGTCTTTTGTGTAGGGTAGGGAAAAAAACAACTTAGCTCTGACTTCTTCCCAGCACAACTACCTACCTTGTCTCCACTCAGCACTCCCTCCTGGCATTCTTAATCCACTTTGTGGCTTTACCCTCATTAGCTGGTCATCACTTTCAGCTGCATCCCAGCTTCTGAACCAGGCGGGCAATTACCAACTGACCACCTGCAGCGAGGTTCTGAGCTCTTGAGGAGTTTAGCATTTCCTTACAAGGACTCTCCTATGTTGTAGCCCAATAGCCTAATCTCTCATTTCCTGGGCAAATGATAGACCCAGAGTCAAGGCCCTGCTAACCCATATTGAGTTTGAGCCTGAATCCCAGCAAAATGCCCTAACTACCTGTCCACAGGTTAGATGTTATTCAGGCCTCCTCATAAAACTGATCAACTGCACCTTGCATTTAATAATCCTTGAATAAAATAGAGGGTCATGGGGAGTTTCTGTCCCACTGGGAGAAAGGACTGAGGCTAGAACCCTAAATCCCTTCCCTGTCATGGCAGCATCCATCTCAGTAACTTGGTCTCTTCTTCCTAGTCCCACATATCTCCCTTTGTTGGCCGTCCACATATCTCCCTTTTTCGGCTGTCTAAAGGGTTAGCTTCTCGAGGATGGCTGGGGCCTGGTGATTAGAGCACTTTGCTAAGAAATAGCAGGTGCAGGTTCAAACCCGCTCTGAGTGAAGGAGCCATGAGACAGTCTGTTATCCCCTCGTCAAGTGTTTTAATTCACCTGGCTATTGGGCTAAAATATTGGAAGGCTTCCATCATTTGGCTTCCAGCAAGTAGTCATACAGGGTGACCCTGTTTTGCCATAGGACAAAATTGAGTCTGAAACTATAAGTGACTGCCAGAAGTTGCTGTGTTGAAGCTGCAGAACCACAGTTTAGGCATGTAAAGTGAAATAGGATTCTGCCCTTAGTGAAGCCAGGTGAGGTATAAGGAAGTCAGTCCACCCTATACAGTACAGATCATAACTTTTTTGCTGTTGAAAGAACATAGAGAATAGGGGCTCTAAGAAATAACATAAACCAAGTCAATCTGATTAGAATACAAGAAATTCTACTTCATAAAGAATGTCAAGTTTTTTTAAAGTTGTTTTTGTTTCACTGTTGAACAAAGTAGGGGCTGAGACTCATTTTATGTTTCTATAGTGACTGGCACAATGGGACCCTGAACTTGCTTGGGGTTTCTGGGCACTACTGCAACATAAACATCAAATAACTGTAATAAAATCTGAGATCTAAAAGCAACACATAAGATGGGCCTTTACTTTTTCCCAACATAGATATTTAATATCCTCTAAGAGCCTGTCAAAAAGAGATTTACCAGGTGAAAGACTGTAGAGAGGACAGGAAATAAAGCAACCAGTAAAAATTCTGATCTCCTTGAAATTTTTATTTCAACTGCTTTGTTTCTTTTTGCTTTTCTTTGTGTACAAGTTGAATGAATGTTGCAAAGAGTTCTGTTTGTGAGCAGATGACAAGTAAAACCAAGACCATGGCAACCAACCCTTTAACCCAAATTAGTGTTAATGTTGTGGCAGTACAAAATAAACAGGGTAATGTTAAAATTATAACATTCTAAAAACTTTGCCCATTCTTCACAACATTCCACACCCAGAGCCTGAGAACAGGCTTGAATTATAAACTTAAACTTAGTTTTTCTATTTACTTTCTGATTCTGTGAAACTATTTTATTTTTTATTATGGACATTAACCCTGGAAGACAAAGACCTTTCTGAAGGCTTTTTTTATTTAGGCTTTTATACTGAATTGTTCCACCTATTTACAGACCCATAAGATTTGCAAAATCCTTTCTACAATAATATTCTTCATAATAGCCCCTTAGAACAGATTAAAAGCAGAAATCATCTAACTATCAAGAGCCAAATAAGTGAGCAAATGATCAGAAAAGCACATAGGAAAAGATTAACAGCACCATGCAAACTATCTAGTTGATGCACGTCGTAATATATATTAATGTCAATATTCAAAATACCTAGGGAATTGTATATAGCAGGAAAATTGTAACAGTTAAAGCAAAGAGAAAGAGGTGTGAATGAAGATGAAACCTAATGTATTGTAAACAGCAAATTTGGATGTGTTGTATATTGCAAACTTGTCCTGCAGGATGGTTCTATTCACTTTTCCACTTGAACTTTATTTAAAATGCTGCTAGTGTCTCAATTTGGCAATAGACTAATTTTGTACAGTTGTTGCACAGTTGCAACTTCTGTAAATATTAAGCAAATCCACAAAGACAAATGAGCCGCATTTTCAAAGTATATATAAGCACTAAAGAGTTTCAAACAAAAAACCTTATGACTGGACATGAAGGATGTGGTAAATATCTGTAAGCCAACATCTTGTAAGAAATACCCAGGGGAAGTACACTTTATTACTGACTATGCATATTTATCACAAACTTAACCTCTTCATTGAATAAATAATAATCTTTTATATTCAATATTAGATTAATGGTTTGGGGGATTTGAGGAAAAGGGGGTGGCTGGATAGCTTATAAATAAACCTGGCCTCCAGCCACTTCATCCCACTCTAACAAAAATACCCACCAATGCAGTGAATTCCATAGGGACTTGTATGTTCACTTACTGTTGCTTGGGAAACGTTGAGTTCAAACAGAATAACCCAATAGCTTGATTGAGAGATTCATAGATTCATAGATGTTAGGGTCAGAAGGGACCTCAATAGATCATCGAGTCCGACCCCCTGCATAGGCAGGAAAGAG
>NW_005842034.1:598103-604066 GCF_000455745.1 Alligator sinensis | reverse complement strand
GAAGAGGTCCAGGTTCTCTAGTCTCTCCGCGTGGGGCTTGGTCTGCAAGCCCTTAACCATACGAGTGGCCCTTCTATGGACTCTCTCCAGGTTATCCGCATCCCTCTTGAAGTGCGGCGCCCAGAATTGCACGCAGTACTCCAACTGCGGTCTGAGCAGCGCCCGATAGAGGGGAAGTACCACCTCCTTGGATCTATTCGTCATGCATCTGCTGATGCACGATAAAGTGCCATTGGCTATTCTGATGGCTTCGTCACACTGCCGACTCATGTTCATCTTGGAGTCCGCTAGGACTCCAAGATCCCTTTCCACTTCCATGCCACCCAGCTGGTCATTCACTAGGCAGTAGGTGTGCTGGACATTTTTCCTCCCTAGGTGCAGCACTTTGCATTTCTCCTTGTTGAACTGCATTCTGTTGTTTTCTGCCCACTTGTCCAACCTCTCCAGGTCTGCTTGCAGCTGTTCCCTGCCCTCCGGCATATCCACTTCTCCCCATAGCTTTGTGTCATCCGCAAACTTGGACAGAGTACATTTTACTCCCTCGTCCAAGTTGCTGATGAAGACATTAAAGAGTATCGGTCCCAGGACCGAGCCCTGCGGGACCCCACTGCCCACACCCTTCCAGGTCAAAACCGACCCATCCACCATGACTCTCTGGGTGCGACCCTCTAGCCAATTCGCCACCCACTGGTCTGTGTAGTCATCCAAGTCACAGCCTCTTAACTCATTCACCAGTATGGGGTGGGATACTGTATCGAAGGCCTTCCTGAAGTCTAAGTATACGACATCCACCCCTCCTCCTGTGTCCAGGCATTTCGTAACCTGGTCATAAAAAGAGACCAGATTAGTCAGGCATGATCTGCCTGCTACGAACCCAAGAGATATTTCTTCCAAGTTCTTGCATAGGATTTTGGACCAGCAAACAGCTTTAACTCTGCTCTGTGGAAAACAAAAAAAGAGAATACATGCTTAAACATAAGTCTCATGTAACCTAGGAGTATGTACAGTATTATGTACTGACCATACATTGCAACATATATGTAATGTGTTTTACCCTAAATTACTTATTCATATTCTCCATATTAACACAATCGGTCTCTGAAGATTCCTTAACTTTGGAATCCCCTTTCCTTCTGTGCACTTGGAAAGATGGTTGGTATGCTTTTCAGGGACCAATAAAATTCACTTTTTGAGGAAGGAGGTGTGTTGGTGTATGGAGCAGAAGGGTGAGCTCATTCTATGCAAAATTAATTTTACTGTCTACTGCAGGGGTGGCCAACCTGTGGTGCACATGCCACAAGTGGCATGGGCAACCTCTGTATGTGGCACATAACAGAGGGAGGAGGCAGCAGGAAATGCAGTGAAAGATAGGGCAGGGGGCAGAAAGCAGAGCAACAGAGCAAGCAGAGAGTAAAAAGCAGAGCAGGAGATTGGGCAAGGGAAGGGGATTGGAGTGGCACTTGGGAAGGTTGGGCTTACCTTGTGGCATGCCTGCCAAAGAGATTAGCCCACACTAGTCTTGTGTATGTAATTTATGTCAGAGTTACCAGAGCCTTGTGGCAAGCCTTTTTGTGGATTTTGTAAACTGAAAGAATAAAAAGTAGCAGCCTTGTCTATATGGTAAAATGCACTGCTGTATAGAGATACAAAAGCCAGCTCTAAACCCTTCTCAGCAGAGTGAATTAGCCTTGCTGGAGTAGCATCTTAAAAGGCCTATACCTTTCTTGGTATCTCTGCAGAGCAGTGCATTTTACCATATAAACAAGGATTCTACTTTTTGTGCTTTCAGTTTACAAAATCCACAAAAGTTCTTTGCGCAAGACTCTGGTAACCCTGAAATAAATTACACACATAAGACTAATGTGGGCTAACCTCTTTGGCAGGCATGCCACAAGGTAAGTCTAACTTCCCCAAGTGCTACTCTGATCCCCTTCCCTTGCCCAAAATTGGCGGCATAGATATAGTGTTTGTGTAGCCATATATTACTCCATGGGTAATATGAAGTATTAAAATTAAGTAAATACTGGCACCTCTACATGAGATGTTTACTGAGGAGTTGCCTAATTAGCTCCACAGTAGTCTCAGTGTCTACATGTGTGGCCCTATTAGGCCACAGAAAACTAATAAATGCTGCTGTAGGTTTGTACTTGTCAGCACAAGTACTATCCTATGCTGGTGTTATTTATTGCCCTGCAACACGTGTATATGCTGACGGGTCTAGCTGGGGCATGAGGGTGCTTCATTGCAGGGGTGCCTGCCAGCTAGCTCCACACTACAGCATCCTTGTGCTCCAGCCAGTCCCTGTGCATCATGTAGAGTGGGGTCAGATCAGCTCTGGGCTGTCAGGCTGACCCCCTGGCCCCCTGCCACCTGGGGCTGCTCTGACCCAGCTCAAAGTGCTGGGCACAGGGTGGTTTTGGGCACATATTTAAATGGAAAGCCCAAGAGCAATTAACTCTGGCACAAACTGTGCTGGAGCTTATTCATTTGCATTAATTGAACATGTAAATGCACCCACTGAGTATTCAATAATTGTTGTGGTTTTCAGAAGTATTCAGCCATGGTTTAATACTTATTGCTCAAGCTGTACATTTGTTTATACATTTCTGTGAAGTAAAGAGAAGCAATAACCTCCTCTCATACAAAACTAGTTTCAACAGTCCTGATTTCTATTTGCAAATGAAGGAGCCAGTGAGAATGGAGACAAGAATGTAACTTTAATCAAAGTCTTTACTTAAATGATGTCCTCTACAACCTGAAGTTTGAAGAAGGAAGGTATCACCCAGGATTGCATATTATACTGTGCAAAAAATGCTGAGATTAACCAGTGGTAGTGTTAGAGTGATGTAGTGATGTGATGTAAGTGGTCCAGGAAGTACGTGAGAGGCAAGGATTTCTTAGGGCAATATCTTTTATTGGACCAATTGCATAGATGGGATAGAGTTAGACCAGCTTCTGAATGCAAGACTATGATACTATGATACTATGATACTACTATGATACAGTATAGAATGAAGAATGTCCTGCTTTCACAGGATAAAAGATGTCACCCTAAGGAATCCTTGTCTCCTAGAAGATTAACCAATGGCACACATCTTAATAAAGGAGGCCTGCAATTGGCAATCAGTCAGCAGTTATTGAGCTACTTATCAGGTCTTACCCTGTGTTTGAGGGCCTTGCCCCATAGTCTGAGCCAGAGGTAAAGGCATTGTCCCTTTGCCAATCAAAATCTGATTGGTTGTTTACTATGGGCTTTGATACAAACATATTTAGAGGTGTTTGAAAGTATCAGCCTTAGCAGCCAAAACATTAAAGACAGAAGTACAAACTATACTAGGCACAATAAGAAGTCTTCCATGAACTTTTTTGCTGGTGTATATATATGTGTGTGTGTGTATATATATATATAAACTATTGTTGGTATGAGGTAGGTATTATGCCAACCAGTAATATCTTACATATTTTTGAAAAGGTAATAAATATATTTTAACTATCAAACTATTAGTTTGATACTTCCTGCATTTAATGTTATATGATGTGACATATATTTTATATTAAGCAGAAGAAACAAATAGAACTCTATAGAACTGGAATAGTTTTTAGGTAGCATTTTCATTAGCAGCATGTCTGCAGTGACTTGGGAGGGAACTCAAGGCTCATGTTCAAAAATGGTTAAGGCTTTCTCTGTACTTACCAACTAGTGCCAGCAGAAGCTGCCTCAACATGTCCCTGCCTGGCTCCACTACAGCATCAGTACCACCAGTATAAAAGGCACTCAAGGAAAGTAACAACTGCTGGTAATACCACTCCAACCAGCTAAATGCACAAGATGTCTACAGGGGTGCTGGTGGTAGCTGTGTTGGTCTAAGGACATATGCAGACAAAGTTCTTTGGGCAAATGTAGTATCTTTTACTAGACCAACTAAATAGTTGGAAAAAATTTTCTTGGAAAGCTTTTGGGTACAAATACCCTCCTTCAGGCAGAAGGAGACTATCCCTCTGCCTGAAGAAGGGTGTTTGTACCCGAAAGCTTGCAAAGAACAATTTTTCCAAATATTTAGTTGGTCTAGTAAAAGATATCACATTTACCCAAACAACCTTGTCTGCAAGATGTCTACGTGCATCTTCCTGCTTTTGGACAGCAGCCAAGATGGCAGAGGTATAACTCCGCCAACATAATATATAAAGATAGAGGTTCCTGTTTGGAAACTCTCCCTTCATCTAAGAGGTTGTGAACTGGGAGATGGTCCTTCAGTTAAGGAATCAGTTACTGAAAGAGAATCCAAGGAACTGCAGAGGTTCCCTGTTGCTCCACAAATAAAACTTGCTTCTTCCGTTTTTCTCATTCACATATGCCTGTGTTTATTGAACCCTGTGATTACTACAGAAAGGAAGGTTTTGCAGGTACAGAGAAGCTTTGAGCGTGGATGCTTGAGCATGAATTTTCTACCTAGTGTAGATGAGGCTTTAGCAATTTAGGGACCTGTAACAGGGCCCCAACCTCCAGTACTGGAATGTGTTCCTAGCCCCCACCCTTTCCCCCACCTCCCCTGCTGGGGACTTTCTTCTCTCTTTTCTCCACCTCCTCCCACTCATGACCCCTCTCCAGCAGCTATGGTGCCATCCCTAGCTCAAAGCCTGGGCAGGGCTTCTAGTGCCAGCTGGGGATTTAAGTGCCAATACAGTAGGGAGTGTCCAGGAGTGGGGTGCCTGAGGTTGAAGTGGCTTCGCTGCAATGTTGCAAGGGCAGTTTGGGTTCCTATACCATGGACCTCAAGTAGGGCCCTGGGCAGCTAGAGCCAAAGTGGCCAGAAGCAGAGGTACCTGGCCTGGCTCATTTGCAAGCATGCCAACCTTACAGGTGCACCCCAGGGCAGCTACAGGACCTTAGTCTCATCATCTTTCTGTAAAACATAGGTTCCTCTGTCATACTGAAAAATGGGACTTAAGAGCCTAAGTCATGTCAACACTTTTGAAAATATCACCCCTTGCCTTTGACATCTAAAGGCTGGGCTGTGGAAGTGAGATCTCAGGCCTAGAATCAAAAATTAAAATATGGTTATAATTTACTTCTTTGTCCTTATTGCTCTCCATTCATTTAGTGGTCTGCATGAAAAACATTTGAAGCATCATTAAAATCCCACATGGTTTTGAAAAGTAATTCAAGGACAGTCTTTGAAAATAAGAAGTATAACATATCCACATTAATTGCAGAAGCCTATCATGGGACCCATCTTCTATTTGCAGTTATTTTTGGCAAAACCAAAGATTTGTTCAACCATATCAATTTGACAAAAAACAAATAAAATGACAGCTATGGACAGCTTTGTATTTCTGAACTCTAGAGAACTCTGAGAAAATGAGAGTAAAAGCCAGCAAGGCGTATTGACAATGTATTGAGAATCTTTCTCTGCTTCCTTTTCTTTTTGAGTATCAAATAACATCAAACTATGAAAGGAAACTATTGATTGATGATCCTGTGCTTCAGTACTCTGTCATCTGCCATCACTAAGAACGGTCTAGATCCATCCTCTTTGGAACCACCCTTCAGGTAGTTGAAGGCTGCAATCAAATTCCCTCTCAGTCTTCTCTTTTCCAGACTAACTATGCCCAGCTCCATCAGCCTCTCTTCATAAGTCATTCCCCCAGCCCTGTCACCATTTTTGTTGCCCTCCGCTGGACTCTCCAATTTGTCCACATTCTTTCTGTAATGGGGGGCTCAAAACTGGATACAGTACTCCAGATGTGGCTTCACCAGTGCCAAATAGAAGGGAAGAATCACTTTCCTCGACCTCCTGGCAACACACCAACTAATACAGCCCAGTATGCCATTAGGCTTCTTCACAACAGTGGCACACTGCTGGCTCATATTTAGCTTATTGTTCACTGTAACCCCCAGGTCCTTTTCTGCAGAACTGTTGCTTAGCCATTCGGTCCCTAGCCTTATTTCTGGGATGAGGCAT
>NW_005842034.1:578122-598072 GCF_000455745.1 Alligator sinensis | reverse complement strand
TGTCAAGCAGGAATGAGTAGACAGCAGTTGCTTTATGATAGTGTTCCTGAGCATGCAGTTTATACATGCCCTTAGTCATAATACAATACATCTTGATCCAGAAGTGGTATCAGGGTAAATGTGAAGGCTAAATCTACAAGTTATATGTGAAATTAAGCTTGAACTATCAGTCATTTGACTGGACCCAATTACCAAAGATTCAGATGTGAACAGATAAGAATGCTTGCAGTGGGATATAAGAACAGAAAAACAAGGCAATCTGGTAATTAATTATGTGGACACTAATATTACCCATTGGTGAGGTTTTTTTGATCCCAATATGGATCCTGTGAGTTTTCCTTTTACTGTAGTTAATGTTTGATAAACACTTTAATTTTTACAAATATTTTGCAGGTATCACGGGCAAGGTTCCTGAAGATCTGTAAATGCTGGGCCAAATCCACAATGGGTATGAACTGATGCAGTTCCGTTGACTAACCTGTCAAATCACCAATGCACTTTAATGTGTGCTGAATTTCAATCAAGATAATAATCACTGCTTTGAGCAAAACATTATAAAATATATCCTGAAGTACTTTGCTGAATCAGGGCCTAAACCTCCAGAGAGATACCGAAGAAACACCTTTTCAGTGCTCCTCTGCAGAAAAGGACTTTATCCAGATCATATTCTAGACTTTTGCATGTGTCCAGAGTGTCTGGATTCATCTTCAAGTCAACGCACATATTGAGGAAGTTGCATGTTTCTATTCTGAACACTGACTAGGAAGAATAGAGCTTCTTTGGAGTGAGTGTGAGGAAAAATACGCTGGGTCACACTGAGAGGAGATAGTCAGGAACTGGTCCTTGTTTGGACATGTCTAAATTAGGAAAATGTTTCAAAGCATAATAGCTAGCTCATTTCAATTATATGCCTTAAGTACTGCATAGACAATGACTGCGTACACACATTCAAATAATCTGGGAGAATTCTTCCAGATTTGCTCTCTGGGTAGAGAAACTTGCCCAGATGTTAACAACATCAAAATGTTTTAAATATGTTAAAATATATTTGCATGAATGATCAAAACACGATAGTTCAAACATGTCAACTAACACATTCTCAGCTATGACTAATTTTCCTAACTGAGACACTATGGGTGCCTGTAGATGTGTGGGGAGGCGGTTCTGATGCACTGTAATTACAGTGTATTGGAGCAGACTCGATTAATAGAGTCTGCTGGAGCATAATGAGCATGCTCCAGCAACCTCCACATCTTGTGTATCAGCATCCCCACATTTCAAATTGGTGGTGGGGGTGCATTAACTAAAGCATGTGTAAAAATGCCCGATAGTAGCATCTTACTGAGTAAAATGAGATAGCAGCTAGTTTTGAAGTATAGTTTTGGCTACAGTGTTGCAAATATGTCTGAGCCCTGATGAATACTTTTAAGCTTTAATAAATAAAAAATATAAGGGACTTTTTCAGTTGCGTTCTTTTGCCAGATTAGCACAACAATTCCTCTGTGGATCTCTCAAGACTGAGAGGCAACAGTCTCATCTGTAGTAGTTTCAAATCAAATCAAATTCCAAATGTTCCCAAATGAAATCCTCTAATGACCAGGAAAGATGCCTGCTGTGGCTTTCATTTATGTGTGAGTTGGATCAGCTTACAAAAATATGAAAGGAAATTCCTCTTGTCAGGACTCCATAGAAGGAGCTGTTGGTGCTTCCCGTTGAGTGTGTGTTTGCTAGCAATGAAGCACATTGCATTTAAATATTTATAATATGTCAGGGATTTGCATTCCTCTTTGCTGTTTATTCCACAGATCTCTTGAGACATAAAAGGATCTTTTGAGAGTTATTCAAACCTGTTTGTTTTCATCCAGAACTGGATCTAAGAAAAAGAGTAAGTCTGCAACATCTGTGATTCATTGAGGGATCAAATTCCCTAAATATTTATCACTTAAATATTCCCAGGAAAAAGAAAGGGTCTCGGATGTAATTGCCTTCTGGTTGAAATTTATTTTACTTTGGCACTTTATGGAGACATTTTAATGCCAAAGTCCAAAGTTCATCTAAGAAGAGCATTCCAAATCACATTCGACACACTCGTCGTATGGGCAAAATTAATTTCCCAAATTGCAAACACATCTTAAAGTGTGGAGACAATCAGAATCTGGATCAAGGTCCCTTAAAGTGAAATCAAATTTGAAGGTCCATGATTGCTACTGTTTGTCTCTTTCTACACTTAAGATGTCTAAGATAATCCTCATCAAACAAGCCCCACAAATTAAAAGTCATAATTTACAGTTTTTAAAGCAAGATTCTTTCCTGTGCCAGAGCACCGCACATCATTGTGATAAACCACATGGGACTCCCCTGAGTCCATTCAGCCACCTCCACTGTACCAAGGATTTAATTGCAAATGACCAATGGAGGAGGCATTTAAAATAGCTCATGCCTAACTTTATCTTTCATGTTTCTTGCCACATTTGGTAACTACGTGATAGTTCTGTGTTTGAACAAGCCTTTGATCTTTCACAACCCATTTCCCCATCCTACTTGATCCTGCAAGGAAGTGCAGAGGGCTGGGCTGGATATGATTCCTTATAACACTTACAAGTGCTTCTGTAGATTGTTCCTGTAAACATGGCCACAAAGTTCTCTTCTTGCCATGTGTTTCTATACATTTCATTTCCTTTCTAAAGGCCGAATGAATTACCTTTATGGTAAACACAAAACAAGAGTGTATGTTAAAGCAGACTGAAGAGCTGAACAAAGTTTATGCTCCTATGAGTGTATGCAGCACGTGGCAATGGGCCAGCTCAGCAATTGTAATATGCCTAATTCCAGTTATTTTTACAGGATTTCTTGTAATTGTGAAAGTAGTTTGTTCCTAGATATGTATCCTTGATTAGGATGGTTTGATGTTGCTTTTATCACTTTTTAAAATCAATGCTATGAGAGCTAATGTAAATGATTTTTTCATGTCACATTATACTCAAAGTTTCCATCATATCACTTCAGCCAATTTGCAAACTAATATGTAAATCATTTGCTTTAAATAGAGCTGAAAAGTCTCACAGGAACTGTTTATGTTTTTATTTAGGACACAATAGAGATCTAACAGGCATATAGGAAATCAGAGAGAGAAAATAAAATAGAAATAGAAAAACTTCTTGACCCTCTAATTGTTTAACACAAGTAATAAAGTAGATTGAGAGGAATAACATATCTCTCTTTAAAAACTTAACCTATTTTGACTTTCAGATGAATAACTAAGGAGGAAATGTATATGAATTTACCCCACTAATCATAGCAAATTTGAGGCTTGTCTACAATCAAGTTGAATTGTTTCATGTTACAGTATCTTCTACCTACAAAAAGATTTTTTGTTGAAAATCATCTGATTTTTTATGTGTATTATTAAACCTGCTTTGGAAGTGGGTTTATTTCAATGCAGGATGATTCAACACACAGCAAAGCAAATGTGAACATTTTGTAATCCCATAGGAAAGTATGCATATATACAAAATCTTCCTCCTGCTTTGCTGGCCTAGCTACATCTGCCTGCTTACCTGTGTACTCTGTGATCATTCTGTCTAGTTGTTGCACCTGGCATGCTGCCAGGTGCTATACTTTGTGATCATAGTCTGTGGGGAGTTCGTATATCTCTCATACACCTGACTATTCACTGATGAGTGTGCTCCTATATTGAGCTCTTGGATGTCTTTCCATTCTGGAGAGGCACATAGTACAAATCTATCTGAACTCTATCCAACACAGGATATACAGGCAACTCTGCAAAGGGATCCACGCTAAAGACGGAAGATCTGGCTAAGTTATAAGAATATAAAAACCTCTGAGAAAGCTACTACGAGGAGACGATCTGTATTTTTATGACAACCATTATTCAGCCATTGGATTTTGTGGACTACACCAATGGCACACTGACATGTGCTGATCAGTATACGGACCAAAAAATATGATCCTGAAATCCAGGATCTCAGAGAATTCAGGGATGCATACAGCCCCAGAGGTAGAGCAGCCCTCTGAATCATAGCCAGAGATCCATTGGCAGACACAAATAAGAAAGGGAACTGCTCTCAGCACATGCTGAGCATGTCTACATGAGAATATTAATGCGAAACAATAAATTCTGGTGCAGTTTGCACCAGTGTTTATTACTTCTGGGCATAGCATTTACATGTGCATCCAAGACCGCAGCACATGGAGCCAGGGTGGTGCAGCCCTGGCTTGTGCCCACCACCAGGGTCCCCAAGTGGTACCAGGAGGAGACTGGTGACCTTGTGGCACTGTGGGGTGAGGCAGAGGTGCAGCTGTTGGCACTGGATTTATGTCCCATGTGGCTTGTTCTGGGGGGACCCAAAACCCTCAGACTGACCACGACCTATCCATTCGGTAATAGGCAAATGTATTGATACACAGTGATAACAGAAAAGAATAATACAAGCCGTTCTATAGCTACCAATCCTCCCCTGCTCCCTGCCTCCAGGATTCCTCCCCGCACCATTGAAGCTCAGGGTCCCATGCTAAGTCTGCAGGTGCACCTGGGGCACCATGGCCATCAGCAGCAGCACGGTGTAGTGGGCTGAGCATCCCTCAGTCCATGCAAACAGCTCCTCACACACCACCTGGACACACAGGCCTGGCACAAGGAGGTGTGAAACTAGCATGAGTAGACGCAGAACTGGGCAGACAGGGAGTTCTGGGTGCAGCTCCTGGCCCTCGAGCATGAGCAGGTGGAGGTGCTGTGGGAGCAGAGCTCCATCCTGGCCTGGGCAGTGCAGGTCACAGAAGATGATTGCTGGGTGCTGGACACTGTTCTGGCCCTGGCAGTCACCTTTGTGCTCCCCACTGGCCAGCCCCCAACCCTACCCCCACCTGTCCCCTGACAGCCACCCGCCACCCAGAAGCAGGCCCCTGCCTCGGCCTGAGAGGAGGTTCTGAACCACCATCAGCATCCAGGAGCCCCTGCCCCAGATACAGTGCCACCCAGCATCCTGCTGTCTGGGCCCAGCCCCACCACTCGCCACAGCAGGTGCAGAGCCAGAGCTGCCTGCAGCAGGGCCAGGCCTGCATGCTGACCCTGCCAACCCTGGACACCACCTGCCAAAGGGGGAGCCACCCAAGCTGGGGGAGCACCAGCTGCCATTGCCCTTGGGCAAGCCCCACACCCACCACATTCACCATGGTGTATGCACCCATGAGGGAACAGCCAGAGGCCAGGATGCTGGCCGCCTGTCCCAGTGGGGTTGGACCATGACAGTGCCCAGCTACAAGTCCAGCACCCCGGTGCAAAGTGCCCACTCTAAACTAGGCACAGCAGGCCAGAGTTCCTGAAGATGCAAATGTCATGGGTGCTGCCTGCCCAGCCAGCACTCACATGTGTGGAAGGCCTGTGGTGGTCCAAAATGGCCTGGAGCACCATGGAGTGAAAGCCCCTCCGACTGTAGTAGAGCCAGTCCCCATGGGGCAGGCAGGTGATGGAGATATGGGTCCTGTCCAGGATCCTGATGCACTTGGAGGATCCCAGGGCATAGAACCCCACCACCACCACCAGAGGGTCATGCACATGGAGCACAGTGTCCTCCAGTGCCACACAACTCTAGGACAGCCTCCCTGGTGGTCAACATACTGCAGACTGGCACACGTGGCATGGCAAGGGCCAGCCAGGTGTCTGTGGAGAGAGGCAGCTGCATGCCAGTATCCTGCCACTTCAGGTGTGGCCGGAGCTGCTCCATGAGGTCCTGGAAGATGGCCCAGATTATGCAGAAGGCCTCCAGCTACTGCTCGTTGCCCCAGGTATGCTGGACAATGTGCCGCCACCAGTCCTGGCTGGCCTGGAAAACTCAGACATGACAGAGCTGGAGGCCCAGGAGGGTATTGGTGGCCCCAGAGGTGGCATCCTGGAGCCCATGGGTGGTGTCCCTGCCAGGATCCAGCCAGGCAGATGGGATTGAGGCAGCAGGTGTACCACAGCAGCCCTGGGATGACATGCAGCAGCTTGGCAGGTGGTTGCTGCACGTGGAGGAGCCGGGAGGAGAGACACAGCCATAGGTCAGGCAGCAGTCAGTGTGGCAGGCCAGCAGGGCCAATGCAGCAGACAGCAGGAGCCCAGGACCCTGGTCATCACTGCCAGGGGCAGAGACTGGAGCAGCCATAATGCAGGGAGACAGATGCCGTAATGCAGGGAGACAGACGCAGTGAGGAGAGCAGTGCCACATGCTGTCTCCTCCTTGCCACCACTTATCTGCCCCTCCCCACCCAATATCTCAGCTGCCTGCTTCAGTTTCCAACCCCAATCTACCTTAATTAACCCCAAGCCTCAGTTCCTCAGCCAGCTTCTCTCTAGTCCACCAGTTCTAATCTCAGTTCTGGCAACTTTCACTCCCTACACTTTAACTCTCTCTCTCTCACCTTAACCTTCCCCAAGTATCCCAGGTTCCCTAAGCACACACATACCATCCAAATTAGCAACTTACCTGTGTCTATGTGTAGGTGGGTTGTGTGTGTATATATGTTATTGTATGTATGATATATGAATTAGTGATCTGTGTATGTATACTTTGTGTGTGGGTATGGACAATTGATTTTTGTCTAATTTTTGGGGTGTATAGTGTATATGCTTGAATTGGTGATAGATATGCATGTGCCTAGGCTGGTTTGGATGTGTACGTGCCTGAGTTGGTACAGTGTGTGTGTGTATGCACCTAATTGATTTGTGTGTTTGTATATGTGCAATTGTGCCACACCCTCCTGTCTAACAGCGCAATATTGAGATCCCGTTCGTGTAAGGTGGGTGCGCAGTAGCGGCCCAGAAGGATGCCTGCAACAAGCGAGAGTAGTAGACTCAGCTCCATGGACATGGTGCGGACATGGAGCGCAGCTGCTAGGGGCCCCACCCTGGCAGTGCCACCTGACATGGGCTCTTCTGAGGCCTCTACCCAGACAGAGCTCCTGGCAGGGTCAGCAGCAAGGTCACCCGTTCGTGTAAGGTGGGTGCGCAGTAGCGGCCCAGAAGGATGCCTGCAACAAGCGAGAGTAGTAGACTCAGCTCCATGGACATGGTGCGGACATGGAGCGCAGCTGCTAGGGGCCCCACCCTGGCAGTGCCACCTGACATGGGCTCTTCTGAGGCCTCTACCCAGACAGAGCTCCTGGCAGGGTCAGCAGCAAGGTCAGCAGAGTCAGCAGCCCCTTGCCCCCCTGTCTGTGGGGGAGGCTCAGTGGGGTCCCGGCAACCCAGACCGCATCATGAAGGACTTCAAGGCCCTGGGGGCCAAGCTCAAGGAGACAGGGGCACAGGTGGTACTCTCCTCTATTCTCCCGGTGAGTAGATGTGGACAGTGACACAAGACCTGCATTGGCAAGGTCAACTGGTGGTTATGGAGCTGGTGCCACCAGGCAGGCCTCGGGTTCCTAGATAATGACCTATACTTTCGTGCAGGGGACTTGCTTAGGTGGGATGGGCTACACCTCTCTCCTAAAGGCAAGCGTGTCTTCTCTTCCAGGTTGGCTGATCTCATGTGGCACACTTTAAACTAGCTTTGCCGGGAGATGGGGTCATAGGAGGACTTGAGGACACCTCACAACCAAGACAGGTAACATACACAAGGAGTACCCAGGTAAGCAGCAGGAGTCCAGATAGTCCTGAGAATCGGGGGGTAGCATACACACCAATTCAAGGCCTTAAATGCCTCTACACCAATGCTCATAGTATGGGGAATAAGCAGGAGGAACTCGCCCTCCAGAAAGCTAGTTCAAACCCAGATATAGTAGGGCTCACAGAAACCTGGTGGGATTCATCCCACAACTGGGCGGTCAACATTAGGGGCTATAGGCTATACAGGTGGGATAGAACAGGGAGGAAAGGCGGGGGTGTGGCGCTGTACGTCAAAGAGCAATACACATCCTCAACCAGCAGGATAGGGTCAGAGGAGGGGCAGGCTGAAGTGCTCTGGGTCAGGATACAGGGGGGTCATAGGGAAAGGGACTTAAAGGTGGAGGTCTACTACAGACCTCCAAACCAAAGGGAAGAGCTGGACCGCCAATTCTTGGATCAGCTTGCAGAGGCACTTAAGGCAAAGGATGTAGTTGTCATGGGTGATCTAAATTACCCAGACATCTGCTGGGAGTAGCAGTCAGCCAGGTCTGACCACTCACGGAGGTTCCTGGCTGAGATACAGGACCTCCACTTAACCCAGGAGATGCACAGTCCTACCAGGGGGAATGCCCTGCTGTAGCCACGGGCGACGACCTGGTGAGGGGACTCCAGGTCCTCGACCACCTGGGCAATAGCAATCATCACTTGCTGGAATTCACCATCCAGCGCAGGTTGTCAAGGGCCTGCAGCAAGGCAGTAGCCTTAGACTTTAAGAGGGCCAACTTCAATGAGCTGAGGAGATTAGTGGGAGAGGCACTAGGGTCCAGCTAAGTTGCAGTAAGGTCCAACTGATCTACCTCCCTAGTTTTACATCTTCCTTTTCGTATTTTTTGAAAGCAAATAATGGCAGGAGAGTTCCAGAAAGGGGGACTACTGGGTCCTGGCAGATTGACTGCAACATATGAACATCAGAAGCAAAATCTTCTACCCACATGTAGTCATGCCCACTGTGGAGCTAATTAGACAACTCCTCATTAAGCATCTCATGTAGATGTGCCCACCATCTGATAATTAAGATACTATATGGCTGTTGGATGGAATTAAACAACATCATTATGGATAGCATGAGACTACCATCTTGTTGGTCTGCCCACACTCTGCCTCCTGGATTTCCAAAACATAGCTCAGCCCCTTGCTGGAAATGGTGGCTGTACCAAAGATTGTAAAAACTCTCCACCTCTCTTTTTTCTTAGCCAGTAAATATGCAAAGATTCAGCCACTGTCTAAGGTTGCTACGTTCTACCACACATACCCCTTCTCCAGTCCTATCACACTGTTTATTTACTGTTGTTTCAATTGCTGCAAGCTAAGCCTATTACAAGAAGACTGCAGCAAGTTAGCACCTTGTGGACTAATAAAGTTGATGGCTTAAAGGAAAATGTACATAGTTATTGCAAATGTGGTTATGAGGTTCTCTTCTTGTCATGTGGTTCTATACATCTATTTCCCCTCCACAGGCAGAATGAGTCACCTTTATGTTAAATGCAAACCCAATGGTGTATATTAAACCACACTCAAATTTTATCACAGTGGCAAATACAGAAAAGACATGGCACCAGAATCATTTTTCTGGCTCATAGCTTCTTCCATGCTTTCATCTTTGAGCCAGTGAGAGGGATTATGAGATAAACCAAGGCCAGTTGCACAAACACTTATACAAAAGTGAATTAAAAACATTCATCTCTCCTTCATATCACTGTACACTTCTGTTAATTTGCAGTGCACTTTATGCTGATCCATGGGTGTTGAAAGGGAGAATCCATGCCAAAGACTGTGCAGTCCTCTCCACTCTACCCATAAAACTTCCACTCCTGCTCTAAGGTCTGGCAGCACCATTCTTAGAAAAAACAGCCTAGTATATCTGCCCAGTTGGCCCACTGCCTTTTTTAACAGACTTCTCTGCTTCTGAGGACACACCTTAGGGTAACATCCCCCTCCAAAGCAGGGTCAGCCTGCAGAAGTATATATGTAGCTGGTTGCCTTCCTCTGCTGCTCCCCCAACAACTACCATCCCATCAAGAGCCTATGAACGTTTTGATATAATTACTAGTCTGCCTCTGCTGCAGCCTCTTTATGTGTTCACCAACCCTGACCAATAAATGTCTATAACCATCCTGTAGTAGAGTTGGAGTGTCATTGTAGCTGTGATGTTCTAGGAAATATTCAAGCAAGGGGTTTTTGGTGATATCTTTTATTGGACCAACTTTATAGTTGAGAGGGAGGTTAGACAAGCTTTTGGGCACAATAACCATCATAACATTTTTTAACTCCTTTTGCTAGTTACCACAGTACCCCCCTCTCAGAATCTCCCTCCCAACACAGGCCCACAGCAAACATTTTACCATTGCCAAGTTCATCAAAGCCTGGGAAGCTTCCAAGGAAGTGGATTTCCAAAAATTTAAGACAAAATATTATCACTCTTGACATGAAGAATGTGAAAAATAATTATTTGTTCTTTTACCTCACAGGAGCTGGCACATTGTAACAAGCACAGGTGGGGAGGCTAACATTAATTCCAAATGAAGGATGAGACAAAGTAGCTAAAGAGACATGTTCAAATAACATTTGGATGCAAGAGATGGTGATTCCCAATCTGTGGTACCTGTACCACCAGTGGTATGCAGACAACCTGTCATTGGTACATGTTAACAGATTTATTATAATTTCTTTATATGACAAATATTTGCTGCTGGTACTTAAGGTTGAACTGAAAAATTTGCTGATGGTGCTGAAGGTTGTGTCATTTTCAATCAGTGGTGCACGACCTATCAGAGTTTGGGAACCACTGGAACTTAAAAGGCAGAAGAGCAGAGGAAAGAGTTCCTGAAGCATAAGGAGAAGAGAGAAAAGGACACGGAAATGGCTCTAACCTGACAGATAAAACTGATGGAAGCATTGGAACGACAGACAGCCCTCCTAGAGAACATGGGAGCCTGTTGTCCAGCTACAGCCTATGCATGTCCTGCAGTCTCCTAGTTCTGATATCTCCGCACTCTGGGACCCACTGTTCAATTAGCAACACCTAGATTACAAAAAAAAATATATCTTTTTTTTCACATCCTTTGCTATAGGATAGGGATGTCCAATTGGTGGTCCAAAGGGTGAGGACTTATTTTACAGCCCCTGGGCTCCCACCCAGGCATTACTCCTCCAATTGCTCCAGCTGCAGCAGCAGCAGCAGCCAGGGTCTCTGGTCTCCCCCTTCCTCCTGTTCCTGACTCTCAGGGGCAGAGCAGCACAGTGTGGCACAGTTTGTAGCACCAAGGGAGCCTGCTGCTGGGGAGCTGAAATTGGGGACAAGGATGCCCACACGTGCAGTGCAGCAGGGGGTGCCAGTCTTTCATGCTGCTAAGGCCCATGTGACCTGGCCCCGCTAGTGCAACCTGCAGAGTGTCAAACCCTTGGCCACTTAGAAGTTGAAGAACCCTCCCAGACAAAGAAAACTGTAGACAGAGATCCTCTTGATTCCCTTCTCTGCAAGAGACAGGGCCTCATAAA
Organism: Alligator sinensis; assembly: GCF_000455745.1. Lineage (NCBI taxonomy): Eukaryota > Metazoa > Chordata > Crocodylia > Alligatoridae > Alligator > Alligator sinensis. The sequence continues at coordinate 586,908 of NW_005842034.1, read as the reverse complement.
ACCATTCTACACCCCAAACATGAGACCTTGAAAACACAAACCCATTTGCACTCTGCACTTCAATTGTGTTTTAGGTTTTTATCAGGTGTAACTTTCCATGACACTTTGCATGTACAGTATTTTTCTCCTCTCATAACATCTAACTTGGGATATTATTGTAATTTGTTTAAATACCCTTGAAACTGTGTTTGGCAATGTGGTTTTATACCTTTAACAACTTGATAAAATTGTTCTTTGCTGCTACAAAATGAAATTATGAAGTATATTGCAAATGAAGTGCACTAAGATTCCCACATGCAGCCTGAAAAAAAATTTGCCATTAATGTAAAAATGACAGTGTGTGTGTGTGTGTGTGTGTGTGTGGTTATGCTTTTGTATACGGCTTTAATCATGATTATCAATCATAATATATATATGTATATATATATGTGTGTGTGTGTGTGTATATCACATATCACACTGTCATAATGTATAGATGTTCCAATACAGAAGGGAACTGGGCCTTACTTTCCATGCGACACTTATTCATGCAATGTAGTCATAGAGTTGAAGTGCTGGGGTGGCCATGAGGGTCATCAATAAACGTTGCTTCATACAATGCAGGTTGTTCCAGTGACTATGGTCATTATACAAAGTGGGATGGAGAGAAGACACTTTCCGCACAGTTTTTATGAAACATTTGTATTTAACATAGGTCCAGTTTCAATTAAAAACAAAACATTTCTGAATAGGATTTGGATTTATATTACTTTCTTAGGGATCATGGGCAATTATAATAGGGAAAATAGTGACCCCAGGGACTATGGAAAGAAATGTTATAGAAAAACTGCAACATTCTATGAAACAAGAATGTGGGAAATAGTGATCCAATTGGAAGAAATCAAAAGACCCTTCCCACTAACAAACTAACTGGACTTCTATAAAAGAGCAAAAGGGAAAAGACAGAAAATACAGAGGTAACAATTATAGTCATATCTCCTTCAAGCAACAGGCTTGATAAAAATTCTGTTGCTTTGTACAACACCAAAAACACCAACACAGAGAGACAAATATACACCCAGGCTGCAACTCCCTTGCAGGACATCCATGAAGATGGTCACACTTTTAGTGTCACCTAGTTTATTCAGTCCCCTTATAACTATAGCACTTACTGATACTGTTTCATGCTTTTGAGTACTGATCTTCTGAGAGATGCTTCCCTGTGCATCCTATGATTATTCATGATGTATTCACCATATGGTCCTACCCTTCCATATAGACTCTTGTCCTCATCTTACTATACTGTCATTAGAATGAGAGCACTGGATTGAATACTTTTGAAAAATGAAGGTTCTGGTAACATAACTTTGATAAGGCAAGGCATATTTCCTTATCTCTCTTGGACTGAGTGGGGATTTTAATACATGACTAATACACCAACCTTTTATCTCTACATCTCCAGATTATCTCCAGAACACCATTCATCCAGAAAGCTTCTCAGAACAGCTGCTAAATGGCTATACCTGGAATGATGCCACGTTAAACAGCAACTTTTAAGACAGTGTATCGTTTCCCCTTTTGTCGGCACTAGCAGATCATATTTGATTTTCCACTCTCAACCATGAGGAACTTGATTCAAACAGAAACTATTCTCAGACACATCAAATAAACACTACCCGCACGTTACAGATGAATGCAAAAATGTCAAAGAAATACTCATGAAACTAAATTATCAGAACCACCAACAGCTGAGTGAACAATGAGCAGCATAACAACTAGGATCATACAACTTGTTATTTTAACTAAAATAATGAGAAATATAAGGGCTAAAGCTACAGTAATAGGCAGTTTTCTTACCCTATCTCATATACTTCCATCATACATTAAAATGAACTGCTTTCTACCTCCTTTTATATGGTAACTACATCAGAAAAATATAAATAAACTGAGCCTTTTCTAGTGCCCAGTCACACAAGATCTAAGGGCTATAGGTCTGAAGAAAAGCAGTGTATTTATTTTCCTTTATTAAAAGATATATGGGACAAATATTCAACTTGGGCAAATCCATGGAAGAAGAGTAAGCTGTGGTGGGGACCCATCAGGGAAATTAGTCCTACTTTTTTAAAGTACTGGTTTCCACTGACATGAGAAAGGTCTGCTGCTAAATTCTTATAGCACTGTTGAGACTGATTTTTTTTTTCAGTGACAAAAAAATGATCTCACATTTTCATTGCTGTTCTTGAGACACAGCATAGTCAAGTAGTTAGATCAGGAAGTTTTGGAATCAGAGAGCATGTCTACCCGAGACACTTTACTGCATAGCAGACTAATTTGCTGAGCAGTAAAAATGTTCCTAACTTGAATCAGATTCACTTTGTCACATGTGATATTGCTCATTTCCAAATAGACTAGACCCTGACTGTTTTGATTAAGCATGCTCATTCCAGCAGTTCACAGGAATAAAATAAGAAGAGTCTGCTCCCACAGGATTTTAAAGCCAGCCAGTCATTAATCAGTGGGAAATGTTTCTGTAACAGAGAAGAAGATACAGGAAAAGACAAACAAATTAAAACCAATATATAAATAATATTTCATTAAAAAAAATAAAAGAAAATATACACCCGCACGTACATATATACACTGTATCTATATATAGCAAAGATGCACATTTGTAAAAATATGTCTTGGATGCCCACTAATCAAATTTCAGAAGTGGCAAACAATTGAGGAAGCAACACAGATATTGTAAAATCTTTCCTTTACCCAAAACTGTAAGACTGAAGCTACTGAAGAGGCTGTCCTTGGGTATAGATGCTGTGTGAGTGATATCACCATCTTGTCAGATTTCTTGAAAATCCTTGGGAAAGCAAATGTGAGCAGTCTTCTATCCCCTCCTTCAACCTTTCCTGCCCTTACTCTGCTTCTCAGTGATCCATGCAGTACTGAATATTCAGAGTATTACTACTAACAACAATGAACAACAATTACTACTAACTACTAACAACAATGGAAATACTGGGTGCTTGGACACACAATAAACTGGTGTAACATATATCCATTTTGTATAGGACCCGGAACAGACAATTATCTATCCTGAATAATCGACCCAGTAGGCACTACTACAGCATCTTGCCAGTAGGTGGTAAGGAAGACAATAATAACCTGCTTGCATTAACTAACCAATTTCCCAACCACCCATCATGTCCTCTTGGTGGCAGTGGTCTTGATACTCCCAACCTTGGGGATGTCTGGCCTGGCCTCCTCTACCAATGGAACATGGTCCTCCTCCTCTGTTGCAAAGGCTCCGTATCTGTTCTCCAGGCAAACCGCTGCAGGTGGAGGTGAAGATTTTTGCTTGCTGCCAGAGGTCGCAAGCTTCCACCTTCCTGGCAGTCCATGTCCTCTAACTGTTCCAGGTCACTCCCAACTGCTTCTCTGAAGCATATGAAATGCTTGGACTCACTGTCAACTTCACAGAAAACAAGACATTTTACCTACTTACCCCAAACCATCCAGCAGCTTCCCCACAAATTACAATTAGAGGGCAGTCTTTGGAGAATGCAGAGCATTTCCTCTACCTGGGTAGTCATGTTTCACAAAACATGCATATAGATCAGGGGCGGGCAATTATTTCAGGTGGAGGACCACTTAACAAGGTTTGATGAGCTTTCAAGGCCCACATGGGTAGCCCTGCCCCTTGACAGTTGCCCCGCCCCCTGGTCACCATCTTGGGACCAGAAGTCCCACCCCTAATCCCTGACCTTTGCCACCGGAAGTCCCTTCCCTTGCCCCCCTCCCAAACTACTCCTTTTTGGGGAGGGGGGATTGTCATCTTAGAACCATAAAAAAACCAAATCATACACTAGAAGTCAAACACCTACTATAACATATTTTAATTTTATTACAAAAAATATCGTTGTCATGATTTGCATTTGCGTATTGTATATAGAGGAGATTGCATAATAACTCAAAATAAATTCTTAGTCTTGTATATTGTGGGGGGTGTGGTTGGATGTTTGTGTGTGTGTATGATGGTGTGCGTGTGTGTGTATGTATGTATGGTGGGGTGTGGGGGTGTGTGGCTGTGTGTGGGTGGCATAAGGTATGTTGGGGGTGTTGTGAAGGCAGGGTGTGGGTATGTGGCATTTGTGGGATGTGAGGGAGGGTGGGAGGGGTTTGGGGACCCCCCACACACTTCTTCCCTGGGCACAGCAGCAGGCAGGGGTGCTCTGGGTACAGTGTTAGTGCCTGGCTCCAGCCAGCACTGCACATCACAACAAGGAGCTAGTTCAGCCCCCACACTGGGCTGTCTGTATTGCTGGCACTGCCCACACTGGAGGGAATCCCCGATCACTGGAGTTGGCTGGGATGGGGAAAGCAGCTGGCTCCAGCACATGAGGCTTTCCTCCCATGCAGCATGAGCGTGGGGAGCACCGGCAATACAGACGGCTTGGCACTCTTCACTGCAATGTACAGCTCTGCTGCTGCTCCCTACCAGGGCTGTGTACCATGGGGGGGGGAGTGTGGAGGGTCCCTGCACCGTCCCTCACACCCTGCCCAGCCAGGCTCCGCGCTGTCACCAGCCTCAGCCCCGCACAGGGAAGCCTCCAGCAGCAGTGGCAACAGCCATGCACAGAAGCTACTACTGGCTGGGCAGGGCCCTTCTGCCTACAAGGGTGGGAGCAAGGTACAATAGGGTATGTTGGGGGAGTTTGTATACATGGGCACCTCACTCCCACCCTCACAGGCAGAAGGGCTTGGCAGGACACAAATCGTTGGTGGGTGCTGCAGGCCAGATGAAAGTGCCTGGCGGACTGGATCTGGTCCCTGGGTTGTATTTTGCCCATCCCTGACGTAGATGATGATATTCAATGCTGAATAAAATCTGCCAGTGCTTCCTTTTGATGTCTCCAAAACCATGTATTTGATGTTCATGCCAACAGGACCCAAACCAAACTTCTCATCTATCAGGCTGTTCTATCCCTACCATGTTGTATGGGTGTGAAACCTGGACAACATAACAGAAATGGCTGAAAGCCTTGGAATCTTACAGTCAATGATGCCTTGAGAAAATCCTCCATATCATTTGGAAGGACAGAAAATGAATGCCAGCATTTTGGTTCAAGCAAACATCACCAGCACTGAAGCCATGTTTATATGGCACCAGCTCCAATGGACAGAACATAGATTCATAGATTGTAAGGCCAGAAGGGACCTCGGAAGATCATTGGGTCCATCCCCCTCCACCAAGCAGGAAAGATAACTGGGGATCAGCTGACCCCAGCAAGGTCACTGTCTAGTCCCCTCTTGAAGATTTTCCAGGTAGGTGGCTGCCTAGAGGGAACTTATTTCACAGTCTGGACACCCTGGCTGTGAAGAAGTTTTTTCCTAATGTGCAGCCTGAATCGATCTTCCAGGAGTCTGTGGCCATTACTCATAGTTTTCCCCTAGTGTAGTGGTAAGCTGCTTCCAGGTCCCTTCTCAGCCTTCTTTTCTTCAGGCTGAAGTGTCCCAGATCCCTCAGCCATTCCTTGTATGGCTTGCCATGTAAGTCTCTGTTCATATGGGTGGCTCTTCATTGGACTCTCAAGCTTGTCCATGTCCCTATTAAAGCGCGGTGCCCAGAACTGGATGCAGTACTCCAGCTACAGTACTGAGTAGAGAGGAAGAATCACCTCTTTGGTTTTGCTTGAGATGCATCGATTGATGCACGCCAGAGTATTATTTGCCCTACTGGCTACAGCATTGCACTGCCAGCTCATATTCATACAGTGGTCTATTATTACCCCCAGGTCCCTTTCATTAGTGGTGCTAGTCAGTTTGGTGCCGCCATGCCTGTGGGTGTGTTGGGGGTTGCTCGTCCCGAGGTGGAGAACTTTACATTTCTTGACATTGAACTTCATCAGATTCCAATCTGCCCAACTTGCTAGCCTGTCTAGGTCCTCCTGTATCTGTAGCCTATCTTCAAGCATGACCATGCTTCCCCACAACTTGGTGTCATCCACAAACTTGGCCAGTGAGCTCTTCACCCCCACATCCAAATCATTAATAAAGATGTTGAAAAGTACTGGACCAACCACTGACCCCTGCAGGATGCCCCTGCCCACTTCTCGCCAGGATGACACAGATCCATTCACTACGATTCTCTGGGTCCTATCCTGCAGCCAGTTTCTCACCCACCTGACTATCTCAGAGATAAGCCCACAATCCTTCAATTTGCTCATGAGGACATTGTGGGATACTAGATCAAAGGCTTTTTGGAAGTCAAGGTATACAATGTCAACCTGCTGTCTCATGTCCAGGTGGCGAGTTGTCATAAGGATGCCTGACAACAAGCTCCCAAAACAGGTTCTCAAAACTTGCAAAGGGTTACTGCTCTAGAGGTGGGCCAAAGAAGAGATTCAAGGACAACCTGAAGGAAAATCTGAAGAAATGGGATATTAACATGAATACCAAGGAAACTGGAACACTGAATTATCTTCAAAGGCTCTGTGAAATACAAAGTATTAACCATTTTGAGCAAACATGCCTCACTAAGGAGTCAATTAGGTGAGAAAGACAGAGAAAGATCTATGACCTGACCTCACCAGGATCCACTCCTCTCTGGGACTGTGTGTTATAGTTGAGCATGCCAATCTCAAACTGACCTGTCAGCTCTAGACTCACCAACAAGGTATGTGTGTACTGGAAGAGAGTCATCCTCATATAAAAAGGACTGCCAGAAACACCAGTGTAAAGTCAGATTGTACTGGTGTGATGTCATGTGTCCAGAGGAATACAGAGATGAGTGTAAAACCTATATTTCCTGCCTCCCAGTATATATGAAAGTGTGTCTGTAGATTTTGAGGGAAGGGAAATCATGTGCTCTTGGCTATAGTTTTGATCCTCCACAGACCATATAGCAGAGGGAACACATGGCCTATAGTTTGTACACCATAATCAAATCAATAGTTGGAAAGGAAAAGCACATTGCATTGTAATTATACAAAGAGGGTCTGGAAAGTAAATGAAAACCATATACTTATGTAAATGCACAGAATTTAAATCACAAATTGTCTAAACCAATCTCTAAAGTCTACAAATACAAAGGGCTTGTGCAAATTATTCTCCAGCATAGATGGTATCAAGTTGTTGTTCTTTGTTTTACAAAGCAAGTGGAACTGTGTGTGCAGTTCACATGGCACAATGAGATAAACAGTGGAAAAAAGGAATGGCTATAAACCAGAGTTTGTAACCAAAGAGATAGAGGCCAAACCTCGCATAATATGCATGACTAGTTCCTGCCAGAGTTAAAAGTTGCTAGGTACACTAATTAAGGATAGACTTTACTGAAAAGAGGGCCATTACTGATTTAGGTGCTACTTCTGTGTTTTGTACAGTTGATTTTTTGTTGGTCCTGCCAGCCAAATTAGAAGCAAATGTACCGTATGAGACAGGTGAGCAAAGAAGTACCATGTGCAAGATCTCCTAATAGTACTATCATCAGTTTGATATTTGAGGGCTGCTCGGAACCCAATAACACCATCATCTGACTATAACATAATTCACTCCAAAATAGCGTAGGCCCTCTAAGCTTCTGGTCCAGCCACTCATGAGAATAAAAATAAAATAAAAAAAGACTTCTAGATTATTTTTAAGTTAGCACAACCATGTGAGATGTACAAATAAAAATTGATATACCTTTCCATCAAGAAAATGCAACAAAGATGAATATTTATAAAAATGTTGCCAGATTTTCCACTAATCAAATTTTGGAGAAACCAAACAGTGGCAAAATGATGGATCTTGGGAACTTTTCTCGTACACATGACTGCACAATAGATGCCACTGAGTACAGAACTACCAGCATCAACAACATTCCCAAGCCAATCAGCAGGCCTGAGAGAAGTTTTTGAAAGCTTCTGGGCCAATGCAAAAATGTAATGAATTGTGAGCTAAACTGTTCTCAGCGGTAACAGATGACAGAACAAGGAGCAATGGGCTCAAGCTGCAGCAAGGGAAGTTCAGGTTGGATATTAAGAAAAACTTTCTCACAGGGAGAGTGGTGAAGCACTGGAATGGGTTACCTAGAGAGGTGGTAGAATCTCCATTCTTGCAGGTTTTTAAGGTCTGGCTTGAAAAAGCCCTGGCTAGAATGATTTAGCTGAGAATGGTCCTGCTTTGAAAATGGGATTGCTCCTGAGGTCCCTTTCAACAGAGTAGGAGTTTTGAAGTGATGGGAGCCCAAGAAGGGTGGCTGTGCCTTAAGGAAATGATCCTTTGGGCACAAAGGGAGATGATCCCGATGCGAAGAAAAAGAGGGAAAGGGGCCAGGAGGCTTCCTTGATTGACCAGAGAAATCCAGGGCAGCCTAAGGGCCAAAAGGGGAGCACATAAAAAGTGGAAACAGGGAGAGATCACCAAAGAGGAGTATACCTCCTCTGCTCGCACTTGTAGGGAGGCTGTTAGACGGGCCAACGCTACCATGGAGCTAAGGATGGCATCCCAAGTAAAGGACAACAAGAAATTGTTTTTTAGATATATAGGGAGTAAAAGGAAGGCCCAGGGAGGAATAGGACCCCTGCTAAGTGGGCAGAAGCAATTGGTGACGGACAGGGGGGACAAGGCTGAACTCCTCAACGAGTTCTTTGCCTCAGTGTTCCTAAGAGAGGGGCAAGACAAGTCTCTCACTGGGGTTGTAGAGAGGCAGCAGCAAGGCGCCAGACTACCATGCGTAGACCCTGAGATGGTGCAGAGTCACTTGGAAGAACTGGATGCCTTTAAGTCGGCAGGCCTGGATGAGCTCCATCCGAGGGTGCTGAAGGCAC
>NW_005842034.1:567394-577010 GCF_000455745.1 Alligator sinensis | reverse complement strand
CCAAGGTAGGTGGTGCTACCCCTCCCCTGGGGTTCTTCAAGAGTAGGTTAGATGAGTATCTAGTTGGGGTCCTCTAGCCCCAGCCCTCTTTCCTGCCTATCCAGGGAGTCGGACTCGATCTATTGAGGTCCCTTCCGACCCTAACATCTACGAATCTATGAATCTAAACCTTGCTGGGGTCATTTGACCCCAGTGTTCTTTCCTGCCATGACAGGGGGTCGGACTTGATGATCTGCTCAGGTCCCTTCCGACCCCACCTACTATGAAACTATGAAACCTAAATGACCTCCTGAAGTCCCTTCCAATTTTTCTCTGTCGGTCTTCATGGGTGACAGCAGCAACTGAGAATATCTCATCTGTTTAAGCCAACAATACTTTTCTGATATTAATAAAAGAGATCTGGTGTAATCTAGGAAACACTATGCCCCAGAGACATGCCTCCTAGCTTTTTCTTTGCTCAAGGAATGTTATAGTCTATGAATGGTCCTTTGCTTTGGAACTTATTTCCTTCCTGTGCCCAAAAAATAGACTTGGTAGAGGTTTGGGCTAGAGCTAAACATGTACTGAGACCTATAGTTGTATCATTTACAGTATTTTGCATTAGTTAAACTGTAATACTAATTATATATTTTTATCTCCTTCCCCCAGCCAAGAAAAGAACTAAATCATGCCACTCTTGACAATTCTGTGGCTGCACGGGCTATGTAAGTATCAGTGGAGAGTCAACTGGGGATTTCTTGTTCCAAAACCACAGACCCCTAAAGTTAAGCTAGATAAACATTAGACTCTTTTTCAGTTATAAGTTGGAGCAAGTGATAGGCCAGAAGTTGCAGTACCCAGACGATATAATTATGTTGTATATCTAGAGCAGCCTATTTGGATCATCGTTAATGACCCCTCAAGAATACCACTGGAATTTCAGTTTTGAGAGTGAAACTGTAGTGATGTCAAAAGGAAAGCTGTGTTACTTATTCATCGTATAATTTTGATACAATGTCATTGAGACACAGTAAAATATGGATCTCCAGATGTCATATTTACAGCACAGCTTTTCACAGAATAATGGCACTTTTATATTATTCTTTCTATTCTTTTTACACCATGAGAAAAGCACTGTTTTTTAATATTTAATATATGAATTGTTTAAACTTAGCAATTTTTATTATCTGTTATGTTAGCTTGAAGATTGGAAAGTATTGTTAGTGTTGCGTTGTGTTTCTTTATGGCAACTGTAACATTGCCATTTTCAGCAAGATGGCTTTTACTAAGCCAAGATACCAGGATCAAGATACCAGTTGTAACTAAGGGGTTTCTTTTCAAATATATTTCACATTTGGGTTACCCAGAGAAATTTCACTTAATTGTTAGACATACAGGTTGATAAGTATGGTATATCTCAACTGATGTAAATCAATGAGCACTTCAACAGATCTATGACAATTTATATCACCTGATGATCTAATCCTGTATTCAGTTTTAGGGGAAGCATGCTTGAACTATGCTTATCAGGCACAAGAAGAATTCAATCATGTATGTTTTGGAATCTTCCCATAGATTTTTTGGCAATGCAAAAGATCCCCTGACCATACCTCTACAAACACGCACTATTTCGTAGCAAGAGTCTGTGTTATCACTATTAATATTAGAGATGTGTAAAAACCAAATCTTGGAATCAAAATATTTTTGTGTGTTAAGAGGCTTTGTTCTGAAACTGGTAGCTTCAAGTTTCCTGCTACAGTTGTGTTCTTGACCAGTTCTCAAAATCAAATTAGTTTCTTTTCTAGCAGGTAAAAATTTTGTAGAAAAACAAACAAACTTACTGTTGCTCCAAAATAACATTTGGCTACTTTGCTACTCATAATATTTACAAAATGCTCAGAATGCTTCAAATGTGTTCACTTCTGTGTACTTCAGTCACTTGATTTTTAATTTTAAAATGTGATTACTATTTGAATCTAGATCCATGAGTGAAATGCAGTGTATTTCACTTATTCACCACCATCTCCATTAAAAAACACCTCCTCAGATGTCTTACTTATATCTCCTCATAATTAAAATGTTTCCTTACCTTCTATCTGTTTAATAACTTCAACTCTGTCTTAAGCCTCATTAACACATCTCTGAGTAGTGTTAGCTTAAGGTACTAAATCAGGGACAGGCAATTATTTTGGGCAGAGGGCCGCTTACTGTGTTTTGGCAAGCCATTGTGGGCCGCATGACAGGCAGCCCAGGGCAGATAAATATTAATTTTCTAAATTTTTTAAGGGCTCTGCAGGCCAGATAGAATGGCCTGGCGGGCCGCTTCCGAATGCCGGGCTGCATTTTGCCCACCCCTGCACTAAATGGACTTTAAAGCGGCAGGAAATCAGGTGCGTCAACATAAACGGAAAATTTTGTTTTGTTTACACATGCCCAAACATATAATAACCTTTGGCTAACTAAAATACTTCAGTTAGATTATCTACAACATTAAATACATTTTTAAACTAAATAATAATTCCTACTTCCATTCCCTTCTCCTTATATGCAAATTTCTCATTTTTGTTAATTGCCTTTCTAGCTATAGTAATAGAGGAACAAAGAAGAACACATTGTAGTTGAAAGCTTGTCTAAGTCCATCCTACTGATGCAGTTGGTCCAGTAAAAGATAATACCCACAAAAATCCTTGCCTCTCGCATAATAAAAATAATTTGCTTATAACTATATAGCTTTCCTAAGACAACCAAAATTGAACACAATACTCTAAACACTATACTAAGATTCCTACATATAAGGCTGCATTTTGAAGGGAAAGGACATAGCGCTTCATGAGTCATGACTTCTGGAATCATTGTGCCCACTGAGGCCACCAGCAGACACAATGACCTTGGTTGTGCTCCATTAACTTGTTACAACTTTTGAATTCTGGTGTGCAGGGAGCAAGGAATCGAGCCACCATCCTCACGCTGCTCAGACACTGCCCCCTCATTGTTCATCACTGCCAAAAGCTACTAGATCACTCTGCACTAAGGAAATGCATGCAGACAAAAATGACTCCATACGTGTCCAGAACCTACAGCAAGAACCCCCTAAGACACTTGTCTCACTCTCTACCCATCTCAAAGCCACAAGAGGCAGGGATACAAGGGTTGACAGGAATTCAGTTATAATGGGCTGGGGAGGAAGAAATAAAGAGGATAAAACAAGGGCAGAAAATGTAAAAGTATGCTATTATTATATGTATGGCCTGGGCCCTACATACCTAAGGGACTGCCTTGTTCCTTATATTCCATTGCAGTCTCTAAGGTCAGCCAAGAGCAACCTTCTGCAAGTTCCATCTGTACATCAATTCTGTTCAGCCAAAATACTTTGGTGGCTGTGTTTAGTAGTTGCTCCTCAGCTTTGGAGCTCCCTCCCATTTGAGGCCCATCAGACTTCAAGCCTGGACATCTTCCAGCAAAATTGTAAGACTTTTTTGGGGGGCAGGCTTTTAGCAGAGGGAGTTAAGTTCTGGGGTTTGGTTTGGGATGTTATTTATAGAAGTGTTATATTACTTACTATTTTATTTTAATATTGCATCTTTTTTAATAATTCATCTTGTTTTTACTATAAGCCACCCTCCCTTGAAAGGACTCAAGGTGGTATAGGAATCAAATAAATACAATAAATTGTAAGTACCATATTCCATGGTATATAAATCAAGGTTTGAATCCAAAAAATTTACACTTAAATTTGCACCTTGACTTATACACTATATCAGTACTTCACAGTACCCCACACCGGCAACCTGCCACATGGGGAGGCAGCATGCTGGTGGGCTCCAGGGAAGTTGGATCAGGCCCCTGGGAGCTTGGGCAGCACATGACCCAGGGGGGTGCCACCGCCACAGAGGGAGGGACTAGGCCCCCCACAACTCAGGGGCTTCCTGGCCCAGTGGCAACTCACCCCCAGCTATGAGAGAGGCAGGCAGGCTCTGCCAAAAGCAGGATTGGGCCCCATGCCACTTCTGCCTTTAGCAGGCTCCTGCAGCCCACAGGATGCCTGGCACCACCTGGGAATGGGCTGTCTTGCCCCATGGGTGGTGGGGGGGTGGGGGCAGTGACAGGAGGGTGGCAGGGTGAGCTGGCAGCAGGAGAAATGGGCGGGGACAGTATGGGAGGCACAGGAAGCCAGGGCAACACCCAGCCCTGCCCAACACCCCTAGCCTCTACCCCTGCCCCTGCCCAACACCCAGCACTGCCCATGGGGCAAGGCAGTCTCTTGTTGGGCAGCATCAGGCATCCTGTGGGCTGCAGGAACCTGCTGAAGGCACAGGTGGTGAGAGGCTCAATCGTGTTTTCAGCAGAGCAGTTGTGGGGTGAGCTGCCAGCAAACTGGGCAGCCCCGAGACAGTCCTTCCCTCCATGGCTGCACCCCCTGGGCCCAGCTGGACAGGCTGCTAGAGAAGCCTGATGCAACTCTCACACAAGCTCACCCGGGCTTTCAGCACCTTACACACAGTCCCCGCTGCCTTCTCCCACTGCTAGCACACCCAGCTACCCTCCTGCTGTCCCCTCCCCCCCAGCAAGGTAGGGTCAACTTATACACAGGTTCTATGAAAATCCTAAATTTTTAAAGTGGAACTATGGTGTAGACTTATACAACATGTTGACTTGCACACCATAAAATATGGTTGACAGTCATGTATTTATAGCAGTGAACTGCCAGATACACACAGGAAAAACTGAATAACCACATGATATATCATTGCATGCTTTTATTTCTTGGTTACAATATTTTCCTATTACATTTGCTGAGAGTGTCATGAGCTCTTCTTTATACCACCTGTCTTTTAATATATTCTTGTACAGCAGCTAGCACAGTTCTGCTCCAGCCTTGCTAAAAGTCCATGGCTGATAAGGAAGAAGAAGAAATGAAGAAGGTTTTCTTGTGGCAGGCCAGAATGACCTAGCTTAGGTCAAAAGCAAGCCAATGCTAGAACCCTGCTGCCATTGCTGCCTCTTCCTCCCCCCCGCCCCACCTTCTTTCTGCCACCCAGCCACTGTGCAGCCAGCATGGGCAACGATCCTCCCTGCCTGGCCACAGAGTGGAACAGCATGGCGTGGGCAGTGTCTCCAACTGCCGAATGCCATCAAATGCCACCAAAGTCCTCACTCCATGGACAAAATCCAATGGCTCCACAGGCTGTGGGTTGCCACCCCATTTTACAGTTTTGAACATTACATCCATTCATAATGCGGTGAAGGTACTTTTCCTAACTCATATCTTTGACTATGTCACCTATCTCTTTCCATCCCCTGTGGGCTCCCTCTTCTCCAATATATTAAACTTAAGCTATTTTTCAAGGCCCTTCACAGTCTTTCCTCACTTGACCTATCATCTTTCATTCCATATCAAGATGTTGACTCCTGTGTCTGATCAGTCCATTGTTCCACTTATTAAATTTGCAAGCAATCACCTTTCTGCTGGTTCTCCAGCTTCCCCCCATTCTTGGGAGGAGCTTCCTGTAAACAGTCACAGATTCTTCTTTGCTGAAACACCTGCAAAAAAAATCTGACAGCGGTTAAGATGCTAATGCTGAGCCACAGTATACTGACCTACCCTTTCATTATTTTTAGGTACATTTCCATATCCATGTTATCTCTTTCCTTACAGTTAGGTTGTAAACTCTTTAGGTCAGAAATGATCCTTTGGTTCTATGTTTGTTCACTGACTTGGACAAGGATGTCTTGGCCTCTGACCAGACTTCCTAGGAATGGTGGCAGTACAAATAGCATTAATATAATAACAACAAGAACAACAACAGTGTATACTGAAACTATTTTGTATCCCTCTGCTTATAAAATAAGGACCCTAAATTACTGTGAGCACACAAAGCTCCAAGCGCTGCATAAAAACCTCTAAAAAAGGCTTTTAAAAGCTTTTTTTTAATACAAGCATGTCCAAAAATTAAAATTCAATGTGACAGGAATGTCCAGGGCTGAACAACAATGCTGGCTTCCCCTAGGAAGCTGAGCTTGATTCCTTCCAAATGAGAGAAATCACCTGTTTCTAGGCCAGCAAAGTCTAAATCAATATCAACTGTGAGACTTTTAAATCAGTAAATTGAAAGATTTTTAAATCAGTCTAAATTAGTATAAACTGTGAGATTTTTAAATGTCTAAATCAGTATAATCTGTGAGATTTTTATATAGCAAAACTGTTAATGGTTCCAAATAGATTCTTACCCTTACTTGGCCTCAGCATATAATGCTGAGGAATGAGACTGTACATAGTAGGGGAGTAAGTTGACCACCAACTTGGGTAAGTTGATTTTTCTTAAGCAGGGGAGTGTGTGAAATGGGATGTGGTTAGCCATGTTAGTCTGATGTCTAGAGAAGGCAGAGTAGATTTTCACCTTAAAGGCTAACCGTAGTAGATAGCTATATATAGCAAAAGCTTTCATGGGCAGAAGCTCACATCATCAGATGCTATCTGAAAAAGCTATGTAAAAGTATGTGAAATCCCTCAGGCACTGGAGATATGGATCAGTGGGTATAATGCAGACACTACTGTGTGGTAAGCTTGATTATTACCCTCACCTGTATGATATATTATAGGAGTAGCGGATATAACTTCATAAATATGGTTGCATAAATAAATCCACTAAAATTATAGCTAAAATCTTTCTACTGATATATATTAGCAAATCAATCCAGTCTCCAAGATATGTCTCAATATTCTTAGCTGATGCACTAACTATACTGATTTTCATCTGTCAATAAAAGACACAGCTTTGGCAGAGGAAAGATTTTTAAAAGCTCCTTTTTAAAAACAGCGCTCTGTTTTCTTTTCAGTAATTTGGGTTCTTCTAATTTAAAGGGTAATTGCTCTTAGGCTTCAAAGTTCATTCAGTGACTCATCTTTGTATTCTTTCAGACAATGGCTAGGCATAGGCTAAAGCTCTGAGTGAATAGGTTAAGAGGCAGTGAGTGATGCTGTGGTTGCCAATATGGCGGTACTGCTAGGTGGAGACGAGGTTGAAAAAGAGGCAGAATAGACAGGATTGCAATAGGTAGCGTCCCTCTCTAATAAATGACTCCACACAAATGGGTTCCTGAAGCAACACACAGCACAGTCAGATCAGTGGGGATTCCTCATAGGTATGGGGCTCATCCAGACGGTGCAGTATGTGGTGCTGCAAACATGTATTAATGCTACATACCACACAATCTGGTGTTCTCTGCACTGCAAGAGCACACTGCCCGAGGTTGCACTGTACTGGGGTTTTTTTCTGTGTGTTTTTTTGACCCCTGGATATCCAGGGGTCAAAAAAACTATGGGAAAAAAAAACAGAGCAGCACACACTCAGCCAGTGTGTGCCATTGGAAAGTGGAGCCGGGCTGCCTGGAGCCACGCTCCGCTGCCAGCCAGGCTCTGTGTGGCAGAATCACTTGTGGCTGCAGCCTCAGGAGGCACCCAGGACCCCAGGTAAGGCTGCTGGGACCTGCCCAGTGCTGGCCACAGCTTCCCCTACCTGACCCGGGGCAACTTGCCACGTGTCAAGTATGCGTGGCATGGGCATTCCTCAGGGACAAGTAGCAGTGGCGCAAGGTGCACTGCTGCTACTTGTCCCTCAGGAACCAAACATCCACGCATGTCTGGACACACCCATGGAGTATGTTGGTGAATTAGGGTCTACATTTTCAATGTTTTTAGATCTTAAAAACAAATAAAAAAGTGAAATCAAGGGCAATAATTCTTCAATTTGTTTGTGTGGCCAAGTGAAAAATAAAACTAAATGTCCATAACAAATATATCTGTATACTCCTCTTACCAAAGCTTTCTTTTGTTTAGTGTCAGTGGGAAGGTATGCTAGCCAAATGCTGGAAATGCCATTTGTTCTGCACTCTTGCTCTGTTTCAGGTTCAAGCTTTCTCATGTCTTGAAACTCTTCTGTTTTCTTCATGGCTTCCCTTCTCTGCTCACTCAGTAACAGAACTGTGGGCAACAAGGCAGACCGAAGCTGAGCACATGGCAGGAGTCCCAGCATGACTCTGCTCAGTTCCAGAGAGGAGACTCCCAAGAAAAATACTGATTTACTGTGGTAGAGGAGAGTTGGCAAGCCTACAAGCCTGGGTGCACTTAGCAAGGAAACTGACTGACTGAAGTGGTTTCTTGCATCACTCAGGTTTGCAAGTTCAACTTATCTGCACGGCAACACTGTTTCTGGGAGAACCATTTTGATAGATCCACAGATGCCTTACGTGCTGCTTTGCCCCAGTTCTAGATTTTCACTTATTTTCCTACATGCTGCTCCTAGTAGAGAAGCTGTCTCCAGCTATCTAGCTATTCCTTTGACACAGCCATTGGCAATATGGACTCTGGTAGAAGCCTATTGTGGAAAAAACAAAGATTAAAGTGAACAGGGCAATGACTTGGCTCTGAGCCTCAATTTAAAAAAAAATAAGAGCAGCTTCCTATACATGCTGTTGCCTCTGTTAGACCTAGGTGCTACTCTAACCCAGTAATCAACAGGACAGGCTGCCCTAGGGGAAATGTGGCTCTTATTCAAAGATGCTAGCAGCTCCCATTTAATATGAAGTAGAGAGAGGTTTATTTTTCCCTCCAAAAATATTTTATTCTAATGCATTTTCATAAAGCTAATGACATTTTCTCTGTCTGCTCCCCTCCCCTCCCCCCTATGTTTCTGTTTCCATTTACTTTACTGGCAGGCATGGGCAATATGGACAATAAGTGATCTTTGTGGCGTCAGCACAGCCACCAGCCAGCCAGACTCAGAAGTCCCAGCTGCAAGTGCAGGATGTTGAGACAAAGTGAAGGAGGATTCGGGTATGGGATTGGGAAGGGGGTGGCCGGGGACAGAGGAGAGGGAGATGAAGTAATGAGGGGGTGGAGGAGTGAGGAGAAAGGAGTTGGGGGTGGGAGAGAGGACAGGCCGATGGTTTGGAGGGGCAGGAACATGGGGGACAGGGGTGAAGAGGTCAGGGGACATCATGAGGGAGATGAAGTAAAGAGGGGAATGAGAAGGAGAAGAGAGTGGAGGATGGTAAATGGTCTGGAGGGACTCTCACTCCTCATGGAGATATGGGGAAGGGGAATAAAGAGGTCAGGGGACAGAGGCGAGGGGGATGAAGTGAAGAGGGGATAAGGGGGATGAGAAGGAGAAAGAAGTGGGGGTTGCAGGACAGGAGATGGTGTGGAGAGGCCATCTCTCCCCATGGAGACATGGGGAGGGGAGTAAAGAGGTCAGGAGACAATGTGAGGGAGATGAAGGGAAGACGAGAAGGAGAAGGGAGTGGGGACTTGGAGGATGGGAGATGGTCTGGAGGCAGCATCTCTCCCCATGGAGACATGGGGTAGGGGAGTAAAGAGGTCAGGGAACAGAGGGGAGAGAGATTGAGGGGAGTGAGAAGGAGAAAGGAGTGAGGGAGAACGGGGCGATGGTCGGGCGGGAAAGCGGGGGCGGGGGTGAAGCAGTGGGGCTGAAGGGAAGGGAGCGGGGAGAAAGGAAGACCCAGGGCTGCGGGCTGGGAGCGGGACACAGCGCGGGGGCTGAAGCGAAGGGGCAGGTCCCGAGGGGGGGCGAGAAGCGGGAGGGGCGGGGAAGGAGGCAGCGGGGCTGGAGACGGCCGG
>NW_005842034.1:532008-567029 GCF_000455745.1 Alligator sinensis | reverse complement strand
CCCTCAGCTGGAGCGGTGGGAGGGCACCGTGCATCTGCCCCCCGGTTAAGGCGGGCGGGCAGACTCCGCGGACAATGCGCCTCCTCCCGCGACCTGGTAGGAGCATAGAAACCAGGGCTGAAGGGACCTCCGGAGGGCACGTCTCGTCCAAGGGATTGAAGATCGCTTCAGGCTAGACATGAGGGGGAAAAATACTTCTTTACTAGCCGACGGTTCGGAACAGAGGTGGTACAGTCACCCGCCCCGGCCATCTAGTCTTTCCTGCCTGCGGGCCCATGATCTGCAAGGTCCCTTCCAGCCCCGAAACCCCCTGCTCCGAGCAGCACCAGCCCCAGCCCCAGCCCCAGCCCCAGCCCCAGCTAGATCATCGCAGCCAAGGCTTTGTTGCCTGCGTGTTAAAAACCTCCCGGGATGGAGCTGCCACCCCCTCTCTAGGCAACCCCTCCAGTGCTTCACCACCCTGCTAGTGAAAAAGTTTTTCCTTGTATCCAACCTAAACATCCCTTGCTGCAACTTGAGACCATTGCTCCTTGTTCTGCCGTCTGGCACCGCTGAGAACAGTCCAGCTCCATCCTCTTTGGGACCCCACTTCCAGTAGTTGAAGGCTACTATTAAATCCCCCTCCCCCCCCACTTCCCCTCAGTCCTCTCCTCTCCAGACTAAATAAGCCCAGTTCCTTCAGCCTCTTCTCGGAAGTCAATGAGTGAGGCCAGAGGGCAGGCTTTCTTAGGGTGAGGTCTTTTAACAGCCCAGCTGGGGAGCTGGGATAAAGTTAGACCAGCTTTGAAATGTGAGGCATCCAGGAGACCTGATGAAGAAAGACTTGCGTTCCAAACCTGGCCTAACTCTATCCCAACTCCATAGTTGGTCCAAGAAAAGATCTCACCCTAAGAAATCCTTGTTTCCACTCTTTCTAACCCCAGCATTTACCTACTCCCATATTGATCAATGGCCAGGACCTGGTTTTGCTTTTGAAGGGAAGTGTTTAAGTAGACAACCTCCACCCGAGGAATTGCCTTCCTTATGCCGATAATATGATTGAAGTTGGTTGGGATCGTTCCCTGAACAGCCAGCAGGAGGTGCTGGTTGGGATACGTAGTTGGTGAGCAAATTCTGGATGTTAGGGTTAGATAATAATTCTGAGGTCATGCCCCCTCTATGATGCAATCTTGAATCCTTTACAAATAGGATCTGCGATTTACAGGTGGTAGTGTGTTGACCTAGACAGAATTGTGCTGCAAATGATATAAATCATTGCTGCAAATCACTGTATCATTATATCTGAATGTATGTCACCTCTTTATTACTTGTCACATTTTATTCCTCAGCAGTTGTTTTTATTGACATTGCTGATGCTTTTACCTGCCATAGGAATGTGTAGAGTTCCAAAGGCTCTTTTAAAAGTTGTATTCCTCCTATGACATTTATTTTAAATGCAATTCAAGTTGAAAAGTGCTTCATCTTTTATAATCTATTCTTTGCCCTGCATACCATACTTCATTTAATTTCCAAGATTCTTTCTATTCAATAACCTGAAAAGAATATCTGTTGGCACCACTTCCCCTTTTCTTATATTATTTTTGTTGGCATAATACCTAGAAAACTGTTGGAAAGGAAATGTCTTTAGTATTTATAATGCAGGCTCAGTGTCATGCTGACTGAATTGTCAGAAGGCTGGTTAAACAGGTAAAGTTATGAAAGATGTTTTGAATTAGAAGAATACTTTCAGTTTGGAAACTTTATATCATGGCACTGTTAATGTTACTTTCTTCCATATCTTTAGCTCTTTGCTTTGACGAGGCCTTTAATGCAAAGAGAAAGTTGAGATTACTGCAAGAAAATTTGGAAACTAAGAGAAGGAAGGGCATGGGGAATCAGAGAGGCAGAGAAAGAAATAAACATGGCTTCTTTAAAGCCAACGTTAAAGCAGTTGAGAGCTCCTGTCTGACGTATATGAACGTGCTATTCAGAAGAATTCCAAAAGGCAATGTGATGTTGTCCAAAAGCCATGAGGCCAAGAAAAATAACCATTTATTGAAGGCTTTTCCTTCAATAAATGCCAGCACATTCATTTTACATTTGTTGTAACTATATTTTTTTAAGTTTATTTGAGCAATCCAAGACATTGTTCTTCAGCAGATGTTTGTTGTCTGAACATGGTTTGTAGCTAAAGCCATTCAATTCTAGACAGAGAGTGTGGATTAACATTTACTTATGATCTGACAAACCTTTTTTTGCTCTTAAATTGAACACTACCAGGGTGTGCCTGACAAATTACACATATTTTCTCATCATCTGGAAAAGATTCTTTAAAAAAGTAAATAGAGAAAAGTTTGGCTCTGTATACATATTCATCCCTTTTCATTCTCCCCTCTTAAAATTGTCATTTGTGGGTAAAGTAAATGGCTACATATGGAGAGGAAGGAGACTTGGAATGTAGGGAGTGTTTCATCGGACTCCTTTTTCAAGTTTTTTGTTGCTACTTGGAGTATAGGAAAAGGTGGGTTCCAGTGTTAATAATTGTGTTACAAATATAATCGTGTAATGCAGTGTGCCCTTCTATGGACAGAAGTAGGAGGGATGAATATTTCTTAGGCCTCAGTTCTACAAGTACCGAATATCTCTTCTGAGATGTTAGGGCCCATCATCACTCAGTGGGAATCTTAATTAACACCTTGCAGGACAGACATGATACACAACAGACCAGCTCCTGTCCATATTGAACCCAGCAGTCTTGAATCTGACAGTATTAGATTCAGATCTTTGACCTCTATGCAGTCCATTGAACCATTACAGAATCGTACTGAGGCCACAAAGAGTAGCAGTCGGGTAGCATCGTTATGTTAGCACTACACTGCTCTCTCTATTCTCAGCTTAAGGGATATGAGCATGAAAGGTTTGGCTGAAGGAGGAGGCTGAATACCAGCTCACACAGCCACATTATGTAGTGCTATGCTACTTCTTCAGTTCTTAGCATTGAAAGCATGAAGGTCAGAGGAGGATGCATGACCAGAACATGGCTGTGTCTTGGTGTTCCCTGTCTAACTTGATTAGCACTGGTGCCAGGAAAAGTAACAATAAGTCTGCTCTGATTTGCTTTGGTGGGGACCAGTTGGCTTCCAGGAGTACAAAAGTTTTGGAGAAGGTAGAGTACAACCATATTTGTCTGCCTGCTTCCCCTCCCTCACGATTTTTGATCCTTTTAAGATTCCAGGATCAGGCTTATAGTTTGTAAATAAAGTATCTAATTGGGATTAAGAGATTTTTGTAGAATAAATTTGAAACTAGAGGGCAGCACTGACAAAAAGGTGTCCCATAAAATGCTCTGGGATGGTAACAGTGTCTAATTAAGATAGTATTCAGGCAACTGAATTAACTAAGCTAACAGACTGTATTGTTCCATTGGTTCTCAAGAATGGAGAGCTTTGCTTAAAGTCAATGTTAAAGTGTGGTAAAAAAAATTCTTTGGAATGTTGATGTGAAAATGTGATACTTTTCAAGCATTTTCCTAAAATATTTATTACATTATTATAAATATGAACATTAAAAGTTTGTTAGTAAGATTCATATTCTGTGAGTCCTGTTAAATAACTCTATGTGTAGAGCATTTTGGTGCCATCTGTCTTGTTGAAGGATGCTTTTAAAACTCTGCTCGCTGTACTGCCTATCCAATAGACTGTCCAAATAGACTTTTATTGTGATCATATCTCTTAATTATATTAAAATATATTTAATTATATTTTAACATATAAAAGGTAGTTAACAATGGAAGATCTCCTATGTATTTTCTGCTGATTGAGTAGTCCTTATCTTTAGATGGTGGAAATTTGCAGAGCTTCCTTGTCTTTAATAGTAAATGCCACATAATACTACATAACGTGATCGTTCTGTCCACAAGATAGTTATTATTAAGGTATTTATTTTGTTGTGTTGAGCATTCTTAAGTTACTGAAGCACTAAGTAGGATTCTATTATACATCCATCATCTACTCATTTTAATCATTAAGCGAGAGGCATTGTTGATAAATAGTATCTTCTGTGGTCATCTGTAAGTATGTATTGTATGACAGAGAACACTGAGAATGAACAATTCAGATAGTTTCAGTGCTACACAATGTGAATTACAGTTGTAATGAACTGCTTAGGATAAAGTTGTTCTGTTTAAAAATTATAACTTTTGGGAACTTCAGAAGAAACTATTGACAATCTCAGGTCAAAATGATTTGCTTTTATCTTTAATGAAAAAATGACAAATCCCCAAGTTGCAGTGGTGTTTACTGAATAATATAGCTAACTAATATAGTACCCACCACTATTGCAACTAAAAGTACATTTCCAAAAAGATTTGTAGGGGTATGCTTATAAAGCACAATGTAGATCATTTAAGTGCCTAAATGTGAGAACTGCATGAAGCTGTCTTAGTAATAGTAAATTTGCCAAAGAATGCAGTGCTGATTGTTACAGATTTGTTCATGAATTTAACCAATTTGTCAAATAGTTTTGACTAGAAAAGTGAGGGGCTAGGAGGAAGGTTGAGGTGGATGGTTGTGCCCACCCCTGCCTGACTCCCATACCCTTTATCCAGTGATTCTGTGGGCATGTATACACATGCACACTTACTAAGCAGTAACCAAAATTACTGCACAGTAAGCAAAATTTACTGGACAGTACAGGCAGCATCTACACGTGCATGGTCATACTGTGCAGTTAATATGGCAACTTATGCCAACTTGGGTGTAAATTTGATACCTGCATCATGCAGGTCTCAAATTTATGCCCGATTAATTACTGCACAGTACCACACACATAGACACCTTACTGAACAGTAACACTATGTATGTGGACTGACTTGGGACTAACTTTAGTCCCAAGTTAGTCCACATACAACATTACTGCGCTTTAACATCTGCACATGTAGATGCCAGCCTAAACCCACTTACTGTGCAGTAAGTTACTGTGCAGTAAATTTAATGCACAGTAAATGCACATGTAGACATGCCCAGTGGGTCTCAAAATGTTCACACGAGGTATAGATGTTGTTTCAAGTCCCAGTGCTTGAAAGTATTTGAAACCACAGGTCTCATGTCCCAGAAGAGTGTTCTAATCGTAGGACTGTAGGACATCCGGGGGTAGGTGGAGATGGGGTGTCTCAGTTTCTTCTATTGATACTGCACCACTTTGTAAAAAAAAAAAAATTGAACTTTCATTAGAGCAGGGCCTCTGGAATCAGGTTGTCCCACCTCCCATAGAAGGGTGCTACCTACAACCTTTGGGGTACTTTGGACTAGGTCTTCCTCACTCCCTCTTGTTGGAGGTGTTCCACTTTGTATAAAATCATTAGTGTAACTAAGGTGGGGAGATCAGGGCAGCAGGCTTAGGTACCAACCTGAGAGGCATGGAAAAAAAGCAGCTGCTACCATAACCATATAATCACACTGGAAGTCACTGCTGCCTCCATGCAGCCCAGCTGCCTTGGGTGTCAGCTGACTTGTTACTCCTCTGTATAGAGTAAATAACTATTAATGGAGTCAGAGAGAGAATGACTCTCTAGCCTGGTGATTTGGATATTCCCGTGTACAGTGGGATACCTACACTTCAGCCCCTGCTCTGATGCACATTTAATTATCTATGCAATGTGGAACAACTTTAGCAATAAAGCTCCCATCCTGACCAACAATAAAGCTCCCATCCCATCATCCCTAAATAATCAGTGGCAGGGAGGTGGAAAAACTGAGTTCAAATCTCCTCAGCCAGAAAAATAAATTTGACTTATGTCTTCAACATGCTGCATGATTTCGATAACCACCAAGCTATTGAATTAAGGTGGAGGGAAAGGGTTACCTTCAGCAGGTTGTGATTCCAGCCTTTCCTTTGCTTTTCTTATCAGTGACCACAAACCAGAAGTTTCATTTTGGGTCAAATAAAAAGTTTCATTCAATGCAAAACATTTTCTTTATTTATTCTGGCAAGAGAAAAAGAAAATGTTCCAATTATTTTGGATCAAACCATTCTACTTTTCTTAGCTGAACCAAAAAGTTAATTATTTACTCATCTCTAATAAATATTTTTGAGGCCTATGTGCCAGCCCGACTATTCAGTATCTAAATTCTAAAACTCCTTGCAAAACTACAAGTACTAACCTTACTTCATACTATTTCTCCACAGGCATAAAGTTCACTTGCAGATTTTTTATGCCATAGTTGAAAAAATGAGACCTAGCAGAATCTGTTCTGTATTTATATTACATCAAAGTCCATGGAAAAAATTAGTGAAGATACAAAGTAAAAAAACCAGAAGGCTAATCAAAGCTGTTTTTTAAAAATATTAATACAATATTAAATGTGGAAACCTCTTTCATGTATAATGAAAGCAAAAGTAATGTAAATCTGAAAACTTCAGTGCTATGAATGTTATTGTAAGCATTTGTAATTTAAATGTTAGAGTAATATCACAAGCTTGTGCATTTTAGCAAAACTAGTTATATGCCGTGTTTCTGTCGTTGCTGATATGGGACTCTCAGGGCCAAAACATTGTCCCAAGCAAACTTTTAAAAAGCAGGTCTGTTTTTTTGTTTGTTTAGCAGAGCACATAACATTTCCACACATTTATCTCCTCCTAATACCTGCACCCTAAAACCAGGTGTCTTAATATAATTTTTGGATTTTCTGTGTTCATCATCACTTTAAACTTGTGCTATGTCCATCTGTGCTCCTTCAGTGAGGCAGAGACCACAGTAGGGTCCAATACTCTGTACTGTGACCTGTAGAATTATAATCAAATAAAGTATATGACTGAAGTCTTAAGTAGTGGAGAGCTGGCACTTGGGTACCTAATTACTAAATCCACTGCAAATCCAAACTCAAGTACCCAGTTATATTTAATGTTCCCTTAAATACTTGCAAACTTGGAGTATATTATTGCAGTAGATGGAATGTATTTCATATAAAAACCAGGAGGATAATGCCAGTGATTTATATTGCCTTTCTTTTGTTTTCAGGAGCTGGGTTTCAATGCCACTACAGAATACTGATATGCAACAATTGCTGAAGCTTGGGTCATCCTCAGATCACTCACAGAAGTGCTTTAGGAAGCATGACTTGATCTCCCTCTTGTGGAAAGAAATTGGAAGTGAACATTTGTGATTTGAAAAAAACAAAACCAACTAACAATTATGGCAACAGCAACTACGCCACCTGCTGCTGCATCCAACCTTCCAGGGAATGATGGAACTGACTTTCTGATCGTGCTACACTACAACTACACAGGAAAACTTACTCTCCGAGAAAAGGCAACAGATAGCATAGACTTTACAACTGTGGCATTTCTGATCATATGTAGCTTCATAGTCTTGGAGAACTTGATGGTGTTAATTGCCATATGGAAAAATAACAAATTTCATAATCGGATGTACTTTTTTATTGGCAATCTAGCGCTCTGTGATCTCCTCGCTGGAATTGTTTACAAAGTAAATATTCTTATGTCTGGCAAGAAAACTCTGAGTTTGTCCAGCACAATCTGGTTCATTAGGGAAGGCAGTATGTTTGTTGCCCTCGGAGCTTCTACTTTGAGCTTATTAGCCATAGCCATTGAGAGACACCTGACTATGATTAAAATGAGGCCTTACGATGCAAATAAAAAGTACAGGGTGTTTCTTCTAATTGGAACTTGTTGGCTTATCTCAGTTTCCCTGGGTGCCTTACCAATTCTTGGCTGGAACTGTATTGACAATTTGCCAGATTGCTCAACAATTTTGCCTCTGTATTCTAAGAAATACGTTGCCTTTTGCATAAGTATCTTTATAGCCATTTTGGTGGCTATTGTTATTCTTTATGCACGTATTTACATACTGGTAAAATCCAGTAGCCGTAATGTCACTAATCATAATAACTCAGAGAGATCTATGGCTCTGCTTAGGACAGTTGTGATTGTAGTCGGCGTTTTCATTGCCTGTTGGTCTCCATTATTCATTCTGTTGCTCATAGATGTCGCCTGCAAAGTAAAACAGTGTGCCATTTTGTATGCAGCTGACTGGTTTATTGTCTTGGCTGTCCTCAATTCTGCAATGAATCCTATCATCTACACTTTGGCCAGTAAAGAAATGCGCCGGGCTTTCTTCCGTCTTGTTTGTGGCTGTCTAGTGAAGAGCAACGTGGCTAGATCTTTACCTATTCAGCACACCCCTGATCAAAGTCGGAGTAAGTCTAGCAGTAGCAATACCCAGAAGCCAAAGGAGGATTTTCCACAGATTAATGTTCCCCCATGTATTAATGAAAAAACTGAATCTTCTTTTCACAATGGAAAGTTTTGCAAATAAAAGACTTTGCAAGTCAAATACTCATCTACAGCATTTTGGATGAAATTACAGAGTTTATCAATTTTCAAGCACTTAAATCATAGGGAAAAACACTAACCACTTATTTAACTTTGAGTACCTATTTATCATACAAATCAGCTTGTTTTGGATATTAATTTGGTAAAAGATCTGACTCAGGAAAACTCTATATAGTAGCCAGAGCCCTTGTATGTGTAAAGTCCTTGTATGTGTAAAGATGGCATATATCGTATGGATGTGTTTGGCACAGTCTAACTTTACAATGCATTTAGCTCACCTGTACGAAACATCAACATTCATTAAGCACTATGGGCAATGAAAAAATCACCCTGCTTATTGTTAAATTGGACACAGATTAATTACATTATCCAATGTGTGTTATAATTCTGTACATGTATCTTGCTGTTTATTTTAATGGTCTTACATATATGTAGTATAAATAACTGTATATTTGTACATTCCTTTCTTAAATAGTCATTTTATAGCAAAAGTTTACATTATACTACACATAATATTATACTATATAATGTAATATAACAGATTATACAAATATGTAGCTTAATTTCAAATAGTATGTTTGAAAATGTATGAAGAAATCTGATCTGAAAGGACAAGCTAAATATGCAGTATTAACTGAGTAGTTTGTCTTACAACCATTACCACAAGTCCTCAACTTTAAATGCAACAGGCACAACTCTTGCCCCGTAACTAAATTTAAAGCAAATAGTGGTAAATAACCATTAGCATTAAGTAGGTTTGTTATTTAAAGTAATTAAAATGTGACTCAGTAGGACACATATAGCAAGTGTATGTTCTTTTACTATGTCTTTACTATTTGCAGTGTTTAAAAATATGTGAAACCTGTGTAAGTATGTATACCTTGTAAATGCACTACATGAACTAACATTCTCCCACTGCAAAGCTAAGAAGACATAATTTCAAATGACAGTAGACAACAAGATCCTCACAGAACTTGTGGAATTTCCTCAGGAGCTACTACAACGTGGAGCTTTATTAGGTCTTTCTGGGGACAGGTCCAGCCAATGTAACACTGTTCCTGCAGAATCATGTTACAAGATGGAAAATACGAAATAGCAAGACCACACAGAAGGAAAGTAATCCATGCACAATTATTCCTTCTTCTGTATCTGGAATTACTGTTCTGAAATCCTCTGGATTTGGAAAGCCTTGCTTTGTCCACACTCCTTGGTATCCCATAACCCCTTCAATGAAGAATTCTACAGGAGACTTCAGGGCACAGCTTTGCGGAGGGTTTCCCTACCATCCTTACTCTCTTCAAGTGTATTCTCCATCAGATGGGGCAGCATGGCTCACTGTGTTCAACATTTGCTTAATATTATGGTATGAGTTGGCATAAATCTACTGAAAGCAATTTAGCATGGGAGATTTATTCACAGGCTGAGAACCTGGCTAATGATTGTTTTGTGAATTGTACTTTTCAGGCTCAGATTCTCAAAGGAGCCTAAGTGTGTTAGCTGTTCCAAGTCTAATGCTCATTATCTTGCAAGCACCTAACTTCCATAGGCCCCTTTAAAAAATCCCAACTTAAATTTCTCAAACTAAGGGGGAAAAAGCATATGATTTTTTATTTACAACTTATAAAAATGGTCCTTATTTTTTCTCTTATCTTAATCATGTAAAGCATCTACATCAAAGAATATTTCCAAGTATCTACAGTGTATAAATCATGTAAGGTCTGGAAAAAGCTTTTCTAAATATACTGTTTTACATTTTGATTATTTTTTCAAGGCAAGAGTCTACTTGTAAATAGGTCAGGAGTGTCCCTTTGATTTTTGTAAAGAGAAATAGCTGAATTTTCAACAATTGTGAATGATACAAGTAACTATCAAGTGTCTTACACAAAATAGAGACTGCCCCAAGCACTAAATAGTAATTTAGACACTATATGGAAAGAAAGTCTAGCAAAGCTGAACTAGAAAACATGTGTCATAATATGGGAGACGAGCTGTGGATACGAATTGAGTCAAAATGTCTGATTCACATCTGTATTTGTGCTGTAAATGGAACTACTTACATAGTGGTGCTGTGGTTTCATTCTTTAGACTTTAGAGTGATATTTCGATATACTTTGCAGCCTGGAGAGCTTTCCTGAAACAAGAGTCTTTGAAAAATACTTGCTAAAATTCCGGTGTTCTCTGTTCTTCTAAATGTTTGCTTTGATTAAATGATCAGTCCTTCCAAAAGGTTGGAGTTCCAGGTCTCGTAGATGTGAAGGTCTTCAACAGCACAAGTTCCCTTAGCTTTGGGGCAAACATGGCTGAACCTATCCTGTGCCTCAACTTAAAGATGTTACTTATGTTTCCCATACCAAGACTGTAATAAAAAGAAAAATCTGTATTAACCAAGGCCCAAACACATGTCCATAAACATGACTTTTAGGATGCAGGTCCTACTCTTGAATGCTGTTGCAGTTGGCCCAAGGTACAAGCAACTGTTTGGAGCCTCATGGTTCTGCAGCTCTGTCCCTTACCCCAAACTCTCTCTTTCCTTCTGACAGTGGATTCAAAGGCAGAGCAAGCTTGCTACTGAAGTTCTTTCTAGCAGCATAGCCCAACACTCATTTTAGAGTTTTTACTATGTTTCTGCGCTCTGGATGAACAATTGATACATGAAGCCGTGACACACAAATTCACAAAACCAGCTCCACCCCTCATGGACATTGAGGACACTGCCCATTACAGAACTACTGTAGAAGGGGAAGCAGGACTACAGAAGACATCATGGGGGTGCAAACAGTATGGACTGGGTGCAGAGAAAGCCAAAAGATTGGCAGTGATGGAGAGTACATATGCATGGGAGGATACTCCAGCCTTGAAGCTGGAACAAGTGTTTGGCTAGAACTCCATCCCTCTTCCCCTTCCCAATGCCATCCCTGAAATATGTGAGAATGTTTTAGAATGAAGATCAAAGAACTAGGTTATCCATTAGGCCACAAGTAGATCAAAATCAGTCTCTTGAACTGTAAATGATTTGTCTTATACAGAGAAAAAGCTACAAAACAAATATGTTTTGATAGTGTTGAGTTGACATTGTAGCTGTGGTGGTCCAGGAAATATGAGGCAAGAATTTTTGTGAGTGATATTTTTAGCGGACCAACTATATGGTTGGGATAGACTTAGACAAGCTTTTGAATATACTGCATTCTTCGTCAGGTCTGTGCCTGTTTTTTTCATCAAACATGAAGAAAAATTAATTGCATTCAAAAGCTTGTCTAAATCCATCCCAGTCATTCAATTGGTCCAATAAAAAGGTATCATTCACAAAAATCCTTGCTTCACATACAAAACAAACACACATTTGTCTAGTGTTATTTCATGAACTGGAGTCTTTATTTTTATTCGGGACTGCAGAAGAAATGCAAAAGAAACCACCTAAGGAAAAAGAGCTTTCGTAAGAGTCTTTATTGCCAACAGTCTTACAGATTTACAGTATTTTAAATTATTAAGTACCATAGTCATTTTACAAAACTTTTTTCTTTATATCCCAGACTTTGGAACCAGTTATGTAGCAGTCACTCTCAAAGAGTGTAACAAGGTCCTGTTTTGAGTAGAAAACCTACAGCTAGATTATAAATGTCATGCCTGAAAGCACAGTCTATAAAACAAAAATTAACTACGTGCCATAAGCTCTGATCCCACTGTGTTGAAGTCAAAGGTAGGTAGGCTTTCCTTCAAACAGTGGGAGCAGGCTTAGACTCATAATACTTAGGATAAATGCTGGAAGGGTTTGCTACATAGTTGGAAATGTAAACTGCTATACCACAGGAAAGGCACAATTCCAATAACCGATTTTAATTAGAAATGCAGCATTGGCTAAAAGTTTGTCATCTGTCAATGGTGGTGATGGTATTGAAAATAAATGCTAGGCATAAAACTCCATTGGCTACCACAAAAGCCAGAAAGTCAGGATTCTTAGAATTGCTGTTTAGCTCCCACTGAGGTGAATTACATTAGGTAAGCCTTGGAATAATGGCATTTAACTTCAGGGAGACATGATTTACATAGATGTAATTCATAGCATATTTTAGTCAATTGTGGTTTCAGCCTCTATCAGGAACTGGGGCAGCCCCTTCTGGGGAATGGGCTAGATCACTGGTTCTCAAAACTTTTTAGACTCAAGGTAACCCTCATTAGACTCAACGTACCCCTTCTTAGACTCGAGGCACCGCTCAAAAAATGCCAGCTTAGTTTTCACTCATTTTTTGACTATGGGAAAATACTACAGCAATTTTTCTATTGGAAAAAAACTCAGAACTACCAAAACAGGTGAGCTTTAAAAAAATGAATTCTTATTTAAAATCATTGGGTTTATCATGTTGCACACCTAATGGTGCTAATGTGTGGCATCCTGTGGCACTCCTGAAGGGATCTCAAGGAACCCCAAGTTGCCACAGCATCCTGGTTGCAAATCACTAAACTAGACTCAGTAGGTTTTTCCCTAAAAATTTTGCCTATATTGTTTGTCCTGCCACAGAATGAGCCATACTGTGGGGCCTGATCACAAACATATCAACCCATTGGTATTTCCACCAGGCCAGGGTCTTTCATACAGAGTTCCACTACCTCTGTGAAGCTCCCGGACCCCTCCATCTATCTGTCAGCAGAGTTGCAAGGGGCCTCCTTGCCCATAGTGATTTCTGACATCTCCTTAAAGGGGGATCCTCACTGAGAAATCTTTGCAGGAAAGGTATTGTCTTTCTCTGATTATTCCTCTGGGACCAAAGGAAGACTGAGTTAAAGAACATTAGTCCAATCCTGTCTCCCTTTAACATGGAGCTATCCATTCCCCTCTCCCCAGCACATTCAGTTGCCAACCCAGTATCAAGAGCATTATTGAGTGCAGGACGAGAATGCTGCTGCAGAATTGGGCTAGCCCTACCTTTGCATGCGGGGGATAATTCCTCTTACAGATCAAGGTATAATTTGGCTGGAGTCAGGACCTACTTTTGCATTGCAAAAATGGTATTTGGCAAAACTGCATTCATGACTTTGATTCCTTCTTGGTCTCTTGTAAACCAAAAGTGTTTCTGTGGAAATAAATGGAGCTACTCTGCTGTAAAACCAACACAGCTGAGTTCAAACTCCCTTCCATGTTATTTGGTCCTAGTACCACTGTAGTCTAAAGTTGCAAATAAATGTTGCCCTTTGTGCCTCCATAACCTTTTTTATGGTGCCCCAAAGGGAAAGCAATTTGATGCCTATACCATTTCTCATACCACAAATACCCAAATTTGTGGCCTCGATAAAAGGTGGTAATAGTTTCTGCTGCTTTATTGAGACCGATGTCTGTTGGCTTTATTGTGAGAGTACCAGCAACTCAGGGCTTGAGGGGCCTAGTCTTTGTGGGAATCTCTGGGCCATGTCTGGGGAGCATGTTGGCCATTGTTGGCCATTGTCCACAGCATCAACAGGTGGGCCAATGGGCCAATGTGTTTCAGCCAGCAAAGTGGATCAGCACAGCTGATCAACTTCATTTGCTGATGTCTATTTCTAGCATTGCTTACGTGTGGTGATCATTTCATTCTCTCCTGTAATTTTTGCATAAATTGCAAATATGAAAAAAGTGCAACGTTAACTTCTAATCCAACTGCCGGTACTAAAGAATTTCCTAAGAGACAATTTGCTTCTGTAATCAAAGTGGTCACTATTGATGGACTGACAAAAACATGGCATAGAGTATTTCATAATAGATTTCATTCTGGATTCAAAAAAGTTACAGAGAAAATAAATTCTCACAATATTTCAACACACCACTTGTTTTTCCAAAAAAGTACTTTGTGTACAATGCTCAGTCAAAATTATTTCTAAAAAGTAATAAATATCTTGTTAATAAATATTGAAGGTACATTTGAATTTTCTGCAGCAAATGTTCACCTTTTCATATGACTTAAGGAAACACATTTATCTTACAAAAAACAAATTTGGTTTGTTTCAAGACTGAGGATTGGATGATAGCACTGTACTTGGAACAGAAAATGTCATCACACAAATACAGTCACAGAGGAGAAAAGTATTTCACACACTATCTATGGGCTTCTTTTTCTTTAACTTGAAATGTACTTTCATTGGTTTATAATGAATATTTTCTGGATGGTGATTCTTACCTCACTGAGAAGAGAGGAGAACTGGGTAGATAAAGCTGTCAAATTTACCCTTCAAATAGATGTTCATGTCATGGATGAGCAAATTTAAAATTCAGCCACTTAATTTCTAATTCTTTAAGGTTATCCCGATTAACTGAGTCCATTATACCTTCAGAAAGCTGTGTAGCAAAACAGGAGAGTAATTTAGAGCCTTGTGACCCATTTTCAAAGCCCTTTTTGCTAGTCAAGCTAGTGGGCTTTGCAATGTATTGCTTCCTGTACAAGCCTCTAGTTCCAAACTTTATCTTCTTTAGTGGGGAAAAAAATGTTTTCCAATTTTTTTTCTTAGTGGAAACCCTAGAGCAGCTTATGTTATCAGAGGATGAAATTCACCTTGTGCAGAGGAGCAGTGCATATGTCTCATAAGCAAATGGATTTTAGGTGGAGTGCAAACCTCATGCAATCCCTATGGACAGGGTTTAATTTGACTCAGAGTGCATCAACCAAAAACAGCAAATATGCAACTTAATGAAGAATGCACCTACACTGATCTGCAACATGTGGTGCTGTCAGTTGCCTCAAATAGCTACATGAACAAAAATCTGAAACCTAGATTTATATCTCTATGCAATAGCATTCTCAAGTTGCAAAGGCCTGGTATAAATCTACAAGTTTCCTGAAGGCTGTGAATCTGTGCCAGCTCTGAAATGGTGCATTCTTACTTACAAATGTATAAATTCTATTGTGAATAAATTATACCTGGCATCTGGTACCTTAACTGCCAGCAATTATTTTATAATGGTATAAATGTTTATTAATTCCCATCTCATAACCATACAATGTGGAGCATGGGGACTATCATACTAAGAAACTTGAGACTGCTATTCCCCAAGGGAAAGAAAAAACTAATAAGCCCCTGGTACAGAACATTTAAAGTGGCAGGTGACACCTGCCAGATTTCTAGGAAAGCTATTATAGCGACTTCTTGCCCCACTCATTTTCTACTCATTCCAACAGCTCAATCCTGCATTCCTTGTGCATGCCTATGTTGAATTTTCACATAGAAAAATCTCAAGAAAGGAATACAAATCTGTAAAATGGCATGATGAGATACTAACAGTTTTCTTTTGATGCAACTCTCAGAGAAAAAAGACTGAGGGCTGGGGAAGAATGGGAAAAAAAGAAGCATCAGCCTCTATATCTAGGGCTTCACTCCGTCAGCTATGTTATCATTTTCTGTTTCCCACAAGGCTGCTCAAACAAGCCACAGAGAGCTTGCTACCTGAAGCAGCAGCAGCTCCTATCAGTGGTATCTGTAGGGACTGAAGAACATCATGCTTCACCATGAAGCTGTTGTATAGCTGCATTCCTATATGTGATACAGGGAGTTGAATTGGGGCTTTAGGAACTTCCCCAGACAAAGAAGCAACCCACCATGGAGGCTGGTTCTCTTCCTTTTCCTAGGAGCAGTCTGGGTCCCCTAATGCTGCTTCACTGAAGAAGGATACAGGAATCTTTACTGAAGCAGAGCTTCTATTGAAATCAGTAACTAATATATCAGAACCCAAATGCTTCACAGGATTAGGTTCCTTAGCCCCCTGTAAAGATGAGGGTTTATAATGAGCCAGGGATATACATAACCAAAGAAATAGGTGCATGTGATCTATCCAGCTGTTTGCTGAAGCTTTTACTCCAAGGAACACTTCTTCTCCAGTCAGCTGTATAGGACAGCTGGTGAGTGCCAGCTGAGTGGGGAAGCACTACCCTTTGAAGTAAAAGCCCATAGCAAATATTGGAGAGGCTTAATGTGGCAACCCACTGGGAATTCAGCAGAGTGAGAGCCCTTCAAGTCCTGCCATGTCATTTTTATTTCTTTGCTTTATGCCCCTGCCATTTTAAAGTTTCACATTTTAAAAATTTGCTCCAAATTTCTAAAGCAACTGAAACATTTGATTGAAATGCTGGAGAGAGATCTGAAATTCAGCTGTCAGAATTAGTGAAGCCAGCTTCACCGACAACCTTATTTCTATTACATACCTACAGTGCAATTAATCTAAAGCATTTAATTCAGTATTTTAGTAGCATAGATTTAATGCAATGCCTAGTGCACAGGATTCAAATGATCGTAATATAAACAAAAGTCACTTTGAAGGGGAGATTTAGGTTTCTTAAACATAACATTTGATTTTATGCAGCGAGGAAGTGTGCTCTGGTAAGGTATGGAAATTTCCTACATACTAAATTACCAACCCACAATGAAGAAATTGTGGACATTCCAGTGTTACTAGCTCTTGTGAGTTTATCATGAGATCCATAAATGCATTTCTTCATAAAGTGCCAGTTCCTGGAGTCATGAGATTATGTGAAACTTCCTTCTTTTATTTTATGAACCATAAAGGCCAGATCCAAAAAATAATTTAGGTAGGGTTACTATATTTCCAGTTCCAAAACAGAAGACACCTGTCAGGGAGACACCTCAATCCCAACCCACAGCCCCCTAACCCTGCCAGTGCCCTTCATTCCCATACTTCAACCCCCTGTCCCTGCTGCTGCCCCTCACTCCAAACCCTCAGACCCCTGACTTTGCCAGTGCCCCTACATCTCAACCCACAGTTCCCTACCCACCAGGCCATGCTGGTGCCCCTCATTCCCAACTCACAGCCCCTTGGCACTGCCAGTGCCCCACAAGTCCCCTGCCTCCCCTGTGCCCTCACTCCCAAGCCACACCCCCCCAGCCCTGCCAGAGGAGACCCCAGTTGCCCCCATCTCAACCAAGCCAGAGCGCAGTGACTCCAATTTATGCGGGCAGTGATGGAGCAACTTTGGCCCCAGTGCAGGCTGGAGGGAAAAGGAAGGGAGGCCTGTGACTCCCGCTGCCCTGGACTGGGGCTCCAGCACTGTACCAGGTGGCCTGGCCATGCCCTCGCTCCCCTTCCAGACAGTGTCTTCTGGCCACTCCACCCCTGTGAGGCTGTGCACTGGCCCCAGTGGCACTGGCCCAGCCATGAAGTTCCTCACCACCCCCAAAGGGCCCTCCTGACCACTTCACTCTCACACCCTGCCACACACACACACACACAGAGCCCTGGCACCCCCTATTCACCTCCCCCCAGACAGTCCCCAAGCCCTGACCCTCCAACCTCCACTCCCCACAGACTTACCTGCATCCAGCTGTTGAGGTTGCTCCCACCACCCTACCTGGATGCATGCCAGCCACGTGCACATGCACACACATTCACACATGGTGCCCCCTGCCTCCAATTGCCCACCCCCCCACTCTCACCAGTGGAGCAGAGAAAAATTCTGGACATTTGTTCAGCCTTCAAAAAAACACCTGGACAGAGCTGGAGGATCCAAAAAAAGAACATGTCCGGGAAAACCTGGATTCCAGCATTCACCTCCAATTTACTTAATCAATGGGATTTTAGGCACCTAAATAGGATTTAGGTACCTCCATAAAGTTCCATAGCAAATCACTCACTGTTTCTAATGGCAACAAGATCAGACCCTGAACTTATAGATTTATAGCCTTGCTGTATAATTTTTCATGCACAGTACCAAATCCATCAGAGCAGCAACCAAAGCAGCAGGGACTGGAAAGGTAGCTTTGAATGGTCTTTATGCCCTTCCTTTCCCCCCCAAATATCCTGGAGTCAAATGGAAGTTGATTTGATTCCCAGTCATTTTAAAAGCCTCAGAGGCATGATATCCACTACAGTCCAGGCCTTAGGGTCTAGCTAGCAACATGGCTTCACCACAGCCGAGAGACACAGCATCTACTTGCACTACCTCTAGTAATTCCCTTTACCACAGTTCCACATCACCAGGTGACATCCTGAGCCAGGTCGATATGATGGGTTTTCAGCTACTTTCTGCTGTCAGAACATAAGGTAACATAAGGTAAAAATGATATTGGTGTGTAATTACAATTGCAGAGTTACAATAGCTAAGAACTGAACTAAGGGTAGGGGATTTTACATGGTAGCAGATTGGTTGGTAGTTTGTTAAGACTACAGATGGTAAATTCAGAAAAAAAATTTTTTTTTTTTACAAATTTATTTCAATACATTTGAAATGCATTCATTCATGCACTCATCTCCCATCACTCCTTTTAGGCCCAGATTGTTCAAACAAAACAAAACATTGTTTGTTATGAAATCCTATTTTCTGACAGGAGAATTTGTATCACAAATCAATGGCAAAAATACGACATTCCTTTACTGAAAGACAATAAAAATGGAACCACAGGCAGAAGGCATAGGCTGTACCAGGCCATGCCTAGGGCCTCATAAAAAGATACAATGAGGTCACATTTTCAATTTTTGGGGGAGGTGAGGTTAGCAAAAAAAAAAAGAAAAAAAGCATAAAACATGACCTCGATGTAAACAGTACTGGTCTGAACATGCAGATAGTCTAGAATAATAGGTCTGAGAGGCATGGCCTGTCAGAAAGAGGGTGGTGTCACATGTCCAACTTAACACTTGCTAATTTAGTGCATTTAAAATGCAAGCAAACACACATTCAAGCAGGAGCAATTTAGCTCCTGTTAAGAACCCTTGTGACATTACAAAGTTGTATCCCTTTCAGGCAAAAGTTATCTCCTAACACCTATAAACTTTAACCGGGTCACTACAATCCAATGATTTGCAACTGTTGCGAGTGAACGTGTGACAAGGCATGTTCTGCTAGGGCGCACAGTGGCAGGTCTTTGCCACTGGACAGGGTCATGGGATGCTCCACGCAGGCTGTACTGAGAGCCCTAGATTGCCTTGTTTCCGAGTCTTCTTCCACAAGACAACCACACTCAAAAAAGCAAAACAGAGGTACCTAAAGTTACTGCACAGTAGCGCAGGCACATGGTTATTTAGTGATGCTTACTGCGCATTAGCCTAATAACACTGCACAGTAGGCTATTAGCTCAGTTTTTGCCATGACACGCTACTGCACAGTGTTATTAGGCCAATGCACAGTAAGCGTCTTGTGTAGATGCGCCCTTTGAGAACTAAAATTAGCTCTCCTTAAGTCGTAAGCAAAAGCTAAGGTCCTCTCCAAAAAGCAAAACTAATTCATGGATTTACTCTTTGTGTGTGTGTGTGTGTGTGTGTGTGTGTCTGTGTGTGTGTGTGTGTGTGTTAGACGGCTTTTCATTGTACATATCTCAATACCAAGAGCTACTGAACTATTTGCCAAAAATGCATCACCAATACGCATGTATTTTTCCAAAGTGGACATTAAAAACAACCAATACATTTATTAAAAATATCATTTCCTAAAGGCCAACTTTAAACTGCATCTCAGATAGAGGCACCTAAAAATTAAGTAAATCAAAGTTGGGTCTTTTACATGGATTAACATTCTAAGGTTTGATATTTTGTGATTATTCTATTTTTTTAAATTTCAACTGTGTCTCTGACCAGCTGCGTGCATCTTTCACTAAACACATTAAAAAAACAAGCAATTGGAACCCACTTAATCAATATATAACATCTCACAAGTGACTGGCAGTCACTGCACAATTTTTTTTTATCACAACAAGTGAACTACTTGTAAATAATTTAATTTGATTTAATTAGATTTAATAAATAAAAGCTGCAGAATAGTGTTATATTATTGTTAGAAAAATTAAATGCATACATCTCAAACACACAGCGATCACACTAAGTCATTGTCAAAGTAAATTACAAACATCTTGAGTAGCATCATATAAGAATTGAAACAACATCAGAAAGATAAAATGCTTTTGAAATCAGTGACACTAACTAATGCTTTTAAAAACTGTTTCACACTAAATTTCCATGTTGGAATACTAGCTCTGAATTCAGTCCCCTCTTCTGGTATTTAATCAATGTAATCCACTTGTTTTCTCCCCATAATTGTGCTTATTAGATAAAACTACAAATATGACTTCCAATATTAGATTTCTCAAGGAAATGAGATCATTGAATTCTATTTTTATCTGAACAATCACAATTGGCATCTTTTCCAATTAAAAACACATGGCACAGAACATTTGTTCCATACCTTCAACAGACTGACTTGAAAAATATAAATATATACTGTATTTATATATAATGCATGTATGTACACTATCAATATTCACATTAAGGAATCGGAACAATTTTATTGAAATTACATTTTAAGAAAGCCTTCTGTCTGTGTTTTCAATCAGACTTCATGTCTGAGTAGAGCAGTAAGAATTTTCAAGTGGAACCATATGGGATGGCGCTTCTTAAACCTAAAGGGAACATACTGGTGAGATATACATATATATATTTATGTATGCATTTTTAATGTACGTGGTTTGCAGTATCCACTGGTTATAGCTTACAGGGTACAAAAGCTGAAAGTGTCATAACGCATCATTGCTTCCTCTCAACTGGTTGCTGGAGGCAGAGCTCACTCCCAGCGGAGACTATTGGCAAATTGTTCTCAAGATGATGGTTGATGAGATGACTTATGCTGTCAAATATACGGTCTTTAGTACGAACCTTAAAAGAAGAGGATAAAACAGCATACGTTAAACAAAGACCAAAAACATTTCTTTCCTTCAACCTTTTGCTAATATTCTTTGGAATTAAAACGAAATATTTTCCTTGCATCTCTTTTACTCCATATTTTTGATGACAAGTTTGTGCCTTTTTCCATCAAAGTCAACGGACATTTTGCTGCCCCCCAAATTAACTGTTTTCCCATCTTGTCTCCAGACTTCTATTTTGCCTGCTATATTTGGAGAAAACTTCACCATCTTTACTGAGGCTGAATAGGCCCTGTAAAAAAAATTCCATTAAAACCTTTTTTTCCCCCCAATGTAAATTTGGGCTTTAATGAAACTTTTCTCTTTTTCTTTTGCTTTTTCTTTTTTTAAGTTTCTGCTTTCCTCAAACATTTCCCATTACCACTGAAAAGCCAAAACCCTGAAATCCAAACATTTTACACAAAGCTCTACATTTACTTGAACATTTTAGCAACAAGCAGCTTGTGTCCCAAATTTTGGGAGACTTCAGTTACTTTTAACAAACTGAAACAGTGAAACCTCAATATTTTATGCTGGACATATAGAATTTTTGGTTTTGTCAATTTTTTTCGATGAAACAAAACAAACTAAAAAATGCTGACCAGCTTCAGTCTGAGCAGACTGAGTGACATATCACCCCTTCAGGATCCTCTTTGATTTCAACAGGGCTATTTACAGAATAAGGAGATGTGTAGGAGCCACTGTATTCATTCACCTGCATCTTTGTGCTTCTTTCCATTCTATATCTCTTGCCTGATATATATACAATATCCTCCATAATTTCTTCCTGAAAAGCCACTTAGCTCCAGAGAAGCATTCCAAATACAAAACCATATTTTGTATTTATCTCCATGTTCGTTCTGTACTGTATCATACCCACTTTGTCCCTTTGGGCTTAAACATCTTCATAAAAAAGGAATCTGCTATTTGTCTAGCATGTTTCCAGAATTCTGTACTAGTATCTTATTATATAAATGATCACAACCAAAACCAACTGGATGTAGAGAACATTAAGTTTACAAAGTCAAGCACTCTGAAGTTAGACAATGCCAAAACTAAAGTAGCTTTTGTATGCATATATTATGATTCAGACTTTAATTATATGGTCATATGCTATTATTCCTAAAGGATCCCTCCCTTATTTGTTTGAACTGTTTTTTTCCCTCAAAGACTTATAATTTTCAGATTTTCACCCCCGCCCGACACAAAGTCCCTCTCCTGCCCAATATCAAGACCTTGTTCCACAGAAAGAAGTCTTACAGCTTCTTGACAAACAGTCTTTTAAGAATTTCTTTGACAATGGCAGAAACAACCCAGGTCTCAAACAATCTTTTCCTTGAGAAATGGAAGAATATTTTTTGATGAAACTTTTCAAAAATAATTTCATTCTGAGGCATACACCAAACCTGGAAAATTCCTCCCAGAATGGCTCTGGGGGGGATTAGGGTACTGGGGGGCAGGCAGGGTCCATGGAGGGTTGCTGGGGTCTGGGAGGGTTTGGCAGGATCAGGGAGGTGGAGGGCCCTCTCTCCCCCACCCCCCGTGACTGGGGGCTCTGTATAGCCCTCAACCCCCCCACCAACAGACTAACGACCCCACCTCCCAGTGACCTAATCTTCCCCCATCCTGATGACCTCTCCCCCCACCTCAACTTACTTGCTCAGGTCCTGGCATTGGCAAACACTAGTAAAACTAGCACCAGGAGATGCTTGTGGGATGAAGGCTTTGGCAGGCTTGGTGGCGGGGAGGGGACACACTAGATGGTTTGCAGGGGGGCCATTGTCCATCTCGGGAGGAGGAGATGGGGACTAAAAATAGCCCAGTGTCAGACAGGGGGTAGGAAAAATGCAGCCCCAGGGCTTTCGCAGCCCTGGGAACTGTACAGAAGTTCAGAACAGTTCAGAACAGTTAGATTGGTCTAAAAATGAGTTGTTGTTGGGAGTGGGTTCAATTTGGTCGTGGAAATATTCTTTGAGGAGCAGGCGTCGGAAGAATTCTTCTAGTTCTCCACATTGAAGTATTTTATTAGGGTGTTTTTCTGGACAGAAATTTAGGCCTTTAGAAAGGACAGATTTTTCAGTTTTGGTAAGCGTGTGTGTGGAGAGATTGATAATATTTGTGGCTTTGTTGCTGCTTGCAGTTTCATCAAGTCTGAGGTTGGAAGGTCGTAAGGTGTTGGTGTTGTTGCCCGATGGTTGTTTTGTGGCTGGGGAGCTTGTTCTTGGAGTAATTTGTTCCATTTCTTCTTTTTATGTAGGATGAATGCTGTAGAAAGTTTTTCGTAGTCTCTTTGTATCTGCTGTATATTGTCAGGGAACATGCATGGATTTCTATCTTTTAAGTTGTTGTAGTGTATGACGATTTCCTTCCTGAGTTGGTCTCTTTTGGAGTAGAGTAGGTGAAGTAGATGATTTCTAATTTTCTGTGAAGTTCTTCTGCATAGTTGTGCAGCATATTTGGAGTTGTGTGTAGTAGTCAGGGGATTGTAGATGTTTAGTCCTCGGGGAATGAAGTTGTGTTTCTTGCAAAGGCTTAGAAAATATATGTCGCTGTTGAGTCTGGCT
This sequence comes from Alligator sinensis, assembly GCF_000455745.1. NCBI lineage: Eukaryota > Metazoa > Chordata > Crocodylia > Alligatoridae > Alligator > Alligator sinensis. The sequence goes on along the minus strand of NW_005842034.1, from coordinate 543,495 downwards.
TCTTTCTTTTTCATGTTGTACAGTTTCCATTTCAGACGGCTGAATTCGATATCTTCCATGTTGCAGGGGTCAGAGCATGCATCTCAGAGCTTGGGCACAGCACAGCACAGCACAGAGACAGTGCAGACATGCACAAAGAAATGCAGACTGTGAAAAAATAGTCTTCCAAGGTTTGCAGTATGTTTGCATTTTGCTAGGCATGCTCATGACATGCTGTAAATGAGCTAACAGGTCACAAATTATAAGGCCAGCATTGTTAAGTGTAAATAGAACAATAGGCAAGCACTCTAATGAGAGTGAGTTTTTTAAGTGGTGTGTAACTTTTGATTAGCACCCCCTTGACTAAGCACAGTCCTTGAGACTATTAAGGGCTTTTATCATGACCAGCAAGCCAGAAAGCCAAGCTGACAGAGTACTGGAACAAGCCTGTCCTAGATGGACAGCCTTGCCAAACAGATGTGACCATTGACTCTTCCGAGTTGATAAGTGTGATCACATCCCACCTTTGAAGGATATGGTCAAGCTTCGCCCTAGTTTTATAAAGTGTTACAAACACAAATACCACCCAATGGGCATATCTACCCGTATGCATTTACTGCGCAGTAACTGAAATTACTGCACAATACGGGGGCACGTCTACACGTACATACCTGTACTGTGCAGTAATATGGTGATTTATGCTGGCTTGAGCATAAATTAGATACCTGCATGATGCAGGCAGCAAATTTATGCCCGATTAGTTACTGTGCAGTAACACACATATAGACACCTTACTGCACAGTAACACTGTGTGTGGACTGACTTGGGACTAACTTTAGTCCCAAATCAGTCCATACACAGTGTTAATGCACTTTAATGCCTGCACGTGTAGATGCTGGCCTATTCCTGCTTGCTGTGCAGTAAATTACACAGTAAATTTAAGCCAGCACACAAATATGTGTAGACATGCCCACTGAAATGCTGGTTCAGTGCTGGAGCCCTCTTTGGGTAGAATCAAGCCCAGTAGAGTTCATTTGCAAGACCCAGTCAATTAATGTCTGTGGAACATTGTGATGTCAATGGAGAGAATGTGCTCCAAGCCATGAGTGTTGTTGAGGGTAGGGAAAGCTGGTAATGCTAACACATCTGTATAGTAAACAACATCCTTTCAGTGCACTGCCCCAATGCCTAAAATAGGAAGGCTTTTTCTATGTGGACATCTGGAATCTGACATGAGTATGTGAGGTATGAAATATGCTTTATAATGTGCAAGGGAGGGAAGGGTATACACATGCTGAAAACTCTCCAGCTAGATAGCGACTTGGCTTAATGTCCTCTGTGTGGGCATAAGAAGCCACATCTCCTTCTGAAGGGGTTATCCTAGCCTTGAAGTCCTTAGGAGTTACTGCGCTTTGTAACAGGTGTGCTGGAAAGGTGATAAAAGGAACCTTGGCTCTACCGTCTATATTCACTGGACAGCCGAGCAGAACCAGTATGAGGGTGTGAGTGTTCCTCTTTGCTATTATAAGCACAGACCTGGGGTGTCAAACATGTGGCCTGTTTCTTCCAGCCTCTGGGGCTCCTAGTGGGCCCCGGACTTCAGGGCCAGGGCCAGGGTGGGATGAGACCTGCCACATAATTGGGGGCTATGGAGCCTCTTTGGAGGTGGCCTTTGGTGGCAGGGAGGCAAGCAGTGGCTATGGTTTTCAAACTGTATTCCGTTGAAGCCCAGCGTTCTGCGAGAGGTCATCAGCCTAAGGGTTATCATGAGTTTGAGACTTCTGTCACTGACCAATAGCAAACCATTACTCGTGTCCTCCCAAGCTAAAGATGAAGAAGAATATCCTTTTGAACTCAAAGACACATTATAATTGGGTTCACAAATGGAGGGAAGGGATGCAAGGAGTGCTGTCACAGGGAAAAGGAGTGGAAAGATGTGGGTTTATACTCTCTCCCTGTACCAGCCAGCAGAATTGCCTGGGCATGCAGGAGTGTATGCTCCTTTCCCTTAGTAGCATAGCACTGGCTATGTACTTCCTGTTCCAGAGTATAGCTGGCTCATTGCATCTCTGCACAAGCCAGATAACAGTCCCGTAAGGATACAATAGATCCCTACTATTGAAATCTCACAGCATCCCCTCTAAGACAATTATTTGTATGTTAAGTGAAGATAATGGCCTTCTTCAGGAATCACAAAATTGCTGGAAAACCTTCAGCCTGTAAGTAAAAGAGACATATCTCTAGTTAACACACAGTTCTGCTAGCTTGTTGAAAATGACTGAACACAAGTAGTCAGAGACTACTGCAGCTGTAAAAAACAGCCATTAAAATATTCCTTCACTGCCCTCCTGTGGCCAATACAATTACAGCATGGGCAACAATCCTCTCTAGTCAAAGCTTTGTGATCTCTAGACCAATGGTTCTCAACCTTTTTAGATTCAAGGCACCCCTCCATAACTTTTTTCCACTGAGCTGCACCCCATATAAAATGAATTTATTCTTATAGGGCCAGTAAGGAAGAACAGCCAGCAGGGAAGAGCTTGCCCTTATCTTCTCACTGGAATCTGCATATCTTGCTTAGCTCCTCTCTCCCTATGACACTCTTTAAAAGCTGTTGTGTTACCCTAGTTGGGAATCACTCCTCTAGACCCCAGATTTAACCTTAGTGACCTTATGCCAGTATCTCAGTTTAAGTCAGTTAGTGCAGCCAGACTTGGCCCCATGGATGTATATAACATGCATGCCAACATTTTTGTTGATACCTGACAACATTTTTGTCAGGTATCAGTTGCTCTGACACCTGCTTTTAAACTAGTCTCATATGGAGGAGTAGTGGGTTGGTTAGACACTAGTAATACACGACTGACATATATTGCAACACATGAGATACTTTGAGTCACCAAACTGAGATACATCAACAAACTCAATACAACAGCTGCAAAAATACCAAAGCCCAGTGTACTTGTCCAGCTCTGGTTTCTTTATGTGGCTCCACTGCTAGAAAGCCCAAGTCAGGAGGTCAGGAGGTCATAAAAGTGTCTTGTCAGAGTTGACCACTGCAGTACTTCTCCATTTCAACTTGAACTCAAGAAAAAATGACCTGAAGGTTGCCTTTACATGGAGAATTTCTGCAGCAGTTCTTAACCAGACATCATAAACTGAGGCTTAGGGTTAAGTGACAGACACTTTATACATGCCTCTGATAATAATTAAGCATTGACAAGGGTAATCTTCTGCTTTCCAGAATGCTATTTTACTGTCATTCAAAAGTCAATACTTACAGTTCCTTCTGGATCCACTAAAAGAAGATGCTTGGCTTGTCCGTTATGCATACCAGTCAGCACATAGGAACCTGGATTTGTAGTGCTTTTTCTGACCAAGAAGTCTCCACATTTCTTTAACAACTTTTCTGCTTCTTTCCTGCTCATCACTCCTTGATACCAAGGTTCTGTACTTAGGTCTTCCATCATAGTCCAGTGAGCTGCTCTGGATAAAAGAGGACTGGTACATTCAACTGAAGTTGCCTTATTCAACAGAGGCCCAGTAGTTTGATTCTTCAATGCATCTTCAAACGGTTCTGGTTAAAGAGACACGTGCAAATCATTCACATGAAAACTGAATTACAAAATAGTATAAATCCAGCCATTTTAATCCCCTTTTTTGTAATAGCTACTTCCATTTATCCTTAAGAAAAAACAAACATAGAAAATGTTTGTTCTACTTCTACTAATTTCTATAATGCATTAAGGATATAAATGACATGGCTCATAGAGGAGGGTATTAAAAACCAGAGTCTATTTGGACTTGATCTTTTAAAAGGGAATAATGGCAAAGATCATGTATTTATAGACACCTGGTATTTGCATGTGCCGGAAGGGTTCAGAACCCTCCTTTTGTCTTGCCACTTGCTTTGGGCAATTTAATCTTTAATATCTGGCACAGTCTGAATAGTCAAGCATATTGCACTGATATCTGCTGGAGGGGCACTTTGTGCCAGAAAGCTTATCTAACATGTCTCCCAACTGGACAGTTAGTCCAGCAAAGGATATAATCAAACAAACCTTTCTTTTTTTTTCAAAATACAGTTTTCTTTTAACAAGCATCCATCCTCCTGTTTAATCACTGTGATGAGCTCCTTATAAGTCTATATACTAGGGGATAATCTGCATTACCTAACCTGACCTTCATCCTAATGTAGATTAACAGATTTTACCTTATTTGAGATGATTGAGGGCAACCCTGTGGGAAATGCCTTTTTCTAAACCAAAAAGGGTTTGTCTAGACTAGGATTTAACCATGTGATGTTAGATGTTCTAGTAGTTTAATACAGAAAATGCAGGGCATACTTTAAAGTGTGCTAAACCAATCCATGTAAAGCCTAGGTCCCCCCACCAGATTTTAGTTTGATTGCCTAACACTTGTCAAAAACATACACTGCTTTGTTTACGTGAGACTTTAAAACCACATTAGTAGCTTGAATCACCCAATGTGGTTTCTGAAAAATCAGCAATGAGGTTGTAAGGCATTTGCATTACAGTTCTCATTTGGCACCTCATCAGCTCAGGAAAATGCAGCTTAATATCAATCTGGACTGGAAGAGTGGATGGATGCTGAGGCTGCAAGGCCTCTCTTCTTCTCATGGGCTTAATGGGGAATGAGTAGAAGGAAAAATTTCTTAGTCCTTATTTACACCAGGAAAAATCTCATGGCCAGAAACACATTAGTAATATGTAGTAACGAACAAAATGTCAAACAAGGCATAATACTTCATGGGATCATCCCTTGAATTAACCAAGACCAGCTAGATTGCTCAGGCTCCAGAAGCAGTCTAGCCATGGTAGCACAGAGCTGCATACAGGCTAATTTAACCTGCTTCTCAACAGGGTAAATCAGCTGGCACAGAGCTTCATGCATAGGCAAACTACTCCTGGTACATGAACTGGTTCATTTAAAGCTATCAGGTATCTCTCAACTGTACTTCAGTCTGCAGTAGAGATATCCCATTACATATTTTTACAATAACAAATCATGCTTAACATTGTGTTGGTTAACATATTTGCTAACAAGATGCTTTTTTTCCCAATGTAGACAATTTTTTAGTTGTGGACAGGGAGTACAGATGCACATGATTCCCATTCTCATGTGTGAAGATGGAATTATAATTCTGTACTTTTGGGGCGCATCCACATAAAATGCTTTATGCGAGATTAGAACAAATTACTGCCCAGTAAGCACCACCGTCTACACATGCAGGTGCTTACTGCGCAGTAATTTGCTCTAATCGCAAGTATATTTGCTATCTGTAAATGCAAGAAACAAAATTACTTGTGATTACTTATTGTGCTGTACAGCATATGTAGACAGCCAACAGGGAACAAACTTGTTCCCAGTCAGCCAGACAGCAGGGGATGGGAGATTGCTCCCTGCTCCCAGGAGTTGCCTGCTGCTGGGGCACCAGAGCCTAGGTAGAGACAATGTCCCTGTACCCCAGCAGCAAGGAAATCCTAGCCCCTGCTCCCCAATTGTGATCACGGAGCAGGGGCTGGGAAGATTGTTCCCAGCTCCTGCCAGGAGATAGCTGTTTCCTGACCCTGTGCTCCCTGCCAGCCCATGGTTCTAGCACCCAGGGGAAGCCTAGAGCTCCCCCTGGCCGCTTCAGGGGGCCAGTACAGGACCAGAGCGGGTGGGAACCGACTGCTGCTAGGAGCAGCAGATCTGCTTTAACATCTGTGCACATGTAGACACCTGGCCCTGGCTCCCCGACCAGGAACAGAGGGCTTGGAAAGAGCTACAGGGGAGGGGCATGACCTGACCCCCTGCCCCCATCCACCAGTGGGGCAGCTAGCAGTGATCATGAAGCAAAGGGCTGGGACCTGGTAGGGAATGTATAATAAATATCCAATAAAGACCAGATGCAACAAAGGAAGTGGTAGAGAGTGCACCCTGAGCTTGGGATGGGTCATACAGTCTATTTTGCCCTCCCAAAACCATCCTGCCAAAAGTTTTATGGCAACTGACACAAACAAGTTCCAACCAGCTCTGTTAGGAAAGTTCTGTGAATATTGATCCAAAGTAATTGTATAAATGTTCATTTACAAAAAATAATGCATGGTTGTTATAGCTTCAGCTAAATTAATTCAGTTAATTCAATTGAAATAAGTGAATGAAATAAGCCCTGTGCCAGCAATTGTTTAGAGATAGAAAAGAAGGCTAGTGTTAAACAAAATAACTCCCCTCTTGCCACTGCTAAATGTGCTGTGCTCACAGCTGTGTAGCACTAAGATCACTAGATACCAGTAAGTACAGTCCAAAAATATGTGATCAATATTTATGCCATTATTTGAAAAGAGAATAGTTGGGGGGGTTTTCATAGACTGTAGGGCTGGAAGGGACCTTGAAAGATCATCAGATCCAGCCCTCTGCACCAAGCAGGAAAGACAACTGGGGTAAAATGACCCCAGCAAAGTGACCATCCAGTCTAGTTATTATATTAATTTTGCTAACACTGACTTCAAAGCTGAAAAATAGGGCAAGATAGACTGTACGATCCATCCCAGGCATAGGATGCATTATTCAAAGGTCCAATGTCTCTACCATTTCCTTTATTGCATCTGGTCTTCATTGGATATTTATTATATATTCCCTACCATTCCAGCCCATCAGGAGGTGACGAGGAGCAGAGCCAAGTCTCTGCAAACTCCCACATTTGTGTGACCATCTGCACGGGTAGGTAGGATGCAGCAGCTCTGTTGAGCCTGCTTTCCCTCCCACTCTGCTACCCAGGATGTAAGGGAGTAAACAGGCCCCTTATTGCACAAGCCAAGCCTCCATCTGGTCTGTAGCAGGTGGTTGACACACACTAGTTTCAAAACTATCAGCACTCTTATTTTTTAACTCAAAAAATTACCATCATTAATTCAAACAGTTTTAGGAGTGAATAATTGGTGATTCTTTGGGGCCAAAATAACAGACTCATTATGCAGAATCTATATTTAGAAAAGAGATTTTAAAAGGAACTTACTCATATCAAACAGATCTTTTCTTGGACTGCTCTCTTTGGTACAGTCTGTTGTGGCATTGAACATGCTTTCAGCATCGGACTGAAGCGCCAGCAGAGCTTCCACATTTATATGCTGGGTGTTCACGTAAGCTGGTACCTCTCCTGCAGGGGTGAAATGGGATTTCCCTTCTGGCACACCGTAAATGTCCAGGGACCCTGGAAAATTCAAGATTCTTATCCCCAAGTCTTTCTCTAATTAGGCTTGTGAAAGAATAAAGCAGCATTGTTTAGAAAAATCTTAGAAGGGATTGATAACCAAACTGCAGATTCAACTTTGTATAGAAAGTTTGCAGCCATTTTTAGTGATGGAGAAAAGTGAATTTTAAACTAAATTTTTGCTCAAACTAAATACTATATTTGATTATAATCTTCAAAACTCATGTTGTGTTTGTTAGTTATTCAAGCCAAGGAACTGAAATAAAACCAGGTGACTCAGCTGTACAAGTAACATGGCATACTTTTCTTAAAATATCTGTAAAGCCACCACAAAGTCATCAAACGAGGAGAAGGCAATCAGGACTCATAGTAGAGATGATATCTTTTATTAGACCAACAAGATTTTTGCCAAAAAATTTTCTTTAACATTTTCTGAAGACATTTTCCAAAAAAAATTCAGCCATAAGCACATTTCAAAGAGCTATGCTTTTCTCATAAATACCTCACCAATAATAAAACCCAGAATTTTTAAGAATAAATTAATTACAAATAATTTGCTCAGCTCATCCGCGGGGACACACACATACACACACTCAGATGCACACACCCCTGAGTGTACATTTTCAGACATTACTACTGATATTGCTTCTATTTGGGGGAGCCAACATGAAACACCTGTATGAGGTCAGAGTTTCAAAAAGTACTGACTTCCTTTTTAGAAATCAGGTTCTTTTAAGGCCAGGTTGAGCTGCCAAAGATTAACATTTTGAAAACATAGGCTTTTCCATGCTTGTGTGTGTATGTGTTTTTATGCATGTCCAGATTTCATAATTACATTGGCTTTAGGTTTGCAGTGCTGTTTATCCAATGCCTTTCACAACCACACACTCTGAAATTCACCTTAAGGTGGAAGCAAACCTGCCAACTTAGTACAGTTCACTGCTGCAAGACCTATATGTAGCAGGCTCACACTGTGGGCCCACTGTGTCAACACAGATGCAACTACACAATTGGGGCCAATATGAGTAATATGATTATTATAAAATATTGCTCACCTTGTTTAAGAGGTGCATGAGGCCAGTCTTCACTGAATTTGTCTCCTAAGTGTCGACTCTGGTAGTACATTTGTTCTCTTCCTGCAGCTGTGGCAGACTATAGTGCACACACACAAAAACATGCTTCAGCAACCTTTTCCTTTAAACGGGTGTGCTGCAGTGTTAAGTAGTTCTGATGAATTCTCAGGATGTGTTCCACTTACACATGGCTTCTTTAAATTTCTTGTGGATGAAATTTTGATTGAACATTCTTTGTTGAGTGTGTTTGTGTTGAACTAGGTAAATACTTAGTGTGTGAGTACTTAACTCCTTTCTGTTTATATTAACCTCTGCCATCCTAAAAAGGCACATCAACTTCTCCAGTGTAGTCATCTTTACTTGAGCAAACTCTGACAGTATATTGATTTCAATGGATGTTTTACAGAAAACAGATGCTGGAATGCTCGAAAATTCAAGTGTCTCAATAGTTTTGAGTCACTGGTACCTAACGACTCTATGTTGAGGAGAAAGCTCTCTCCAGATAGCGTAAATCTGGGAATTAAACAGAGGTATACTAGCAATAGAACAATCTTTGGCTAGGATCTTGAAAGTTGTTCCGCACACAGACTAACTATGCTGCAGTCAAAGGTGTGACTGAAGTGATTATTCTCCTCTATTCAGCACTGGTGAGGCCACATCTTGGGTACTGTGTTCAGTTTTGGGTCCCACCACTACAAAAAGGATGTGGACAAATTGGAGAGAGTCCAGCAGAGGGTGACAAAAATGGTGAGAGGGCTGTGAGACATGACTTAGGAGGGAAGACTGGGGGAACAGGGCTTATTTAGTCTAAAGAGGAGACTGAGAGGAGACTTCATAGCAGTCTTCAACTACCTGAAGTGGAGTTTGAAAGAAGATGGAGCTAGACTGTTCTCAGTGGTGGCAGATGAGAGAACAAGGAGAAATGGTCTCAAGTTGCAGGAAGGGAAGTTTAGGTTAGATATTAGGAAGGATTTTCTCACTAGTAGTAAAACACTGAAACAGATGTGGCAGAAGCTCCATCCTTGGTGGGGTTTCAAAACCTGTCTGGACAAAGCTTTGGCTGAAATGATCTAGTTGGGGCTGGTCCTGCTTTGAGAAGGGTTTGGACTAAATGACCTCCTGCGGCCCCTTCCAACCCTAACTTTCTATGGTTCTATGAAGTTTATTTAGATATAGCCAAGCTAGCTAGAGCAGTATAACAGCAGTAACCCATGGGTTGCAGAAACCACCCAAGAACTTGGGTAAATACTTGCAGGCTAGTCCAAGCTGATCTCTGTTTTCCCATGGCTACGCTGGTTGCAACACCTGAGCTAGCTAACTAGAGCTAGCTCAGGTAGGTATACCTGACTGCAGCTAGAGCTTTGACTGTAGTGTTGACATACGGAGGCAAGTATTTTGACTTTTTCATTTTGACACCACCTGATTAGGGCAGCCTTCTTTTACCAGGCTGGGGAACTCCCTTCTCGCCAGTGGAGAGCCAGAAAAGGATCTTGGAGTCATTATTGATGCCAAAATGAACATGGGCCGACAGTGTGGGGACGCTGTCAGGAAGGCCAACCGTACCTTGTCATGCATCCATAGATGCATCCAAATCAGGTCCAAGGAGGTGATCCTCCCCCTCTATGCAACACTGGCCAGGCCGCAGTTGGAGTACTGCACCCAGTTCTGGGTGCCGCACTTCAGGAGGGATGTAGACAACATTGAGAGGGTCCAGAGGAGGGCCACCCGCATGATCATGGGTCAGCAGGGCAGGCCATATAAGGAGAGGCTAAGGGACTGGCTAAGGGACCTGAACCTGTTCAGCCTCCACAAGAGAAGGCTGAGGGGGGATCTAGTGGCCCATTACAAACTAGGCAAGGGGGACCAGCAGGAATTGGGAGAGTCCCTGTTCCCCCGAGCACTACCAGGAGTGACTAGAAATAATGGTCACAAGCTAGCAGAGGGTAGATTCAGGCTAGATATCAGGAGGCGCTACTTCACTGTCAGGGTGGCTAGGATCTGGAACCAACTTCCAAGTGGTGCTGGCTTCTACTCAGGGGGTCTTTAAAAGGAGACTGGATGAACACCTTGCCGGGGTTGTTTGACCCCAGTACTCTTTCCTGCCATGGCAGGGGGTCAGACTTGATGATCTGCTCAGGTCCCTTCCGACCCTACCAACTATGAAACTATGAAACCTGCTGAGGCCCACTAAAATCAATGGGGTTTCATTTAGTTGCAGGAAACTGTCCTTACAGATCAACTTAAAGAGCTATGGCTCTTTAGTCTATAAGCATTACCCTTGGATGTTGGTCTAAGAACAGCACAATTGAATCAGGAAGCAAATGGTATTTTTGCCCTCTTAACCATGTATACAGACAGTAACAGACAGAAGCTTTGGGCGCTGATTCGATTCAGAGGCGATTCGGCCCGATTCGGCGGCCAAATGTCCGAATCCAAATCAAATCAAATCAGGAGACCAATAAAAAGGCCTGAATCGATTTGAAGCTCTCCAAATTAGACCTGGACTCTGTGCCAGTAAGTAGGAGGTGGGGGAGGGAGCTGGCAGAGAGGTGAGGAACCATGGAGGGACCCGCACCAGGCCCCATCCCCTGCCTGCTCCCCCAGCCCCGCTGAGTGTCCACTTTCCCAGCCCCTCCCCCTGCATGGCTGCCCCACCCAGCCCCAGCTCCCAGTTCCTTTTGAAGAAAAAAATAAAAGCTCCCACTCACCAGCTGCTGTCAGGCAGGGGGCGATCCCCGCTGCCCCCCACTGCTCCATGCTGTGCGGGGGGCTCTGCTACGAGCCCCTATCCCCCACCCACTCTTTCAGTCCCATCAATAGCTTCCCTGCCAGGCCCCAGCTCCCAGTTCTTAAAAAAAAAAATCATAGCCACCAGGGCTTCTGGGAGCTCATAGCAGAGCCCCCCATGCAGCACGGGACAGTGGGAGGCAGCTGGAATCACTGCCCCCCACCCAGCAGCAGCTGGTGAGTGTGGGGCTTTTTTATTTTATTTTTTTAAGAGCCAGGACCTGGGGCTGGGAGAGCAGGTGGGGGATGGGGGCTCATGACAGATCCCCCAACACAGCACAGGGCAGTGGGGGGGCAGCAGGGATTGCCCTCCCCACCACTTGGCTGTAGCCTGTGAGTGCAGAATGTTTTTTTTTAAAAAGCCGGAAGACTGGGGCTGAGTGGGGCAGCCATTGTTGGGGCTGGAAGAGGGGGCGGGGGGTGGGGCCTGGT
>NW_005842034.1:529584-531977 GCF_000455745.1 Alligator sinensis | reverse complement strand
TTCAGAGATTCAGCAGTGGCCAAATCTCTGAATCAGATTTGGCTGTATCAATTTGGGACAGTGATTCGAAACACCAAATCAAAGCACTGTCCCCCGAATCAGCTGAATCCAAATCCAAAGCAAATATTAGCCACTTCTTACAGGTCTACTGGTAAGAAGGCTCAAAGAGTCTGTTAAAAGGGCACTTTGTTGTTATAGCTCATGTTAACTGCACAGGGCTACGTTCTCATTTTTGTGGGCAAGGAGATGTTGAAGGGAGCCAAAAGAAGTGTATATCTGCTGGCAGACTGGCTCAGGAAAGACTGGGACCAATGAATTTAGCATCACTCCTATTAAGGGTTAGACTCTTACATCTGTGCATTAACAAGGAATAGGGACCATATCATCCCTGCCTAGTGAGCCACCCAGTAATAGGATAGTCATCAAATGGTAGCCAGAGACATATCCCACTAGCATGTGAGGGTCTAGAAAGATGTGGTTTTGACTGTCTGCTAGATTTTGGGAAGAGGTCATCTGCAACCTCTGCTTCACCACATGTCCAGCAGGATAAGCCAAAATTTAACCTTTAAACAACAAGCTATGTTTCATCTCTTATTCAATTCAAGGAATGAATGTGATGCCACACCAGATAAACTGCAACAAAAGAAGCCAGCTGTACATGAAAAGTGCAAGATACATCACATCTTCAGTGTATTAACCTGAAAATATACACTGCTTTCAAATTTTGATTGCTTACCCTGACTATGAAACTAAACAGCTAATGAGTCACTGACCTGAGCAGTGTCTGCCACATTAGGAAGCCTGGATTTGAGTCTGGCATCAATAAAACCCCCAGTAGGGGGCATTTTATTAGGAATGCTGTTGTAATAAGGATGTTCCATTGCTTCCCCCTCTTCCTCCATCCAAGGTTCATCAAAACTCTGCATCCTGTAAAAAACAATGACTTTGCTTCTCATTTCTGCTTAGGAGAGCACTTGCAACATTGTAGAATGGTCTAAAATGGGACAATTATTACTCAGCTCTTTGTCAGTGACATCAGTAAGATATCAAGCAGCTACCCACCTCTGTTCATGGACCTGGTCTACAGCCCACTGAACCTGATGGAAGCCTTTGTATTGACTTTAATAGGCTTTGTATCAAACCTTATATTTCCCTAATAATAAACATGGTCAAACAATTTCCACCTCTGGTATTTAAGTTTACTGTGGCATTTATAATATTTTTGATTGTTTGGTTGATTTATTAAAATTCATAGTTCATGATATCTTAAAACTAATCAAAATAACAGTAAATCAGGCAAGACTCCTGTGAAGTCAACTGGCTTGAGCCTGTGAACCAGTAAAAAAATGATACCACTTTACGGAGGTTGGGGGACTTACCACTCATAAGCATGCATTAACTTCTGTAACTGTTGTTTGTGTCCTCTCCTATCCTACAGCAAATGAAGCTAACTCAAGGCAGTTTATACCAGTACAAAACAGCTACTAAATTTTCCTTTTTTTGTAGAACAGAATAGGCACATGAAAAACTTAAAACAAATTATCAAGAAATACATCCCCCTTTTTCTTTGGGTATAATTGTCCATACCCTGAAACACTATTTCATTCCACCAAATGCAATTACTTAAGCCAACACAGAAGAAGGATAAGTTGCTTTCCTTTCAGAATACTGGCATTTTATATTCAAAATATTCTCCCCATTCCCTGGCATAAATTAGGAGACAGGGTCATATCTTTTGGATTTACATGACTATAGATGAGCTCAAAATGGAATTTTCAGAGTGCCTAGGCCAAAATTCTGCATGATAAATTTCAATCATAGCCTACAGCAGAAAAGGCTTACTCAAAAGGGAACCAAAGAATACACCCCTCTCTGCAACTATCTAAATGTATAGCATCTTCTAAAGGGGGGTGCATGTGATATCCTGTTCCAGTAGGTCCAATTTCTTTAAAAATTCTGACCATTGCTAATATTGGCAATGACAAAATTATGTTGCACGTCCAGGCATTATCAATGTTGAGAATTCAGGCATAGTGCCTTTACCAACTGCTATACATCTTTGTATCACCATTCAGAGCAACCTTGAGGTTCTCAATCTTGTTGTTGCCAGGAGACTTGTTATTCTGTTAACACGATGGAAAAAGTTTCTAAAATGCTATGAGGAAACAGAGACTGAGGTCAGGGAAAGGGACCTGAAAATCTTTACGGAGCATGAGCCATCACTAGGGACCGACTGAAATCGCAATTTCATAGACTTAGCAAAATCCGGTGTTGCCCACGAAAGCAGGCAATGGCCATGAAATCCACAGGAAAAAACAAGAAAACTTACTGAAAATAAAACACTGGCTCCCCAGAGGGAGCTAGCAGTCTTTGGGGCTCTGCAGCAGCCTGCT
>NW_005842034.1:512891-529267 GCF_000455745.1 Alligator sinensis | reverse complement strand
AGGTGGGGGCAAGGGAGAGGGGGGAGGGACAAGTGGGCACTGCCCACTGGAGGGGCTGCCAGCAAGATGGCTTCCATCCCCACCCCTTACCACTGATTGGTTGCGAGGGCTGCCTGTCATTTTGCTTGGGGCCACATGATGGACAGGCTTCACAGCCAATCAGCAGTGAAAGGCAGGGTCTCCCATCCCAATCAGAGGGATGGGGGACCCCATCACACTTCTTCATAAAATGGCTGCCAAACCCCACATTCTGACCATGAAATCGGTGTACAGCTGTCTCGAATTCGGTAGGTCCCTAAACATTGGGCCTGTGCAAATAGGGAAGTATTTGATTCAGATTTGGATTTGGCTGATTCAGAGGACAGTGATTCGATTAAAAAATTTGGATCACCATCCCAAATTGATTTGGCTGAATCAGCTTTGGAAGATTCAGCGCTGATTCAGAGAAATTCAGCTGCCTGTTTAGTCTATGACTGGATCTCCAAATTGGCTGAATCTTTTCCGAAACTTCTCCAAATCGAGTCAGATGCTTCAAATCAATTTAGAGCTTTTACTTGGTCTCCTGATTCGATTCGGATTCGGAGGTTCGGTCCCTGAATCAGGATGAACCTCCTCGGAATTGAATCAGCTACCGAAGCTGCACGCGGCCCTACTAAACATTATTCTCTGGGTAAAAGAAAAACCTAGTTTCCTTAGTTTAATAATGCTACCAAGGTTTTCCTCCACTTGGTCCTTCCACTTGTGCTCATCTTCATGGGAGGGACCACCCAGTTTTTCTCTATGTATTCATTTGTAGAAATCATGCTTCTTTCCAATGGATATCAAATAATGGATTGGAGGTGTGATGGAGCAGCTTCAGTGCTCCATCACTTAAAGGGCCAGAGTAGCCAGTCACTAGGTGTCTGACGAGGGTAGCCATTTTGGTAGAGCTCTGGTATAAGAGCAGGGCAGTCTGTGTGGCAGGCCCAAGGAGGCAACATTGGGTTGGGCTAGTCCTGGAACACCTTGGAGGTAAGGGTGAGGCTATAGGGAAGGAGAAGACCTCATTGGTCCTGGTCATGACCTGAAACTGTACCCTAACAGGATGGGGAGGCCTAGTGGTCCTGCCTGTGGTAGGGAAGGGCCAATTATATGCCAGGTTTGAGGACCATCCTAGTGTAAGGTGGGTTGGGGGCGCCTAAACCCCTGCCCCCACCTTCGGGCAGGCTTTGAGCTCAAGGCCAGGCACACAGAATACCTGAGCCCTGTGGGGAGTTTGACCCTGGAGGTGGGACAGGCACAGCACGAGAGTGCTACCTGAGCCTGCAGAGGTGTTCTAATTGGAGCCTCAAGTGAGAGTGTGGAGTGGTAGGCCAGGCACGGAAAGTGGAGTGCCACCTGAGCCTATGGAGGTGTTCGACCCTGAGCCCAAGTGGTAGGATGCAATAGCATGGCCCTGGGAGGGGGCAGAATAGTGTGGCCAGGGAGCGGGGAGTGAGGCCCAGAGTTTGGGGCGCTGTTGTGAGAGGCAGTTGAGTTGTGGGGCATAGTTGTGAGGCCCTGGAGATGAGAAGGCAGTTAAGCAGCCTGAGTAGTAGGGCGGAGTATTGAGGGGTGCAGCAGTGAGGCCCCAGGCTAAAGGAGGCAGTTGACAAGGCCTGGTGTGAGCCACTTGACTGGAGGCCGGGTGCTAGGCTGGATATGGAAGGCCTGGTGTGTTCACCAGTAGGGAGGCCAGGTGCTAGGCCTGGAAACATCTGCAAGGGTGCTGGGACTTTGATCTCCAGTGGGGAGTGAGAGTTTCACGTGAGGCTCCAGAGCTGAAGTCCCAGTACTACCTAGCCGGAGAAAACATCTGCAAGGCATGGGACACATGTAGGGATGGTTGGAGCTTGTACATTAGGCCCTTGACACCAGGGCAGATCGAAGGGCAGCCTCCCACCTATTAACATCAAAACAATAAAACATCAAGGCGTGGCAGGAGGAAGAGGTAGGCGGTTGGCCCAAGGACAAAAGGGGCAGGCTGGTCTCCAAAATGGCTGGGCCTCACCGGGCCATGAGTTGGCTCTGTTTGTCACAGAGGCAATAAAGGTTGTCAGTAGTTTAACTTTCAGGAGAAAGAAAAATCTCTAAAAACAGCAAGTCAAATTTTTTGGGAATATTTGAGATCTTACAAGGGAACTGTGCAGATTCAACTCCAAACCATTTGTATCAATCTAAGGATCCACCCAAATTGGAAGAAAAGTTGGATTTAAACTAGGTATAGACTGATATGTCTTGTATATGTGGGGCTGGGCAGGACTATTTTAAAATCATGCTTCACATTGTGTTACTGACCCTGAGCCAAATTTAGAGAAGTTGTGTAACCTACTTCTTCTGGTCATCTGGCATGCAAGCTACACCAGTTTTGTCTCCCTCATTCTTGCTTACTCATTTGTGATATATATTTTAATACACATCACCTCTAAATCCAGCCATCCTTTTGTCTCTCTCTCTAAGAGCTAATATTTAGCCTTAAGGTCATGTTTAAACATTCTTTTAAAATGATTATGTTCCATCCATACTGATTTCACTAACTTAGCAGGAAACTGTTTTAAAGAGGGTCCAGTTTTGCTAAAACTCCCTTGTGCAGTCATGGATTAACTCCTACTGGCTCAGAAATACTGATTTAGAAGGTTTCTATAGCAATGTTACTCACCTGTCCTGGAGAGCAGGTATATTACTGGGACAGCGTAAATATTGCTTAAATCGAAGTTCAAATGCTTGCCCTATGGTGCTGATGACATCCTGAGCAAGGCCATCACAGCACTCCAGTATATGGCAAGCTAAAATAAAGAAGGGAAGACAATGATATTTATAAACTATTATTCATACAATCCTTACCATGCTGCAGTGATGAATGGCATAGCTATTCTATTCATCATGTAAACATGAATATAAATAAGATACAGCAGTTAGTTACAGCTACTTCCAGACAATGGGTTAAATTATCTGCACACTTAGAATATCTTAAGCCTGGAGTGATTCCACTAGGGTTAGATAGAATTACTGCATTATATATTTTTTTTAAAAAGCTGATGTGAGACCACAGTCCAGTCCCTTCATTCTAAAAACTCCTGAAGTTCAGGAAAATGAGTTAAATATCCTTCATTATCAGAAAACCCTCATATGAGCAGAAGCATGCAGCAGCACCTTGGCTGAGAATCACTGGTATAGTCAGAGGCAAATGTTCTCAACCAGGGGTGCTGCCAAATTCAAAGTTGTGGAGGAGGGCCCTGACTGAAAAGATTGAGAATCACTGAGCTAAGTTAATAGTGGTAGATGCACCTCACTGGTACAAAGAAAAGGCACTGTAAAAACCCCTGTGAGATCATTTGTCCTATTCATAAAATGTTGTCATCTCTGGACAGGCAGCAGGGTTCATGAACAGGGTACTGTCTCAAGCCAGGAGTCCTCAGTTCACATTATAGTTTTGTTCCTGGCTGGCTCTGTCATCTTAAATGAGGCATTTAATCTCTCTCCCTCCCCTCCCACTTTGTTGTTTACCGCATGTCTATATAAACTATTAAATGCTTCAAGGTAGGGATTGGCTTCCACTACATATGTCCAATGCCTAGCACCAGGGCTCTGTGGATTCTGCACACTAACCTAACAATACACATAAATGAAAATGGTGACATTTGTGTTTGGTTGTACAATTTTGTCAGTCACAGCTATACTGCAGTTGAGGCAGGTCTAGGCAATTGCCTCCAACAGGCTAGCATACAGGATGGATCTGTGAGCCAGCCAAAGCTGGGGGACACCAGATTTGCAAGTATGCAGTTCCAGGGTCTTTTTCAACCTATGCAATGCCTGTTATTCTTGCCCATAGACTTGGATGATGCTTTGATTTACAGCAAATGTTCCTGGGCTACAGAGGGATTTTGCATCCAAACCCAGTGCATTTCACTGGCATAAAGACAGAACATAATGCCACTGACATTTTGCAGATCACATGAATTTGCCCTAGAGAAATAAACTGCACTGCTGGTGGTGTTTAACTATCAGCACAGAGGGATTCCCTGGCTCTCATAGCGTCATACCTGCAAACGCATAGTCTGAAAGCAGTTAAGTTGAACAAAAAACTATAATATCCATATGGAAGCAGGTATCTAAAGAAGGTATACTGCCTGCTACTAACGTTGTTGGGGGCTGAAATGAAGGATGAGTCATACTCAAGAAATTGGTATCAGAAGATGATGTAACAGGTAACCTGTCTCCTTGGATACGAGAATGGACTTTGAGCAAGTAGAAAATATGTTTCTTATAAAAGGAGAGAAAGGTTTGGCTCGCACAAGTCTATTTCCTTAGTGTATGTTACAAGCTGGGTGGGTGGAAGGCAGACTGCCTCTAGGTTGCAAGAGCATTAGATTTTGAAAGGAAAAGCATTTTCTGCCATTTTAACCTCTCTGGAGGAGAAATAAGTCATCTTGTACATGTCTGCGATGTGCAGCCCATTGTAAATGCAAACGTAGATAGTAATAATTCAATAGCATCTTTATTAAAAAGGACTAAGGAGAGGGAAATATAACAGTCACTTCCACTGAAATTTACAGATGACACAAAGCTTGGTAGAATGATAAAGAATGATGAGAGTAAGGCAGTCACCCTCGGCATACTGGTAAAATGCATTCGGTCAAACAAAATGCAAAGTTATACAGGGAAATTCAGGCTTCTATGTCTAGGAAAGAGGTATTCAGACCATTTCAACAGAATGGAAGGCTGTATTCTGGAAAGCAAAGACTTAATGGACAAGTAACTTACAGTGAGCTCTCAGTGCAATGCTATAGCAAAAAAAGGGCTAATGAGATGCTTTTCCAGATTTTAAAAGAAGTGTAGAAAAACTGGAGAGGGTACAGAAAAGAACCACAAAAATGAGTCAAGGGTTGGAAAAATACCTTACAGTTGGAGACCTACAGGGCTCAATCTCTTTAGTTTAACAAAAAACAGAAATTAAGAGGTAGCTTGATTACAGTATATAAGTACCTTCCCCGGGAGAAAATACCAGACAATAAACAGCTCTTTAACCTGGTGGAGAAAGGCATAACAGGAATCAGGGTCAGGAAGCTAAGGCTAAGCAAATCCAAATTGGAAGTAAGGCACACAGTACATGAAGCAGGTACACAATACATTACTGGAAGCAGGGACTAAAACCCCATGGCATCTGTACATGTGCTCTGGGACGGGGGTGGAGGGGGCACTTTAAGTAGAGCAGCTTTGAGAGCTGCTTTAATTAAAGCACCCACAGCGTTATGCGTATTCAGCATCCTGCACTTCAAAATGGCGGCGAGGGTGCTTTAACTAAAGCTCGTTGAGGATGCTGTATACATGTGACTTGGAAGCTGCTGTAGCACACTAATTAGCACACTCCAGCAGACTCACAGCAGGCTCCATTAATCAAGTCTGCTCTGCACACGTCGGAGCAGAGTTCTGTCACGTGTATCAGTGCCCCTACGTTTCATCCCTCCTGTTCTCGGAGTAGAGAGTCAAATGCACTCTAAAAACTGTCTTTCTGGCCCAATGTGTTATGCACAGTGGTACAGCTGCAAAGCAATCATCTTTTTGTGGGATCTGAGAATTTGAACCCAGTCAGGCCAAAAAAAATTGAAACCTGGGTTTCCTACTTTTCAACCACTTAAGCTATTGCATCTAGGGGTGGAGCTGGAGGGGGTAGAATGGCACAGTTACACCCCATCCTTTTGGACTGAACAGTGCCACAGAAAGCAGCAACAACAGCAGCAGCAGCAGCAGGGTAGGTTCCTCCTACTTGCCCAGCTCTCTGGGAGCAGGCATGAGAGAGGAAACCTTCCCACCCATCACTGCTGCTGTGGTCCCCAGCTGAGCCCGGGCCCCAGGCAGCTCAACTGGACCAGATAGGAATGGGTCTGGAGCTTCCCCCGTCCCTGGGACAGTGGGGAAAGCAGCAGCAGGTGGGATAGGAGTGAAGGAGAGGGGAGTGGAGGGGACATGCCTCTGAGCATGGAGAGGAAGCAGGGTGGAGAGGGTAGATTATTACCTCCTTTGGGGACTTAAAAAAGCCCTCAGAGGCTCCCATGATGTGGTCCACCTGCACTGGTGGGGGGCAGGAGAGAGGAGCCTGGGAGCAGAGGGTGACTGCCAGTTTAACTTGTAGGGACTCCAATCCTGTCACTCCCTGTTAGGCATGATCTACAAAGGCCTACTTGATATGGCCTTTAAGGGGACTAGGTATGCCTAGTTTCTGTATTCCAATAGGGCTTAAGCATCAAGTTCCTCATCCCTGTCAAACTTAGGTTGTTTTTACAGAGAAGAAAAAATAAAATTTGTAGGCAGCAAAGAGAATGATACGGTCATAGACTGTGACACATACGGGATGTTTACACCTCCAAGGTTAGGCTGGTAAAGCTTCTGCAAAAGCAACTCTTTCTTCCACTGCAAAAATTATATGATCTTTGTTCTGCTTCCACTCAGTCATACCAGTGTGTCTTTAAAAGCACTGCCCTTAATATACAGCTGTGTAAAGAGGTTTGAGCATCACAACTTTAGATTTGGGCTCCTTAATTCTGCCTAGGACCCACTTTAGGCTCCTAAATCATTATAGGACTCAGAAACACTACACAATAGTTTGTAACTAAAATGCTGCCTTTTGTTATGCAAGCAGGGGAGTTTATTTTGTTGCTCTCCTTTTAGTTTATGATTTCCTCTCTCTTTTTCTATGATTTGCTCTTATTAAGGAGAATCTAAACCGCATCCAAAATCCCAAACATTGGAAACAATCACTAACGGGGACTTACAGTGAAATGGATGTCTGATCTCAAGCAGGAAAATTAGGTAACAGCTTTAATCAAGACCACACACAAAAAAAGGCTATGTTCTCCTTTCCTGCAAGGTGCAGTGAGCTGGTGCAGAATGTCCAGTTCAGACATGAAAAGAACCCCAAAAAATTGAAATATATTTCATGAATAAGAACAATTTTGTGCTGCTAGACTAACTTGTGTGTGGTCCCTGTTTACTGCTATGTCATTGTTCCAATTATCAGCTCAGGTGTAAAGTCTTTATTGTGTTTCATTTCAGTTTTCTGGACAAATCCCCCAAATACCAGGAATTAAAATATTAATAATTAATGTTTTTAAAGGAAAGAAGGTGCCAAATATGACGTGTACTTTACCTCTGCGGTTAACAGGGTCTTTAGCTACATATGCAACATAGTCTGTTGTATCCTATGAGAAAAGGAAGATATGTATCATAAACAAAAACATTTTTGCATGATGACAAAAGGCCAATGCATAGCATATAAGTATTTCAAGCATTCTGTAGAAAAGTACTAACTATGCCCTGCTCAGCACCATGCCTATAATGTTTGAACACTGGCTGCTTGGATACCACTAAAGCTTCTGCAAAAGCAACTCTTATTTCACTGCAAAAAATGTATGATCTTGGCTCTGCTCCCACTCAGTCACACCAGTGTGCCTTGAAAAGCACTGCCTTTATTGTGTAAGGACCTCTCTCAAAGCCCTTGGAAGTCAATTAAAAGACTCTTATTGACTTTAGCAGGCTCTGTGTCAGGACTGAGCAAAGAATCAAAGCCTCAGTCCTTGTCTTCAGTCCCTTGTAGGGTTGGGCTCAGTGTATCAAAATGATAGACTGAAGTTCTGGGATGAAGAGCATTCTTCAGAACCCCGCTCTTTGGGCAGAATTGGATTTTCTTTCAAAACAGTCAATCTTGTTTGTGTGTGAGATAGAAGGTAGACATATGCTGCAGATTGCACTGTAGTGTAGGGGCACCTAAGCTGGAAAAATGTCTCATACAGAAAGGAGACAACCGCTTTCTCCATCCCCTAAAACTTCATCTGAGGTATGGGTGTTGGGGGATCACCAACCCATGGAGAGAAAGCTCTGGAGAGGTAGGGGGAACGATGCAGTCCTTTACCATGTAAACGTGATTAAGAAATGATGACCAGCACTGTACAAGTTATTGCCACACAATTCCCAGGTGAGTAATGTTGTGGCCTAATTAAAACCCAACCTTTGCATCTTCCTTTCCTTCTCTGTGCCTGAGACAAGAGAGCCACCTGCCATATGAGCAAGCTTGTTCTTTTATTTAAAGTTCTCTCTGTGATTAGCCTACTGTGACAAGCCTGCTGAGTATTAGTGAATACTCACACCTACCCTCTCCACCCCCAGGATGAGCTCATAGTAAAGGGGTCTTGTTGTCAACACTACTTTACAATTTCATCAGCTCCGGCTGGCTCCCATCCTTGGTGCAATGTGATGTCTCTGGTAGCTCAGTGACTCAGTGGCATGCTTTTTGTCTCACGAAAACATTTGGAAGAGCTTGTTTACTCCAGTTCAAATCTCTTACTGCTGCAGCTCTCCTGTTCACTCCACCAGTGGGCAGGAGGCAGTGGTGTTTCGAGGACTTAGCATTTGGGGTGGCAGATGGAGTGGCAAAGTCTTTTTCTTATGGAGGCAGGGAACTGTACTAATCGCTCCTCTGCCCACTGCAGGAATTGTTCATTTACAGCATTTATGGCAATCTGTTGTATTTCTGAGCTGCTGTTGATCAGTGCTTTGCTCCCTGAATTATTATTGTAAAAAGCTCCAAATGTATCACTGCTGCAATGTCACTGAGTTTAACAGAGCTGTTCTCTAGAATGAATTTGTGCTTTATGGTGTATTCATATCTAACCTACTGCAAACACATTAAGGATCTTCTTCTAAGAGAAACTGATTATATTAAATCATATCATAGTAAAGGTGAGAGAAGTCTTATGCAGAGGGTACGTAGCACCTTACATATGTTACGTGAGTGGACCTGTCCCTGGCAATATAAATCAATCTCAACTAAAAAGCTTTGAAGACTCAGGAGAGACTTTTACTGTTTTGAAATGCCTTCAATTCTTCATGGCTGGGAAATAATTTTGAAGCATATTTAGTGTGAAATTAGATGGACCTCTTGTAAAAATATGTAGATAAGCAACAAGCACACTGGTCTGCCTTTGATATGCATGAGGTAAGTGCAAGCAGCATATGTGTATCAGAGAGTAAAACTGAACTTGGCCAATTTAGGGAAAAGGAGCTTCTTCCTAAAAAAAAGTCAAACCCTGTCTTCAAACACATGTGTGGAATCAGTAGAGTAACTAGGGTGCGGAGACCAGGGCAAGCAATCGTGCCAGTGGTGGTAGCAACAAGAGGAAATAACCACTACCTCTGTGTGTGGCAGTTGTCTTGGATACCCAGCCACATTGTTACACCTGTGTGTGAAATGAACATTTCTGAGGACAGCATTTACCCCACTCTGTTACTTTCTCAAGGTGAAGTTGGGAAGAAAAGAGAGGGGAAAAAGATTACTCTGAATGACCTTACTAGGAATATAACTGCATTCTAAGTCTGTTATTGCAGGGAGGACAAAGGGAGTAACAATGCAGATGAAGGTTCAAATGACACCAATTTGAGTTTACTTTTTCAAGGCAGTTTACTGTGCAAAACAAGGAGTCACATCTGCAATATTTATCAAGTTTTATATGAAACACTTTAGGCTTTTCAATGCCTTTTCATTCCACTCATTCAAAGAGGAGGATTTATTACTGCCTGTCAGTGTTTCCCCTAAAGACAGTTTGATGGTAATAGTCAAGAATTTATGAAACAAGAAACAAGAGTTATTGTGTTTATATTTTCCTTTAAGTAGGATATGTGATAAATGGCATGTATGTGATAAATGATAAGGTCCTCAGATAACAATACCAACAGGAGTAAAAGAAAAGCTAAAGAAATGCTTACCGGATCACCTCCAGATGCAAAAGAAATAGACTGCATATGATGATTGGCTATGATCTGTGTGGATCAGGAAAAAAAATTAAGTATAGGTCAGTAGGCTTTCTTATGTAGCTTATAGCTTTTTTTAAGAGCTTGTAAAAATGAAGGACACCCCAAAAGTAAAAGCCAGGATCAAAATAATTCTTATATTTCACAGGAAACATGATGATACTGTAAACAAACATGAATATCAGATATTTCTACTTGGGGTTTTCTTTCTTTCTCGATATGCCCTGCTGAAATATTCTTCCCCTTAACTGAAATACTCTTCTATTCGTTACATGGTGACAATAGGCCTACACCCACCAAAAACTACTAGCATCACTTCAATGGTTAGCAGAAGTTTAACAATTAAGTTCTCGGGACAAAGGGTGATAAAACAGGAACAGGAGTACAATTTTCTTTATAATCCAATAGTGATAAAAAGTGATCAAGGATTTAGTTCATTCAAACTCTGATTCTTCCATGTTCCTGCATGGCTGTCAATGGTGGATTCTAGGAGTTTCCATGTCCTTGTGCAGTTTGATGGAGTGGAAACTAAACAGATTTTCTAGCTGAATGGGGTCAAAATAGTGTTGAAATCAATACCAGACAAATGTTTTTTAAAAAGGCACAAATGACTTTCAATTAAAGAAGTATTTGATGCATTTTATTTTTATTTTCATGTCTTTGGTATGAAATCTTGCAAAAAGCTTTCAGGAAAATAGAAAAGATGAGTAGTCCCCCTAAGGGTAGCTAATTTGGTTTGATGAACCTAAAAATTGAGTTTAGATGAAATGGACTTTTGCACACCTGACACGTCTTTATACTGCAAGCAGTTGTGAATTATGTTTGCCCATTTCTATTCCCAATTACATTGTCAGAGCAATGTAAAGGAGCTTTTATGTAGCTGAGAATCAGGCCTAATGCATACATCCTTTACTTACATGTTATCCGCCAAGAGGTTTGTTGGGTCACCCGCATGGGACTGCAGTATACAGTATTAGAGGTATTTATATAGCACTCATCAACATATTATACAAGTCTCTAGATTCCTCAGTAATTTCTTTCAGTTAGTGTTAAAGCTCTTACAATGCCACTTGCTGTAGAAGGGAGAAGAATAACTATGGACTACAACCCCAGCCCTATTGAGGTCAATGGACCTCCCTGCTTTTCAGCAGTTAAAGATCTGTAGAGGGGAAGGTTCTTATCTTTTTTTAATTTACTCCATTTTGTACATGCTGAAAATGCTTGATATGTTCAATATGCTACTGCTTCTAACATCTGCTATGCAATTAAATATTTAAGACCTATCCTAAATAAGATACACTTTCAGTATTTCGAATCCAGTTGTAAATTAAAGTATTACTGTTCCTTCTCTCAGGTGAATCCTGGTGCATCTGAAATGACCATATTCAATTTGCCTAACAGATTTGTGCTTATATTGTGTTTGTCCGTAGTGTAGCAGAAAAGATGTATGTACTACTAGGAATCTCCAATCTAAGAAGGATGGTTCTTCTGTATTGCTGTGATGAAATTTAACTTTTAAAATCCTTCAGTAATAACTCCATTGAACAACCAGGAAAGACAAGTTAATTTAAAGCTTAAGCCTGTACCAATAGGAGTTATGCCATTTGATTTAACTGTCACAGGATTGGGTTCTTACTAAGGATATGCAAGAATAGCAGCCAGTGCCTCTTTTGGGAAAAATAAAAAGCAAATATTTTAGAATATGTAAAAAAACCCTCTTTGTCTGGGGAGTGGAAGGTTATAGAAAATGATAATCTCTAAGCCAACTTATTTTCCTTCCACTTTTTCTTCCTGCAGTTCTGTGTACTTGTGAGGAACAGGCTGGACCTGACTTTCTCTGGAGTCTGCTCTTTTAGAGTTACAGGTCACCAGAGAAGAATATGAAGTTCTTCCTCCTTGTAAAGTGTGCTGCTTTCACAATATTTCCAGCCCAAACTGCTCACGTGATCAGAGCCCTTGTAGAGATCTGGAATTCTTTTGTTCTCAGCAGAGGACTATATTCCTCTTAGTCTGCAAGGAGGATTTTCCTCCCAAGCCTTCTTCAAAACCCCACACCACAGTGACATTACTATATGGGGGAATGAACAGCAAGAATGAACAGAATGTTTTCTTAATCCACTGGCAGTGCTGGAAAATTCAAAAAGAAAAAATTTCAGGTTGATGCAAAATGAATCTTCTTTCAGAATTTCAGAATACATTTCAGTTTCAATCAAACAAAATGTTTCATTCAACCCAGAACTAAATGTTTAACTCCTGAGTTTAAAAAAAATGTTTTAACCAAATGTCATAAAACAGAATTTTATTTGTCCAGCATTTTTAAGGGCCTTTTGACTGAAACAATACTCCAAAATTTAAATTAATTGGGGGAAAATTTCAGGCCATCCAGATCTGTATTTTTACTGGAAAAATATTTAGTTGAAAAATATCATCCAGCTCTGTCCTTAATTAATATCATAAAAATATTACTGTACAGTGGCTCAAACCGTCCCTGACACTTTCCTTCCCACACATAAGACTGAGAACTCTGTTCCTTCTTTGCTTCCAAGCCCAGCCTGTCCAGGGACAGGAGACTATTGTCAGCCCATCTTTCTTGCACAGCATCGCAAAGAACTAAGCACAAAACCAGTCTTATTTTCAGCATTCTTAAAGGTATGCCAGAGTGAACACATCACACTTTATACGGCTTTATGGGTTCAAAGTTATAGGTTATGGAATCTCCAGCCTTGGAGGTTTTTAGGACCCAGCTAGACAAAGTCTTAGCTCAGATTATCTAGTTGGGGATGGTGCAGCTTTGAGCAGGGGGTTGAACTAGATGACCTCCTGAGGTCCCTTCCAACCCTCATTTTCTATGATTCTATGTCCTGGGTAATCTAATATGGTACAAACCAGAAACAAAGGGAACCATCAACAGACGGCTGTTTTTTCAAAGACTCTTCTATTTCCCAGTCACTGTGGCCAGATGCAGTTCATCATTTCTCAGTGTAGTAGACATGGCTATACCTCCTATTAACCATCTCTAATGATCCCAATTCACTGGAATTTCCTCTATCTATATCACAGAGAGAAGCTGAAATAATTTGGGGAAGATTTTCAGGTATAGGTAAATCAGTGCAACTTCATTGCTGAAGAGCTGGCCCTGTATTAAAATTATTCCTGGTCTTTAAGGTCACAGATTTTTTTCAAGTTTTGATATTTTTGGAAATGGAGCATATTAAAGGCACACTTCTTTTCTCAGTAGCTCTAGTTATAACACATGCTGCCATATTCTACCATAAAAGTGCAAGCCACTACAGCTTGCAGTTGTGCTGCTACCACTATGTTTGTGCTATTACTTTAGAAGACGGCAGCGTTCTATATCGGAAGGTGAGGGTGGGCAAAAGACAAATCAATAGAAATGCAGTAATAACAACAACCGTTTAAATATCTATATAGGTTTGTGCTTCTTGTTATTTTTTTATCTAGAGCCTTCTGAGCACAGCAGGGGTTTTTTTTTTCCTAGCTGTATCTGGGCAGAAAGTTGCATTCCTTAACACAGTATGTAGCTCACAGCAAATAGCATCACAGCGATTATGCAACACTCTGCTCTCTCTATATACTGAGCAAGGATTTTTCTCAACTCATACATCATTCACAATCTGCTGCAGTGATTCCCCAAAGTCAGTATACACTTTCAGCACAAAGAAAGAAACAGAAAGGAGTGGACTGAAATAGGCTTCCTTGTTTTTTGAAAAGGCAGACATTTCACTGCAGAGCAAAATTTCAAAGCTGTTTAGAACAGCACCTTATGAATAGACTGTCCTTTAAAACTGCAAAAAGGAAAAGGCTGGGGGGAGGAGAGAATGAAGAA
The DNA here is from genome assembly GCF_000455745.1 of Alligator sinensis. NCBI lineage: Eukaryota > Metazoa > Chordata > Crocodylia > Alligatoridae > Alligator > Alligator sinensis. The sequence continues at coordinate 515,598 of NW_005842034.1, read as the reverse complement.
ATCTATTCCTCTCTTAGGACATGCCTGAATCAGACACCTCCTTCGAGCACAACCAAAGTTTGTAACTGGACCAAAAAAAAATCCCATGGCCAGAAAATTCTGTTTCACCCTTGGCATGTCTACATGAGACACTTAACTGCACAGCAGCATAGTTTACTGTGCAGTAAGCACACACATCTACACGTGCACATGCTTATTGTGCAGTAAAAACGTAATTGCAAGTAACTTTGAATGTAGCAAATTTACTCATGGTTAGTTAATGTTTAGTTACTGCTCAGTTATGCATGTGTTGACACAACCCAGGAGCAAGTTTGCTCTCAGGTCAGCCATGCCACTAGGCATTGCCTCTGCCACACGGCTGCCAGTCCCATGCCATGTCCCTGTGCTGGGCACTGCAGGCAACTGTCCAGGCCAGGCAGGACAGGGACAGACACACGGGGGTTCAGAAAGCCAGTGTGGGACCCATGTCTTCCTTGTCTGCAGCCATGCCCACACCTGTGCCTACCACCTGGGACCCCAACTGGTCCATGGACAAGACTGGTGAACTTGTGGCACTGTGGGGTGAGGCAGAGGTGCAGTGCCAGTTTGAGTAGGGCAGGGACTCCAACGCCCATGTCTATGAGGGTCTGTCAGCCCAGATGCGGGAGCATGGGCACAAACGGTTTGCGTGACAGTGCCACATAAAGGTCAAGGTCTTGTGGGCACAGTGGGCACCATGGGTTTCCATCACCAACCATAATCATCAGTCGAGTAGGTCCCAAAAGTCCATGCCCTTTATGCGGCAACTGATGGACATACTCATGCCCCAGGACCCAGGCCACAACTGTGCTTTCTATAGCAGCAGAGGCAACCTGACTGAGCCACCCCCACTGGGCCAGGCACCCCCAGGAACACGTCACTGAGGGAGAGACTCTCAGACATCCAGCAGCCTAACTTGCTGAGCTCCCTGGCTGCACCCTCCAGCAGGAGCTCAGGGAGTCAGGGCCAGCACCTGCTGCGCCAGCTCTATAGCCCCAGCCCCCATGACAAGGAGCAGCCACCCAGGACACCACTGACCACCAGCAGTGCCAGTTCCTCCCCAGGGGGGACCCCTGGCTGGATGCCCTGCTGCCGCACCCTGCCATCCAAGGACACTAGCCAGAGCTGCACACCATCACTGACAGCTGTGACCATGCAGAGCCACCAGCCATGCCAGCCCTGGCCATGTGATAAGCCCCGCTCTGAGGAGGGAGAGCCCTCCTCACCCCAGCCCTCTGCCCAGCCTGCCCATACTCCATGGGCCCCAGGTTCCCCCCACAGCATGCAGAGAAGTGGGAGACAGTGCAAAACCTTATTGAGCAGCCCATGTACTGCAGCTAGGCAGGCACAAGCCTCTTACACACCAAGGAACATGTCGGTGCCAGTGGCAATGTCCTCCTCAGCTGTGGGGAGCGGTGACATGTAGTGCAGCCACAGCCCTTGAGGCATTGGCAGAGGTTGTGGGGCAGCTTGGGCTTGCCCCCCACACCGTCATAGCTCAGGGTCCCATGCCAGGTGCAGAGGTGTGCCTGGGACACCATGGCCATCAGCAGCAGGGCATAGTGGGTTGGGATGAAGCCTCAGGGTCACCACTGCCCACTGCTGGGGCCCTATGGATGCATCAGCTCTCCTGGAGGAGGTTTCTGGACAGGACCCTCCTCCTGAGCCATCCAGTCACAGTATTGGATGCCTCCCTGGAGGATTCCTAGGCCCGGCAGGTGGAAGTTGTGGCCTGCCATGACAGGTGGTAGGCAGAGGATGTCACCCACGAGGAGATGCAGGACTGGTGCAAGGCGGCGCAGGACCAAGTGGACCAGGAGTTCTGGGCATAGCTCCTGGCCCTATAGCGGGAGTGGGTAGAGGAGCTGTGGGAGCAGAATGCGGTCACCTTTGTGCCACCCGCTGCCTAGCCCCCAACCCTAGTCCTGCCTGCCCTCTGAAATCCACCTGCCGCCCAGCAGCAACCCTCCATCTGGGCCTGGGAGGAGGTCCTGTGCCACCTCCAGCAGCCTGAAGCCCTTGGCCTGGCCCACGCCCCGGGTCCAGAGCCACCCAGCCCCCCTGCCTGGGCCCAGCCCTGCCGCTTGCCCTGCCCCCATAGGGGCAGGGAGCCAGAGCTGCCTGCAGGTGGGCCAGGACCACATACCAGCCTTGCTGGCCCTGGACACTGGCTGCGACAATGACCCAGGGAAGATTGTCCTTGGCGAACTTAAGGCAGGTGGTGATGGAGCCTTAGTGTCCCTTGAGACAGCTGAAGGCACACTCCACCAAGGCAACAGTTGAAGTGGGCCTGGTGGAGGTCCAGGTAGCCAGTGTAGGTCACATGAGCCAGGGCAGGAGTGAGCAGACATGGTCCCTGATGAACAGAGGCGAGACCACCATAGAGCCCATCTGCAGGTCCAGCACCCCTGGCACAAAGCACTCACTCTCCACCGTCTCGGACGGCGGGAGCCGACTTGAGTTACGTTAGAAATTGGTCGTACGTTAGGGCGGGCTGGTGAATGGAGAGGCAGACACAACTTATTGGTTGTAAAAAACTTTACTCACGCCGCTTGCAATCACAATGCAGGTGGTCCGGTCGTCGGAACAACCACACGAGTTGTTCCAGCTGGCGGGGCCCAAGCCAGTTAATCCGTCTGCAATTCGAAGCCGGCGGGGAAAGGGGTACGTCGGGGTTGCGCTCGGTGAC
>NW_005842034.1:512248-512748 GCF_000455745.1 Alligator sinensis | reverse complement strand
CCGCCACGTGTGAATAATTTAGCACTGGCCAATAGCGGGACACAATTTTGCATTCGAATAGCGGGAACTCTTTGCACCGTGCATTTCTGTGCTGCAAAGAAGAAATGCATCCTGCAAAGGAAACTGCAAATTGGCGGGAACTCTCTCCTACACGCGGGTTCTCAATTGCAGCAGAACACTCTGCCGTGCAAAGGAGCTCTCATGTGGCCAGGAAATTCCATAGTGCCGAGGCACCAAAATCACTGGGTTGTGACATGCCCCCTTGCCGACGGCACAACTGGAATTTCAGACACATGAGCACATCTTAAGGCTTCCTTGCTTCAGGATTCACTGACCTGGCAAAGCTTTAACAACCCTTATATATATATATAACAACTTAATAGACCGGTCTTTTTAACAAATTATAAAATATAATAACTTTGAACATATAACAACAATTGTTGGTCATTATCTGACTGGAGAACATCTGCTTGGGACTTTTCTCGTCTAGTAGTCGGTCC
>NW_005842034.1:487394-506897 GCF_000455745.1 Alligator sinensis | reverse complement strand
GGCCAGCGAGCCAATTACTAGCCGCCACATGTGAATAATTTAGCACTGGCCAATAGCGGGGTACAAATTTACATTCGAATAGCGGGAACTCTTTGCACCGTGCATTTCTGTGCTGCAAAGAAGAAATGCATCCTGCAAAGGAAACTGCAAATTGGCGGGAACTCTCTCCTACACGCGGGTTCTCAATTGCAGCAGAACACTCTGCCATGCAAAGGAGCTCTCATGTGGCCAGGAAATTCCATAGTGCCGAGGCACCAAAATCACTGGGTTGTGACATCCACCAGGCCCAGCAGGTCAGATTTCTGAAGATGCAGATGTCATGGAGGCTGCCCACCCAGCTAGCACTCATGTGCTTGAAGGCGCCCCGGTAGTCCACAATGGCCTAGCGCGCCCAGAATGAAAGCCCCTGTGGCTGTAGCAGGGGTGGTCCAGAAGGGATGGGCAAGTGATGGGGATGTGGGTCCCATCCAGGGCCCCGATGCACTGGGGGGATGCCCAGGGCACGGAACCCTGTCACCACCACCAGGGGGTTGCAGCCAGAGCCTGGAGCTGCCCCCAGTAGTGGCAGGGGCCCATTGCAGAGCCCTGGCAAGTGGGAGCAGATTGGCAGCATATCTGCTCCCGTTTCTCTGCATGTGTAGATGCATACCGAGCACCATTTACTCATGAGTTATTTGCGAGTAAACTGGTGCCACATCAAATGCTTGTGTAGACGAGCCCCTGTGAAGTAAATTTGATTAGCGAAAGCAGCAGAATTACTCTATGCAAGTGAAGCAGTTATTTTCACTGCAGATCTGTGAAAACAAAGTATTTAATCTACTGTGTCTTATATTTTCATACTCTTTTCTCATTTTATTCTTTATGTTTTGAGCACACAAATATTTGAGTACATAGAACACCCTGTGTGGTACACAATTCATCAAACCCTTAGTTGGGATTATTCTTCACAAACCTGTTTTGAATCAGGTGTCATCAGATTTAAGCTGGTGGTAGAGATATTCAGAGTGATGCTCATCCCTGCAAACTGAAGGTTGCTCTTGCCCAAGATGCTAGAGAGAGCTTTGCTTGGTGGCTGTGAAATAAGGACATGATGTTTAGTACTCTACTGATTCATAATGGCAACTCATTTAATGCAGGATCAACTGAAATATTAAGGTCTGCTTTTAAGAATGAATATACTTTAATGATCATGATATTTGGGCATTTTCTTTTCTCCAGAGATCATTCCTCATAATACACCTCTCCGCCATGTAAAGCACAATTAAAACAGTGAAGATTGAACCCAATTGTGTCATGAAGGTGCGGGCACAACTAGGGAACCGGTCCCACGCCCCAACTAGAGGGTGATAGGGGCACAAAAACAGTGACTGCTTTACTGCTGAGCTGGTAGCCCAGCTACAGTTACTGCCTCATGTGCCACTGCCACCCAAGGCAGAAACATCTGATCAAACCTAGGATGTAATCAACAAAAAGTACAAGCTTCTAACCTTTAGTCTAATATAATAACTTTGCTGACTGCTGGTAAGTAGGAAAGCCCTATTTCTATTGGAACCAGGCATTAGAAAGAGATGGAGGCATTGCATTGCTCCTGTTTACTACATGAACGTGATTTTTTTCTATGTAAACAACTTCAGTAGGGCCCCCATGGCTCCTTTCTGGTTTGCACTAAAAATTTCTACTGATCATTCCTGCGCCTTTCTGCATGTGGAGCAGGGCCTCCAGCAATACCATAGGAATGTGTGCAGACATGTTGGGGATATAGTGCAGATAATAAGTGAGATTACATAAATTTCAGAATGGGGAAGAGGATTTTTCCCTGACTGCAGAAAATAAGATGCATGAGCTGAAACTGGGAAAAACATGAGACTCGCCATGAAGACAGGATGAAGTACAGACTGGCAAAAGTTTTGAGAGTGTTATTAAGATTTAGTTGAAGTGCTGCTGCTGTTGGATGCTATCCCCTTGTCAAATGACTGGCTTATTTTAAAAGCAGTATTTCTTTTCTATACGTTCTCTCCTTTATTTGACTTAATGATATAAAAACAATCCAAACCAAAAATGATTGAACACAGAAGAAAGCCTTTACCAAAACATTTATTTTCTGAGGCCATTTCCATTGATATATTATAATATTTGTTATTTTGCTTTGGTGTTTGCATACAGCTGAGTGAGAATTAATTACAGTACCCTATTGTGGCCATGACAACAAAATATATATTACATGGAAGCACGCTTGTGCGGATACATCTTGTGTCAACTAAGCCCATTGTATCCAATGGGGGATTAATCACTGCAGAAGATAAGTGGTATTTCTTCCTCTGCCTTCTGTCAGGACTTTGCCTAAGTAGATAGGTAGGTAGATAGAAAGAATAATTGCATCTTTCCTTCATTCATTTAGGACCTGGACAGACTACACGATTATGCAGAGTAAGTTAAATTGCTTGTGTCCCTAAGAAGCATAGTACATAGGAAATTTGGTGGCCTGGGCAGAGATACCACAATGTGAGGGCATGGGGAAGGGGACGGCACTGAGCACTGCAGAGCAGAGGAGAAGGGATGCTGGGTGCTGGAGAGTCTTACCTCCCCCAGACTGGCATTGCTGCTGCTTTCGCATGGGCTGCTACTCATGCACTGCAGGTTACCCAAGAGTTTTTCATGCCCCTTTAAAAATCAGTGCCCACAGTTGGTACCCACCTTGCCCACTACTAGTTATGCTACTAGTGTTAATTACACCACTCTGGGCACGTCAACACATGATTTAAGGCAAAGCAATAAACTCTGGTGCAGTTCACGCCTGAGTTTATTGTTCCTGGGTACCACGTTTACACATGCACCTGTGACCACAGCACGTTGAGCCAGGTCAGAGGAGCCCTGACTGGCAGGGGCATGGAGGGTGAGCCTGCCAGCCCAAGGCTGCTCTGACGCAGCTTAGTGTGTTGTGGAGGGGCTCGCTGAGACACAAGAGTGCTCCAGTGTAGGGCTAGCAGGCAGGCAGTCCCTGCACTAAAGCACCCTTCTGCCCCAGCCAGCCCCATCAGCATCTGAATATATGCTGCAGCGCACTAAATAATGCCGCCATAGAATAGGACTTGTGTTTACAAGTACTATGCTACGGCAGTGTTTATTAGTTTACTGTGTCCTAGTAGGGCCACCCATGTAGACGCTGAGACTTTACTGCATACCTAAATAGGAAACTCCACAGTAAACATCTCATGTAGATCTGTCCAATATGGACTAGACAGACCTACATCTATCCCAGAGTGGCTGCACACAAGTTAAGTGGCTACTACAGCATGTCATCACTAGGTGGCAGGTAATTTCTTGCCTTGATTTAACAGCCCTTGTGGGATGAAAGCAGACAGACAATAGCAGAGATGAATCAGGGGGTGCACTGGTGCACTTGCACCTCCCTTTGATTCATTTTATTCCCCAGGTGTTAATGACCCTCTCTTCTTTTTAATGGTCTTACTGTTCCACCAGTCATGCTACCCTTTGTTTTGCAATTCTGCTGTCTGTTAGCTGCTCCTGGTAATGAAATTCTATTTCACAGCCCTTCACATTGTTCTTAACTCATTCCAATGAAGTTATATTTGTTTTTGCTTCAGTATTAAGACAATACAACTCTAGGCCCCTAGCATATTAGTAAAGGTTCTAGTTTCTTTTTAACTGGAGAAAAATATGATGTTTTATATCTCAAACACCTCACCCTCTGTACCCCCCTTTTCAAAATTTGTGATTGTAAATGATATCACGAGCGTAAATTATACAATGGGGTTTTACACCTGATTTTATCGGGGTAATTTTATATTGGACTGGATTAAGTTACCCTAGCATAAGGGTTTATGCTGTCTGTCCACATTTTTTTTTTTACACCACTGTAAAACCTTCGTACACTGACGTAAGCCTCTCGAGTATCCAGGCCGTTATTCTTAATCTAAACCTTTCCTAATATTCTCTTCACATTAATAGAAACAACATTCCTTCATTTCAGCTATAAGCTCATTTCACTGCAAACTAAATTTCCTAGGAGCTAAACTGTGGCTTTGCCGTATGCTCTGAACAGGAGGCAATGCATAACTGCCCAGGGACATGGAAGGAGCATAACGTCACCCATTTGTGACTGTAGCTCGTATATGCATACCTGGGCTAGTTTTAAACTAATTTGGGTAATGCTAACAATGTGGCTGCTGTGCTGTTGAAGCTCATCATCACAGACTGTAAAACCCACTAAAGGAGCTTGTTCAATGCTTAGGTGGTTAGCCTGTGCTGAGCTCTAGACCACCCCAACCTAAATTATACAAAGTACTCAAGTCAGCCAGTCTGCATGAGCAGCAGTCACAGCAGCATAGATATACCCATATGGTTCTCAGTTCTCTCCTTGCTCCAGGTGGGATGAAATCTGGGGTAGCTCTACACATGGTATAGAGTACTTCCCTCTTTGTCCTAGCTCAGGTGTGGTATATGGATGAAAGCAAGACTTCATCCACTCCCATCTATCTGTGCTACCACCCATGACATGAAAACCTCTGTAGGAAAGGAAGGAGACTCAGTCCTTCCCCGTGCAGGTGCAAACACAGCAAACGATGACATTTTCTTAAATGAACTCAAGTCAATAACTTTCTGTGAGAAATACAGCTGAGAAGGAGAGAAAGAGATACATAACGGTGGCTAAATGCAAATAAGCCTTTGAATTATTCTGGACCTGTGTTTCTTGGGCTAGTTTAAATTCTCCTGCATCTGGTTCCACCTAGGTTGCACTATGGAAATACAGCCAGCCTAACAAGAAGGAAAGAAAACTACCTTTCGTTTTTTGAAGGCTCCTTTGGCACCAGGCACTGCTTCACAAACACGGCTGATTGCTTCCCTGGAGAGACAGAAAATAAGCGTTTTAGGAAATAGATGTGTTAGTTTCATCATTATATTTTGGAATTGCACTGAAAGGGAATATTGACAGCTTAGCTCTTTGTGGCATTCACATGCATAAGTGAAAACTCAGTTACTAGTGAATCAGTTAGATCTTTCCTTACCGGTAAAGAAAATGTCATTTTTTTGAGCAGCTTGAAAACAGATTCCCATTTTTCCAACTATGACTTGCCAGAAATATTCCTTCTTTCCTTCCCCCAAAATTAGACTTCCCCTTAAATTAAGACTGCTTTGCTTTGAGATAAGAGAGAGATAATGTTCAATGCTGGCTTAAAGTGGTTTGATAATCCATAGCAGGCAACCATCAAACCTCTGGATCATGGTGTATACATAAGAGGTCTAGTCAGATGTCTGATGAATCAGTTTGTGGCTGACAATGGGTTCCTTATAAAATGAAGAACTAAGACTCTTCTCCAAAATGATAGAAGCTGCCAACTTCTCACATATTTATCCTACTGTATTGTGCAATATCATATCTTAACGATGCACTTAATTAGCAAACCCTTTTATAGACCACTTTAAAAATAAGTTATTTGCTTTTGTTTTGCTTTTTTAATAGAAGTTAGTAACTAACATTGTTCTCCCTGAGAGTTGTACAGTTGAAGCAAAGCCATCTGGCTTCATATAATATCAAAACTTTCTAAAATACATGTTGCAAACAATCTCTGATATTGTGTTGTGACATAAGATTTTAACTGGTATTTGTTCATTATGACACACATAACTTTTGGCTTTGGTTTTCCACTTCAAATACTTTTATGCTACCAACATTTTGTTTTAGGTTCCTAATAGCATTTCTTTCATTGGTCAATTAATGCTGACAGATTCAAAGTGAAATAAATGCATGTTCAGAAGACATTTGAATAAAGAGAATGATTATATATTTCAAAATGAACCTTTGCAGATCATCCAGGTATAGATGAATATTAGTAGGTCTTTTCAGTATTTAACAATAAGTTAAGTGCAATAATTAAGTTATTAATTTTTTAAAATATGCTCATATGAATGCACAGTCATTCTTCTTAGAGATTACCATCAGTGCTGTAATAGATCTTTTCCATTAATGGATGTTGCAATGGCTCTACAGGGACTGTTAAAGGTAAACTGGAAAATATTGTTTAACAATATTAAATATTGATAATCACTGCAGATTCTTAACGAAGTACTTTCAAAATGTAGGTTTCAAAATGAACAAAGAGCATTTGCTTTCTACAACAAAATAATTTCAAAAAATAATAAATATGGGAGGAAATAGAAAGCACAGTCAGTCAGAAACAACCAAAACCTCAAAACCAAGCTGAAGAGTCATTACAAACTAAAATGTTATGTGAATTCAACCATAACCCAATGATTGGTTGGTGTTCTATAGCTTTTCTGAATGAGCGTATGAGCCTGTGTGCGTATATATGTGCTTGCATAAATACCTATGATGGCTCAGCAAATTATTATATAGGTTTATTATGAAGTAGTGACTCTGCAACTAAACTGTGATGCATTTTATCTAGGGCCCAATCCAAAAAACAATAAAATCAGTGGAAAGATCCACACTAGCTTCTACAGGTTTTGGATCAGGCCCCTTAAACCAAGATTACAATTGCTCCATTTCACAGTACACTTATTGAATTTAGTCACCAAATTCACCACAGTTGCTATTTATAGGTCACATGAATTTTCTGTGATGTATGTTAGATAAAAGAATTACTAACTTTCCCAAGAGAGCAATTCCAAATCAGCCCATTTTAAGAACCAACCAGGGCATTTTCAGAAGCCAGCACAACAGAACGTCACACACATGTATGCCCTCATGACATCTCAGGCATGGGTCACTTTTGAAATATTAGACAGGGATAAATACATCCTCACTATAAGTATTTTCATTAATCCCAGGAAAACTGAACACATGCTTCAATTATCCAATGATGCTTCCTTAGCCCAGTTGCCCTCCCATGGCTCCCCATCTCTTTTCCTCAAACCCCTGTTCCCAGAAGATCTAGATCCTGCAAAGGGTAAGACCAGGGAATTGGGGGTCTTTCTCCACAGCCTATGACTGGTTCCCAGACTCACTTCCCATTCTCTTCTGAGAATGTCTCTGAGAAATGGTGGGTAGCTACTGAGTTAGTCTGATGGCAGACTGCCCTTCTACACTACGGGTTTGTACAGACATTCGGGGAGGTTAGGAGGAGGTTGGATGACATTAAAATTGGCCATCTAATCTAATTTAGTACCCCAGATGTGGCCCTTACACTTAGATCCCTAATTAGGTCAATCTAAGTGTGAACCGTACAGAAGTTCCAGGAAGGTTAAATCAGTCAAAAAAAATGGCTGACCCGATCTAATTTAACTGTACATCAAAGGTGCATGAAGTTAGATTGGGCGCATATAGACTGATATAACTGAACTTCTGTATACAGTCGGAGTGCAGCACCAGGGCTGGAAAAGTTCAGCTGCTGGCCCCAGCCCTGGGCCTGTGCCTTTCCCACCTCACCCCTGGCACTGGGCTATTTTTAGCCCCCTCATCCATCCCCCCACTTCTAGATGGACAACCACCCCATCGCGATCCAGCCAGCCCCACCCCACTGAGCCTGCCAACCCCCGCAATCCCACAAGCCACTCCCAGTGCCAGTTTTACCAGCAGTCTTTAGTGCCAGGAGCCAACAGAAGTAAATTGGGGGAGAGGGGTGGTAAGAATTGGGAAAGGGTTGGTTCACCAGTGGAGGTTGTTTGTCTGGGTGGGGGGGGAGGGTCAGGGCAGGCTAAAACTAGCCCCAGTCTCAGGGAAGGAAAAGGCCCCCTAATCCTACTAAATCCCCCCCAGCAAAGCTGCCAGTCCCACCCCAGTTTAGGTCAGTCAGGCTCATGGGACTCATGAATACCAGTAAAACTGGCCCTGGGAGCAGTTTGTGGGATTGGGGCAGTTTGGTGGCATCAAGAGGGCTGATGGGGGGTCCAGGGGGCTTTGGTGGCATTGGAGAGCCTCTCTTATCTTGCCATCGCCCCCATCCCCTTAACACCCCCATTGACTGCACTAACCCCCCAATTTTCCCAAGCTAGGAGGACCTCACTAGCCACCCTGATCCCACCAAGCCATCCTAGACCCCACCCCCCAGCAGAGCCTGCTAGCCCCCCACCACCTCCAAGTCCCCCACTAACCCCCCATCCCACCTGCCTCTCCCCCTACTCCAACTTAACTTAGATCAGGGGTCATTTTTAACCAGCTCTAACCTTCCTGAACTGCTAGCTGTAATGTCTGTAAAAGGCCAAGGAGTTAGTGCAGAGTACACTATATAGCTTAACCTTAGCTTACACACTAACTTCCCTTCGTCCTGTCTTTCCCCTCCTATAATTGACCTGGCTCACCAAGATTTTGCAAATTTTACCAGTAGGATTGCTGTCTTGCTCAACCTTCTAAAATCTAATAGAAGTTCCTCCTCTCAAAGAAGATATTCTTGTAGCAGAGGTAAAGCTCTTTGCCAGTTAAATTACCTAGAATCTCCCCCCACCCCCAACCAAAAAAAACAAACCCAACTCCCACTATCAGACTATCAGGCAATATGAGTCATTAAGTGGGGGAGGGCAGAGAAGTCAGTCAAATATTCCTAACAAAAAAAACTTGCCTCTTTGGACTGCAGGTATTTTCTCCACCTTTGGCGTAGAGCTGCGTTTGTAATTTTTGGCTACTTGACCATTGAGCCTGCAGGCTGCTGGCTGTCAGAGAGAATCGCTCCACTGTATATTCACCCAGCTAGGATTTCTGCTAGCTGACCTTATCAGGACTGAGCATGGGCAAGGGAATGCACTCGGGTGAAACAAAGTAATCTAATTTGAGTTGGCTGGTTGTATCATCAGCCCCCTGTCACAATCAAAGAGCTCCACATGTTTGCGCAGAAGAGCTGGTAAAAAGTAGGAAAAACAGGTTTCATGTATTTTTAAACAATAATACCACATTGCCATATTAGGATAAGGGCATTTGTCCATAAAACATCTTCATCTTGTTGATCTCAAGGTTCACATTATGCATGTGCACTGGGAATGAAAAGAAGTATGCTGTGGAACTGAAGGAGGTGAAGACAGTACCCTTAGTTATTATATATTGATCTGCTAAGACATGTCAGTCAACATTAGTCTCACCTCCACCGTTGCTTCGACTGGTGACATGATTTTTAGTTACTGTGTGGAGCAGATGTATACTCAAGAAACCTCATGTCCACCCAGTAAATTTACCAGCCCCAATGGCAGTGATTTCAAGCCCATTGTACTGCTCCAAGAAGCCTGCCTTCTAAACCAGTAGCAGTGTAGCTGCATCCACAGCTGTGTTGTAGGTGGACTACTTGCCAATGCCACTTAGCGGTCCTAATTAGACCTCCTATGGCACTGTGCAGATGTGACTGTTCTGGTTCTGGACTGGAAGGCATCCTGCACAGAGCAATGAAGAGTGTTTGAGCATACCATTGCTGAGGATAAGAAGTCTGTTGCATAGACATGGGCAATATTAGCAATGGGTTTGATGGGGAATATTAGGAGTTTTGCGATCAATGCTAGTTTGTTCTTGAAACGTGCCTAGAAAAAGGTGTGGAACTGGAGCACCTGAACCAAAGTTTTCTACACAACTCTGCCTCTGCAAGACCAGCTCTCCTAGGCAGGCATGGAGTTACCATTCTCAACAGAAGGCCTTATTGTTGCTGGGGAGAAGTACAATGTTTGCTCCTCTCAGCCAGCAGGCATGCAAGCACTGGGTTACTCATGTAAGTATTTAAATAGACAGGCAGGCAGGCAGAAATCAGCTGGCAACCCCTCCAGTGAGAGTCTAGGTGCCTGTGCAGGGTTGGCACCTATTCAAACAATTCTAGATCCACATTCAGTTGTATATTTACCCAAGTATGTTGGGAATGTGAGAAAGACTGAGACTTCTGCCTGCCTCTTGTGCCCATCCAGGGTGGGGCAAATATTTGCTTTTTTTGTAGCAATATCAAATTTGCAAAAACCTAAACAAAAAGTGAACCATATGTTGGTATCTACACCACACCGTAGCTGCTAGTTTGAGAGTACACTTATCTGACTTCTAAAAGTGCCAAACATCTGTCTGAAAATGCCAATGAAAAAATCTCGGGATATACTTGCATGGCTAATCATTCCATAGACTTTGGAAAATTTGGTACGAGTATACATTCTTCCCCAGTAGAGAAACGTGATTTGAAAGAATACATGTAAAACCTTTCTTTGGCATTTCATTAGGCAGACACTGATCTCAGATAAATACCAGATTATCTTGAGTTCTTGTAAAATTAGCCTCTGTGCAGACTGTAGCATGGACCACATACTGAGTTCCAAATCTGTCCCTGAGTATTTTCTGATTTGCAGATGGTCATACTTTGAAGTAATTTTCTTGGCAAAAACCTATTGTAAATTTCCAGTATAGATTTCAGTCGGAAAATGTATCCAGCAAAGTGTTATATAGATGTAATACTGCACTTTGCCAGTCTGACGTACAGAGCTTCAAGGTGTTTTGACACTTTTCTAAGACAGAAAAGGGTACCTTTTACATTGGCCTTATGGTCAATTTGAAAGGATGTTATCTTGGTATTTTTCTGAAAGGATGTTATCTTGGTATTTTTCGTAACTTTCATCAGATTTTGTTCTTGCTGCTATTTTTAGTAGCCCAACGAAAGCTGAGAGACCTGTTTCTTTGAAAAGCACACTATCACAAGAATGTATCTTGCTTTGTTTTGGATTTTTCTGCCTTGATACTATTTTTTATTTAACTCATTAACTGGTTCACTTTTAAGACAAGACAGCACTGGAACTTCTGTTTTGAGGATAAAGATAGACGAGCTTAAAAAGGCTGCACAGACTTTCCAATTGGATATTAGGACAAAAAAATGTTAAATCAAAGTTTATGATTAGCAACCTTGGCAAATCATGCAAGTCATTTCATGTATTCCAAGTTTCACCAGTAGGATTGCTGGCCTAATCCACCTACTAAAGTCCAATAGAAGTTCTTCCTCTCAAACAAGACGTTCCCATGGCAGAGGTATAGCTGTTTGCCAATTAAGTTGCCCCCCCAAAAAACTTAACTTCTTATTCACATTACCCCACACTTCTATGTATAACTTTCCCATCTTAACCCCTATGCCATGGGACTTCACAGGCTAAAAAAGATTGCATAAAACATGTGTATACTATAGTACTGCCCCAACAATTCAATGAATTTTCTTAGTGAAAGGAATTGTACATTTCTGGACAACTGCAGCAGCAGTCCCTATTTATTTTAGAACAATTTTCTTTGCCAGTCTTCTTAATAAACAAATCCACTACCACTTGCTAACACCTGCTGCAGAGAAACAAGGTCTGTATTAAAATTTAAAACAGCTTAATTCTGAAAAAATCCCACAGAGACCAAAAGTAAGTTTTCAGAAATACATTTAATACTCAGAATAGTGTTTGTTCATTTACAACACAAGCAGTTAAGAAGCCAAAAACACTAGCTCTTACATACTACATGTAGTGACACTTTAAAGGCTGAGGGACAAAGTAAATTGGCATGGTAAGGCTGGGGCTTAAAAAAGTAGCTCATGAAAACAGAATGGAGAGTAGGGAACACAGTGTTCAAAGGCTGGTGAAAAGGAGTAGTGTTGGGCAGGTGGGAATGGTCCTAGGGATATGACTGGCAGAGTGAGCACCTGAAGGCAGTCACATGGAGGCGAGCCGACTCAGAAAAATGGCATGGTAGGCAATGCTTACAGCGGAGTTGAAGCAGAAGAATGTAAACTAGCCTGCTTGCACAGGTCACGGAAGGCATGAAGAAGGGAGGGTTTGTAGAATAAGCTTGCAGTAACAGGTCTGGTAGCCAAGTTGTAGTAAACTTATATGGTGAGAGAGAAAGCCATTCCTCTTTCTCTTCCTTTCAGCTTCACGCATTGTTTCTTGCAAACAAGCTTCTTTTAATGTGATGGATCTGAAAAAGTAAACCAAGAACTAATTGCCCACTCTGTCCTTGACTGTTTATAGCCTTTATACATGATTATGACTGTGTACCATATAGAGAAAAACACCACCTTGCTAATGATTAGATACACTTAACTATGTATCTAACTGATAGCTATCTTAGCTAGTGTATCTAACTTATAACTAGGGACCTATCTAAATTGCGGTTTCACAGAAACCGCGAAATCCACAAAAAAAACCTTAAAAAAATAAGTTTTTATTAAGTCTTCCCCTCTCAGGTGGGTCTTGCAGCCCTCTTGGGAGGGGAAGGCAACAGCTGGCAGGTCAGCACAAAGGGAGCAGCAGACAAGATGGCAGCTGCCTCTCCACTTCCTCCCCACTGGGGCCTCTCCACCAATCAGCGCTGAGAGGTGGGGTAAGACGAAGGGCAGCCAGCAGTCAAGTTAGCAGCTGCCCCCTTGTCCCTCCTCTCCCTTGGGGCCTCTCCACCAATCAGTGCTGGGGGGGGGGCCTCTGTTAATTACCGCTGAGGGGCGGGGCCATCACAAAATGCCTGCAAAATGGGCTCTTCATGCTGGGACAAAGCCACAAAACTAGTTTTGTCTTGCTGCAAGTGAAGTAGATCCCTGCTCAAAGCTAGTGTATCTAACTCATAGCTAGATATATATCAAATGACCCAATAGTAAGGGCAGTCATATTGCTGCTCTTGAAACCTCTGTCTTAGGCATGGCTGAGACACTGCCCCAGCATGGGATACTCCTAAACTGGCGTCACCATCACATTTCTGAGGTCATCATGGTTTAGCCATGACAATTTCAGCATGCAAGGGAGTGATGTGTTAGCCCTCTGTATGGCTGCCTTTGCTTCCCCATTCTGAATGACCAAGTACCAGTTTACAGCTGGGTCAAGAGCAGTATTTTGTCTCCCTGCAGGTCCAGATACAAGAATTCAAGCCCCCTTCTGGATTTGGGCCAAAAGCTGCCTACAGTTTCCCCCTCAAGGACATCATGAAAACAATGTTGACATACCCTTAGCCATGCCTTTGTTCCCCTCACAGAGACTAAAAGCATGAGGAATGGATTGTCCCTTTTTTTTCATTAATATAAAGCTGCCATATTTTAGTTAAATTAACCCAAATACTAATTAACATATCGCTATTAAAATTCATTAAAAAGTAGATGCTGAATATATAAAGCATATAAAAGTATTTTTCTTGTAATATTTTCATGTTGCTTTCTGGATGTATGTGGAGAGATTAAAATAATTCCTCATCAGTATCTTCTACTTCATTGAGCACATGTATCTAGTACTATAAATCATTAAATACCCAAATACTATCCATGATTACTGGTACATATTAGTAGTGGGCACTATTTCCATACTGAGCACATTTCTGGTTATGAAGCTCATGAGCAATAAATTACTACAGTACTTTATACTAATAGGAATCTTCAGACTTCAATTGGAGGTTCACAAAATACTTAAAGAAAACTATTGCCCCAAATGTGCCCTTTCAACTGCAAACCTGAGTAGTGCATAGTCAAGAGCTGCACTGCCCATGAGGAGTACGCAAGAGTAGAGCAAATTGTCTGCCCTGGTCTGTTGTTACAGATTATGAGTATAGCCTTATCCCTGGTTTGCGGTCCTCCCTTGGGAGGAAAGCAGCAGCGAGCAGTCCTGGCATTCCTCATAGATCAGCAAGTGCACAACTATGAAAGGAAGAGAAGCTTCTTATAAAAGAGCAGGCAGAGGGGTCGTTGGCAAGCTGTGCAGGATTTCCAATCTGGGTATATACAAATCCTCTACACCACTATCCCAATTTCAAAACCTGTGGTACAGAAAGTACTGGAGACTCTCTATGGCACTTTCCAAGCAAAAGGGGTGAGGAGGAGGCGACAAGATTGGGAACATGTATAGGATGTGTTGGGTAGCATATGTTACCTAACTTTCTTCATAAGCTATAATGGAGCCATTCTTCTCTTCCAATGGCTTTCTTTCTCTTGGGGATCCTTGTTGATAATGAGTTTCTGCAAGGAAGATAAATACAGTTTAAAGAAATACTGTATCTAGTGAGAATCCACATAAATTAATGGTGGACCTGAGGCCAGTTCTGAAACACAGAAGAAAAAGTGCATGCTTAAACTTTTGATTTAGTTCCTTGTAAAGGTAGACTCCATCTAGAAAATTTCAATCAGGATCTAGTTTCAAATTTTTCAGCCCCAGAAAGTTCAGGGAGGGGATTAGTATCAGGGGATAGGATTCAGGCCCATCACTAATACATGTTATTCCAATCCTGTGATCTATGTACTATTAACAGAACATGCAACACAATGTTTCACTCAGCATGGTGAGGTATGATTTTCAGCTGTTGCATGCATTAAAGAAATTGCGTTCAATTAGATAACAACAAGCATGGAAGCCTTGTAATTCAAATACCTGTAGTAGGACAAACTGCATGCAACATAATTATAATTCTGTTCAATGTATAATACACTCAAGCATGCAACAGTAGCTGAGACTCATAATATAAAGAGACTGAATGATGAGCATACAGATGTGGACACTGGTGTATTAGATGAACTGTAAACACTCCATGTGTTGCAAAAATATTTTTACCTGATTTTTTTAAATAAAAATGTTTGAGGCCACAAATAGGCTGGCCACAAAACTTTAAAGGCCCCTTTTAGTGGTGATGGTGGAGAGTGCCATGGTGTATTCAGGACCAGCTGCCAGCTGCTTTTAGTTCAGTTATCTAGCATACTCCTCTTCTTGGTTGAAAATGATTTTTTTCTGTTTATCCCAGGCAAATTAACATACTTCATGGGTGCCAAGAATTCCCTTGGATTGTTATTGATGCACTTTATGAATTCAACTGCCTTTTATTTTACTATGATTCACACTTGCTGACACTTTTGCTTGAATATCCATTTATCAGTTCAAAGATTCACATGAACATTGTGAAAGAAAAAGAAGAGTACAAGTGACCGATACTGCTCTAGTTCTCTTGCTCAAGTAAAAGCTGAGAGCTTCAAATTCCACAGTGACGAAGGAAAAAACACTCATAATTACCCTCTCATTTCTCTATAAACCACATCCAGGAACAGAATCTTTCTGGGTAGCACTATGGCTCTCAGTACCTTACTAACAGCATGTTGAAGGGTTTCACCCACTCACTGACTTCACTTAACAGGAAAAGTGAATTTGTTATTAAAAATTGAATATTTACATGTTTAAAAATTTGGGGGGGGGGAAATCAATTTAAAGGTCAGAGCATAACGCACCAAATAAAGTAATGTGAAATAACAAAAGTTTTCTACAAGGGACCCCAACAAGAGAAGAAATCCCCCTAAATCAGTGGTTTTCAACCTTTTTTCATTTGTGGACCTCTAAAGAATTTTGAATCAAGGTCCAGACTCCTTTGAACTGTAAGTGTGAGTATTCACATACTTTTGGTTGATCATAGTCACCTCTTGTGGACCCCTCAGACATAGTCTGTGGACCCCCAGGTTGAAAACCACCGCCCTAAATGAATCATCTTTAATCTGGGGTTTCACGCCAGGTCCTATAATCACTGTCAGAGTTTTACATGTGTGTTTTGTTCCTACCTATACCTGGACCTAGCTGTCTAACTATCTGATTAATAATAAAGATGAGATTTTAAGTCATCTAGGATATCTAATTCCCACCTAGTTCCCATACACTTCTAATGAAATTCCGGTATCTAATTGCATTAGACAACTTTGAAAATCTTAGTCAATGTTATTAATAGTTTTCATTTCTATAGTACTTTCTATCAAAGGATTTAAGTGCATTTTATAATTATTAATTTAATTAGTCTCACAACCCTATGAGATTCAAAGAGATGGCGTGGCTTGTCCAAGGTGATGCAAGAAAGTCCACAGCAGAGCCAGAGCCTCCTGACTCAACTCTGTGAGTCTACTTTTGACAAGGCTACTTGTGACTTTTTGACCCTAAAGATGAACAGAAACATCAAGTGAATTAGAAGTCAGTTTTTCTTCCACTCAGCAACATAGATGATCAAATATATGGTATTATCCAAGACTTTTCTCTCCCTCCCAACCCCCAAATCATGTTATTTTAAATGTGCCATCATTGGGTAACACATTCAGCTATCAATTTTTGAGGCTTTTGAATTTTGAAATTTTTCTCAGCTCTGAAGGGTACAGAGAAAAGTAGCAAAAAAACACACAAAAATGACAATTCCTGACTTGGCAGGCGTAGCACTACAGCATATATAATGTTTAGTAAATTATGAAGGAAAAGATAGAGAGGATTTTATACAGATTGGATGTGTCTACATGTGCATTTACATCACATTAAATTTACTGCAGCAAAAATAGGTTGGCATCTACACGTGCAGGCATTAAGGTGTATTAATGCTATGCATGGTCTGATTTGGGACTAAAGTTCGTCCCAATCAGTCCACACACATACAGTATTACTGTGCAGTAACTAATCGGGCATAAATTTGATACCTGCATGATGCAGGTATCAAATTTATGCACAAATCAGCTTAAATCACCATATTTACTGCGCTGTATGGGCATGCACTTGTACATGCGCACCCATACTGCACAGTAATTTTAGGTTACTGAGCAGTAATTTAGGTTACTGTGCAGTAAATATGCATGTGTAGATGTGCCCATTATGACTAAAACATAGAAGTACTACAATTAGAGCAAATATAGGTTATTGGAGGTTTGGTGTTTTATTTGTAACTAAAGGCAGAGTAAACCAGTCAGGGCATGATAATTTGCTAAAGGGAATTACATGATTCCCTTTTATAACATGGATCTGGTCTTGATCGTTTCTGGTTCTATGCATGTGTACATGTCAACATTCCTATACAAATGCAATTGAGTGACCATGAAGACTGAAGCTCAGATATCTGAATTTTGGGAAATATGATTCCTTAATAAGAAATAGGCTTGTATGTCAGAAATTAAATGACCAGATGAGGCACAGGTTGTTGTAGGCTCCTGTATGGACGTTAATCCAAGTCATTAGGTATTTTGAGGATCAGTGGAATGAGCAAAATGCAAGTTCAGAATTTAGTGACTGCTTTAAAGTTAATCCAAAGGCTCCTATGACCTTGGCTGGCTTTGGATTAGGCTCTAATAGATCACAATGAGGCATCTGCATATGTAGCATCATTTTTTTTCAATATCGGAAAACTATAATCGCAAACAGCAATCAAAACAGGAAAATAAGTCGGTATTTTGTTCCTTGATGACATTTTCTGTGTTCCACATATGGTCAATGACACAAAAAATGCCCAGCATGTTGTTAAATATGCCTTACTTCAATGAAAAAAATCCAAAAGTACATTTTCACAATTAAAGCCAAAAGCATCCACATATTCAGAAAGCAAAATAGGCATAACACTCTCTAGGTGTCAATGATGTTGCTTTAGATCAGCAAGTATGGTTCAGTATTAATACCAGAGTCAGGTCTTAAAACTAGTTAATAAAGAAGAATGCAAGTACAATGTATAGGGGAAAAAAAGGGACAACAATTAAAGCAAGGTTTGGTTAATATTCACATAAAGAACCCTGGCACACTTAATTATAATAAGCCATTCTGAACTATTATAAACTAATATCATTTATCCTTCCAAAAGGTAAATCAAAATGTGCCACCTGGGTTAGAACTAAAAACATTTTTATGTTGGTAAAAAATAGGTGATAAGTCAGTTAAAAAGATTCTCATTATGAATATACTTATCTTTTAAAAGAGAATGGTTTGAATCTGATATCTGTTCTGGTTGTGTTCCCTGGAAGATCTAAGACATTCGCTCATAAATGCAAAATACCACTGGCTCAAATACCTGAACTTTACATTATATATTTTTTCTTCTCCAGTTATAAGCTTGACTATTTGGATACAATCCAAGAGTTAACTATGTACATTTATTGGCAGAAAGTCTTACCTTGTAATCTGTGTTCTTGTATTGAAGTCAAGAGATCTCATTGAGCGTAAGACCTCTATGCACCCCAAGTACTGTAGGGAGAAAGAAACAGTTGTAGCATGTGTATTATAAGCACTGTTGAGTTCTAGGAGGAAATACAATTAATCAATAAACATTATTGTACAGTCCTTGTTTTACATCTGTGTTTTCTTGCTTGTAACCTGGATTTTCATTACTATATTCTAGGTCAAAGTATTATTTCATATGCACTGCATTTCAGTTAACATTCTGGTACACTTTTTATATCTAGTCATTGTAATACATAATTCATAATGTAGTCTTGTTCTTTTGAGTATTTCATTCACATTAATAATACCTTTTCCAGGTTTGGATATATTCAAAGGACAAAACACAAAAAGGTAGTTGTGCCAAAATATGCCAATACATAATCACATCTATATATTACACATATCAGTATATTACATCTTCACATTGTAATATACTGATCTATGTATTATAGGCCAGATCTTTCAAAAGTCAGGTACACAGCTGCATGCAACCACATGCCTATTTGCATATTGTATGGATGAGTGGATAGATAGAAACAGTTATTTGCACATATGCCTTTCCCTGGACTCTTAAGTACCTTCTATGAGAGGCAAAGTGTTTTTGATGATACTTTAATGGACCAACTGTATATTTGGGACAGATGTTAGCCAAGCTTTCAGGAACAAAGGCTATTTGCAGATGTTTAAAAAAAAATCCCCCCAAAATGCACTTTACCAGGAGAAGTAGCGCATTATTTCAACCTGGCTCCACAGCGTCTGTATTGATCAGGTGCTTCAGTGGAGCTTTTTGGCACTTTTATCTAAAACTGATTCAATCAGCTATTAGATAAAAGTGCCAAAAAGCCCCACTAAGGTGCCAGATCTATACAGACATTGGGCAAGCTGGGTTCAAATAACACAATGCCTTTTCTGGGCATATGCTTGGGTTTGGCACAGGAGCACACAAAGTTTAAAGTAAAGCACTTTTTTGGTTTTTTTACATCTGTAAGCAGCTAAAGTGCCATTCTTCAGGTCTAGGAAAGGAGCACGCTTGTGGGTCTGAAAGCATGTCTTACATCTCTTCCAACTATAAAGTCGGACCCTTAAAAGACAGATACCACCAAAAAGAATATTTCCTGGACCATCATGGCCACAACACTCGAACCCTACAACTTCTTAGATATGGTTCTTTAAAACATAGTTTTTTAGAAGACATGAAAAGCAACATGATCCTTTAATTGGCTGCTTGTTACTTCAGTAAAGAAAATCCCAGAGGACATGTGGACCATCATCATCCATTATTCTAAAGATAATCTTGCAAAATTAGAAATACTTTGGTCAGGCAAAGTCTAGCACTTGGATGTCTGAATGCAATCTGTCTTACTGTTACAAGTAAATACTTTTATTTAATGCTGTTACTGAAAAAGGATCATATTAAAATGTGCTAAGAAATGATCATGCCTAGCAATTACTTTGATAGATAGAGAGAGAGAGAGAGAGAGAGACTGATTTTTTTTAAAAGCCAAACAACCATGTAATTGCACATGAAGATATTTACACCTTACTATAGCCTATATTATGTGTTTCTTGGTAAATGTAAGTACCCAGTTAAACATAAATGCTCTAGTTCTCTATTGGGTCAAACTCATGCACAAGGGAAAG
>NW_005842034.1:480232-487363 GCF_000455745.1 Alligator sinensis | reverse complement strand
GGAAAGAGAAGGCATAGCAGAACCCCAGTCTATCACATCTCTCAAAGCACCCTTTGCTCCAACAGGAGTGAAAGACCAGCAAATACAGGAGCCGGCTGTTGCCTCTGGCAGGACCACACAAGTGGAAATTCCTTCTACACAAGGGAAAAATGCGAGGAAATCTCCCAATTGCAAAGTCATTTCCCAAAAAAAGACACTATGGGACCAGAGCCTCCAGTCTGCTGAGACCACAATTCACTATTTGCAGGTACAAACATTTGTCATGTACAATCTGCAGTAATTGTGTGTGCACACTAGATGTACAATTACTCACCAGATCTTTTGACAGTCAGGCCCCATGAAGCACATAAAGAGGGAGAGTTATAGATAAAGGGCCCATTACTTCACTGTTTCTTACATCAATGTAATTCCAATGAAGACAAAAGAACTATACTGATCTCAAACTACTGCAACAGAGTGGAGATTCAAGCCCACATTTTTTCATTATGGATTGGTAGCTGTCCAGAAGTCTCATCAGGGGAAAAATTTATACTGAAGTTATGAGATTTTAATTAAAATTTTATTTTGTTGTTGAAAAGCCTGATAAAATAAACAGCAAAATATTTTTATGGGTTGTTTTCACAAGTCCAGCATAATTTATTACAGTATATTGTTTATCCCTATCAAATGTTATTGGAATCACTAAAGCTTTGAGTAGAATAAAATGAGAAAGTAAATAACTACTTTTAGTTAATTTGGTCATGTGCACCATAAGAAACTAGTGTCTGGGTTAGGTTTGTTTTAAAATCTATTTTCTATTCCTTTGAAATTCCCCTGCAGCTCACTTCTGGGATTTTGAAGAGTTGGTAAAATCATAATGCATAAAATCCCATGTACAGTGATTATTGCATTGGGGGCCAAATTTTCACGCTGTAAGTTAAAATATATTTGGGAGACCAGCTGCATGTGCGTACAGATTCAATTACATTTTGCATGCACAAATATGGCATGAGCAGTCAGGAACTTAATGCAAATTTTTCAGACAAAATATTAAGCTGCTAAATCTATAATTAGCCACCTCTGAGGTAGACTGAGTTTCACTGAGGCCAAAGCATCCACTGACTCAACAGAATTGACTGAAGTTACGCCAACAGACACCTGTGAAAGATCTCTGTCACGCTGTCTGTGCTCAATAGTCTTACCTCAGTGATGGTTTGCTGATTCATTTGCTCAAATATTTATTTCATTTAGGATTTTTTTTCATGTGATAGTATGTAATTTTTTTAAAGAGAGCTAGGTGACACAGGACACGTCTACATGTGACACTTTAATATGCCTTAACTTAAGCTAACGTACATTAAAGGCAAACATCTGCACATGCATGCCCTTAATGCACATTAAAAATGGTGAATTTAAGCTATTGGTGCCTAAATTTGATATTTGCAAATGCAGGTACCAAATTTAGGCGTGAATAATTAAAGCGTGTTAATGAACATGTAGATGTGTTAAAGTGCATTAATGCTGTGTCCCAAGTCAGTCCACACACAGCATTAATGTGCTTTAATGCCTGCACGTGTAGACACCTGTCTAAATTTGCTTAATGCACATTAAGTTAATGCACATTAAATTTAGGCATGCTTAAATGCACATGCAGACATGCCCACAGTGTATTTGGTATTGAAATACTTGGCTTCTATTAGCCGTATTAATAACTTGGTAGTGATACATTTTTTCATTCCATTACTTCCTTCTTGTATCTACATTCAGCATGAGATCATTAATCTGCTGTGATTAAGAAGTTGCACTATATTGAAAATTGCATGGAATTATTTACAGCCAAACTCAGAGAGGTGTAAGTTTATGAGTGATATGTATATACACATACACTAAACCAATAATAATGATAAAAATGTACATAAATTTAATGGAACTAATTTGTTTTATTTTCCAAAAATTATCCGTCATTTTACACACATTCTATGTAATAGTTGTTATACTGTGGGTTACTGATACCTCTTCAGTTTATCCAAAAGAATGATTTTTTTCTTTAATTCTTATAAACATACCTATGTAGCTTAGTTTTCATTTTTCAAAGGAATACATTGGTAAGGGAAACGTTTTAGATTTCAGGACAACTTGTTGCTGTTTCAGAATTATAGGTACAAAACCAGAGACTCAGAGAAGGTTAGATTGAAAATTTGGGCCGTATTTGACAAATTTGTATATGTATAAATGTATTGCTGTTCCCTTGGATTTATAAAGCATTCTCGCTCCTTAATTCTGATACAATATATGGATAGTCACTTATTTATAACTGCCAAAAGGGAATAAAAGAAGAAAGAAGATCCACAAAGAAGACTGTAGGCATGTCCCAAACTTGGCACATTGACAAGGTACATAAAATCACAGAAGCTGCTAAAAGCCATAATGGTAAGGCTGCAATATTCCTTACATATCAAAGCAAAGATAGGAACTCTGATTTTTTGGGGGTTGGAAGATGCCAACCATTAGCTGCCACTGCATGTTTTCAAGTAATGAGCTTTCTGTAAACACTGACATCCAGAGGAACCCAGATCCAACCACAGGGCGATTTCTCTCATGTACATTCACCTCAAAACATTCTTCAGTACTAAGAGTGACCTCTTGAAATACATCCTAACAAAGATCCACAAATTAGATTTCATAGACATTAGGGCTGGAAGGGACCTTGAAGATTATCAAGTCCAGCCCCCTGCCCCAGGGGCAGGAAGTCAGCTAGAGTCAATGGATCCCAGCAAGATAAGCAACTGTTTCTTGAATGAGTCCAGACAACGTGCCTGCAACACTTCTGGAGGGAGTCTTGGACAGTAAAAAAGTTTTTCCTTATGTCCACCCTAAAATGGTCATGGAGGAGTTTATGACTGTTGGTCCTTGTTATCCCTTGGGGCGCTCTGGTGAACAGACAATCCCCCAGATCCTGATGCACACCCCTTATGTACTTATAGGCAGCCACCAGGTTACCCCTCAGCCTGCACTTTTCCAAGCTGAAAAGCCCCATGGCTCTCAGCCTCTCATCATAGGGCCTATTCTCTTGCCCTCTGATCATGCGCGTGGCTCTCCTCTGGACTCTCTCAAGCTTCTCCACATCCTTCTTGAATTGTGGAGCCCAGAACTGGATGCAGTACTCCAGCTGCAGCCTCACCAAGGCCGAGTACAGCGGGAGGATAACATCCTGAGATTTACTTGAGAAGCATTTATAGATGCAAGCCAGAGTTTTGTTTGCTTTACCAGCTGCGACATCACATTGGTGGCTCATATTCATCATGTGGTCAATCATGACCCCCAAGTCTCTTTCAGCTGTGGTGCTAGCGAGCATAGCACTGCCAAGCCTATAAGCGTGCTGCGGGTTTTCTCCCCCAAGGTGGAGTACCTTGCATTTTCCGGTATTAAACATCACCAGGTTTATATGTGCCCACTTACTAAACTTATCCAAGTCAGCCTGGATCACTAGCCTATCCTCAGATGTGGACACTATGACCCAAAGTTGAGTGTCATCGGAGAACTTGGCCAGTGCGATTCTGACACCAATGTCTACATCGTTGATAAAGATGTTAAAGAAAACATTTCAAAATACAATCAAGATAACAAGGACATAAATTGTTTATTCATTTATTTCAAAGAATGTGCACAAATGAAAAAAATATTGCCTATCTTTAGCTCTAGGCAGCCCATGAAATAGTTGGAAAGACTAGTTCTAAAAGTAAACTGCTTTGGCAACCCTCCCTGTTTAACATGCATGAAAACCAAACAACTAAAATGTACTGATGACCTTTATCAATACCCAACAGAGTTCTCACAATCCTTCAAAGTTCAAGAAAAACAGGGGTCCTCAGCACATCCTGAAGTAGGCTTGTGTTACACTAGAATAGAACAAGTTCCAAAGCTATAGGACTCTCATGGATGGCATCCTGCTTGCTGCCCCTTCTCTCATAAGGCTACACTGAATTATGATAGAACAGCCTAAAGAAAAAGGCAGTTTTCAAGTAGGTAGGTCCAAATCACTTAGGCCTTTTTAATCAGATACATAATACAAAGTCAGTACAAATCCAAAAGCATAGTATCATACACTGCTGCAATAATGTCCCCCTTAGCAAAGGAGCTGCCAAATTCACTCTGTACCAGCTACCAGTAATGTGGCAATGCGGCTGGGCACCTGGGGCACATGTGTAACAGCAACTTTCAGTTGCCACTACACTGCCAGCACAGTCACAATCACAATCATGTGACTGCTGGTGGCAGCTGTTTTTTTCTGCCTGCCCCAATTTAGCACCTGGGGTGCTTGTCCCACCCTAGTCACACCACCGCCAGCTAAAATTTCTGGGTAGATCTAAGAAAGTGGCCGTAGATCTCAGTTTTTCATACTATACCCTGGTAAACAGAGATTTTTTTTTGATCCCTTGATGTGTCCCACATTTTTCCCATCTAAATAATCAGTTATTTTAAAGAATGAAAAACGCTTATTCAAGACTTATTGCTAAGCAGTCTTGAATTTTTCTCTTCATTTACAAGGAACAAACATTTCAGTGGAACAAGCGTTCAGCATGATCAAGTGCTTGTAATGAAAAGTCAAATGAGTGTAGGCACTACCAGAGCTGCTTTTTGCGCAAAGTGAATGCTAACAACATTTGTGCGGTGTTTCATAATATGCTCATTCAGAACACCATAGCTAAGCACAGACGTTCAAGAAGCCCAGGTAGGAAGTGCTCTAAGTAAAGCGCTTTACTCAAAGCACTCTAGATTAGGTTGGGAAAGAAGAAGCCAAGGTGGCTGTGGGGACAGAAACCCGCCTTCCTACCCCCCCACTCCTGGCCAGACTGTGAATGGGACTGGAATCGGAGGCTGTCACTGATTTGGGTCAGTGACAGCCGAGGGGGCAGGGCCAGCCCAGAGGTTGGGCAGAACACAGGAGCTCTGTTCAAAGCTAGAGCACAGTCCTGTGCAATGCTGCCTGGGATGGCAGGAATTGCACTCTAAATTAATCCTTGATAGGATCTGACACAGATGTTCAATAAAATGCTCTAACAGAAAGCATTTTAATATCTCATCCATTGAGGATTAACTTGAAGTGCAATCTGCCACTGTTAAAGTTCTCTAAGAGCCGTGAATGTCTGTCTAGTTATGGCTTTAGAGCTCTTTCTGCCTGCTTAAAGCGAGATTGGTGCAACATCTGTACCTACCCTATGTTACTGGAAGAAATCTTCCACTCCAAGAAATAAGCACATGTTGCTGCAGAAGCAGAAGCTGGTAGTAGCATTTCCAACATACAGGGTTTTTTTTTAAAGCATAACAATAGATGCTCCATGTAGATTCCATTCGACAGTCAAATCTAGAAGTAATTAAAGCACAGCAGATGCAGCATGCAAACCCAAAAGGAACAAACATACTGTCTTTGCCATAAGCAAGCCATACAAATTCTTACCTGCCCATAGCTGCTATTCAGTCTTCTAGTAGTAGCTGGAATTACTATACTGGATATTACAACAATATACTGCACACCTGCCCCTCATATCACAGGTGGACCCATTCAACCAGAACCAAACAAGTTAAGAACTCCCAGCCTCCATAGTCAAAATACCTCAGTATCAATACCTAAGTTTACCAAAACTATGCAGCTCTTCCTAATGAGGTACAATGGATCAGGTATAATGTGGCAAGATTTGTTTAAGGAACCTAATTTAGTCTGTAGACATTTTAGTACTGATGCTGATACATAAGAAGATAAAAACAGCCAGTTGATTCTCAACTTCCAGATTGTCAAGACTAGTAACTGCAAGCACTTGGAAACTGGAGCACATTTATACTAGAAATCTTTATAACAGCAACAGAGACCAGTAATTTAATTTTTACAGTCACTTTTCAGCATACAACTGCACTTTACCCACATACTTTCCCTCAACCTGTAAAAGACAAAAGCAGAGTAATCAAGGAACTGCCTTCTTTTTAGTACAGGCAGTCCTCAGACTTATGACACAATTGGTTCCTGAAAACAGCATCTTAAGTCAAACGTTGTAACTCGGAACCAATTTTCTCATAAGAAACAAGTTATAAACAGGGGATTGGTTCCTGAACCAAGGCCTGATATCCTATTTTCACCAAAAATACCCCAGAATTTTGTATTCAATCAATTATAGATGAGTAATATAGCTACATTAATGTAGTTATATTGTAAATAGCAATCGTATTGATTTGGAAGGGCTTCTTTGAGGTGACTTGGTTGGACTTTTTGAAGGGTTCTTGGCTGCAGTCTTCTCAGGAGTCTTGGCTGCAGGTTTTTCTGGAGTCTTGTCTGCTTTCTTAAAGTGTCCAAGGAAGTTTGGACAGATGTTCTCCAGGGAGATGGGTGTGACAGCAAACTTGTTCGCTGGCATGGCGTCGCATCGGATCAAGCATTGTAAAGTTGAAACTGACATCATAAAGTTGAAACAGGATGTCAATTTATAAATGTTGTAAGTGTGAAACGTTGTAACTCGAAACGTTTTAAGTCAAGGACTGCCTGTACTCAAGTCACAAAGGTATTTTGACAAATTTTTAAACTGTTGCTTTAACTGGACATTTATTACCTGAATTACTTTACTAATTTGAAATGGGGTTGACTGGGAGTTGAACTGAATATGGCTGAAGTTAGCCAATTACTGAGCATAGATCATTAAAAAGAAAAGATAGGGCATTACAAAATGTATTTGGTCATTTACTTCACAAGCAGATCATAGTGTATTTTAGGTATTTATTACATTTTGTAGGATATGGCACTAATAAATATGTCCAATGCATTTTGTAAAATGTAATTAGAGCTTAGTAACACTTAACATCAGCACAATAATCTATTAAGTTTCTGTGGAGAAGAAGCAAGAGTCCACTGAGTTTGGTGTTTTGAGATGCACCTCTGAACATACAAGCCAGGCCATAGTCTGGCTTGTACATACAATCCATGTCGTAGTCCTCAGACTGGTGGCTGACAGCTTATTGAGCATTTCAGAGGTTCACTGTAACAGAAGTCACCTGACAATTTCCATCTAAGAAATGCTGTTCGCATATTTTGCTAGTTTTGATGACAATAATGTTGGGCATAGATTTCTAGGATTTGGAATAATTAGCAAAGAAGTGACTTGTTTC
>NW_005842034.1:449848-480222 GCF_000455745.1 Alligator sinensis | reverse complement strand
TCTCCTGTTTCATTATTCTTTAAAGAGTATTTTACTGTACTTTAAAAAAAAGAAAACCTCCTTCACTCAGTATTGTGTGGGATGGTACTGGTCTGTGAATGGAAAGAGCTTTACTGTGCATTGTTTCTAAAATCCTGGTAGCAAAATAAACCCCAAAAACCGTGAAAAAGCAGTGCAGCCAGAGCTGACCTGAGCAGGGTGTGGAGCCCAGGGCAAATCAGCCCATGCAGGGCCCTGCCCCACCCTTGCCCCCGCTCTGATTCCACATGCCCTGGGCCCCAGAAAAGCTGCCGCCGCCATTGGTAGCGGTGGTGTTGGTGATGGGGGCAGGGTGGGGGCGATAGCAAGTGGCTGGATGTAAAGCTGGCAGCGGCAGCATGGAGTTGCTGTGCCCACTCTGCCCAGCTCTGTGGGGCCCCCCAAAGCATGGGGCCCAGGGCAGTTGCTCCAATTTGCCCCCCACCCCAGGACAGCCCTGAGCGCAGCATACGGCACAGGAGCAAGTGCCACAGAAGCATGTGCCAGCAGACACGGAGGCTCAGTCCTTCCAGAACTCTATTTCTGGCCCAGCTACTCCAGCACACTGAGAGCCAGGGGGAGTGGGGAAATGACATTTTCCCCAAAGCGGGGCATTTTGCCCCACACAAAAGCACATGTGCAGGGGCATGCGCAGCGGCAAAGTGTCATTCGTTGTTTGTCACTGCAAGCACATGCTCCTACATGTGGGGATGTTCCCATATAATTCTTCTTTGCATACAACATATAAGGACCCAAACACAATCAAGGAGCTTTTGAAAAAGAAAAAAGAAGCATATAAGTAATGGAAAAATGGTTCAGCAACCAGAGAGGAGTACAATCACATGGCCAGGGTCTGCAGGTATAAGATGCAGAAAGCCAAGGCAGGCATGGAGATCAAGCTGGCAACTGAAATAAAGGACAACAAAGAGTCCTTCTATAGGTACATAGGAAGCAAGAAAAATCAAGCTCCACTGTGAGACCCCTACGGAATTTGGGGTGGGGGGGAAGGGCAGCCCACACCACAGTTGATCCCCATGAAAAGGCAGAGCTCCTAAATGCTTACTTCACATTGGTGTTCCTGAAATCAGACGGGAGCTGTTCACCTGTCCAGAGGCCCAGGGAATATGGGGAAGATAACAGCCCACATGAAATCAGTCCCAAACAGGTGAGGATACTTTTAGAACATTTGGACGTGTCCAAGTCTGCTGGACCAGATGACCAGCATCTGAGAGTCTTGAAAGAACTGGCTGAGTTCATAGCAGGGCATCCAGCAAAGCTGTTCAAAGAGTCATGGAACTTGTGAGTGGTCCCAAACAACTGGAAGAGGGCTAACGTGGTACCCACCTTTAAGAAAGGGAAGAGGGACGACCCTGCAAACTACAGGTCAGTCTAACCTCAGTCCTGGGAAAAATGTTTGAAAAAATTGTTAAGAAGGCCATCAATCACAAGCTTGTAACTGGTGGGGTATTAAGAAGCAACCAGCATGGGTTTGTTGAGGGTAGAGCATGCCTAACAAACCTGGTGTCCTTTTATGACCAGGTAACTAACCAGCTGGACAAGGGGTATAATTTACCTATACTTCAGCAAGGCCTTTGATATTGTTTCCCATTAGATCCTTTCATTTAAGCTGGAGGGTACTGGCCTAGACCAGTCTACAGTGAGGTGGATTGGCAATTGGCTCAGAGGCTGATCCCAGAGAGTTGTAATCGATGGGATGGCCTCATCCTGGAGAGCTGTCTCCAGTGATGTCCCCCAGGAATCAGTGCTTGGGCCCGTGCTCTTTAACATCTTTATCAATGACTTGGATGAGGGGGTGGAAAGCGCAATCATTAAGTTTGCGGATGACACTAAGCTGTGGGGATATGTGGACACGTCTGAGGATAGGGTGTCCGGGATGACCTTGACAGACTGGTCCTATGGGTGGAACGCAGATGAGGTTCAATAGGGACAAGTGTCTTCATCTGGGTAGGAAGAACCTTCACCACAACTATACGAGGGGTGATAGTCCACTGGCTGGCACTGCATCTGAAAGGGACCTGGGGGTCACAATCGACCAGAAGATGACTATGAGCCAACAGTACAATGAAGTCACCAGCAGGGCAAACAGAACTCTGGTGTACATCAGCCAATGTGTTGCGAACAGATCCAGAGAGGTGCTCCTCCCCCTCTATTCGGCACTGGCGAGGCCACAGCTGAAAACTGTGCCCAGTTCTGGGCACCGCACTTCAAGAAGGATGTGGATAAGCTTGAAAGGGTGTAGAGAAGGGCCACCTGTATGATTGGGGCCTGGAGGATAGGCCCTAAGAGGAGAGACTCTGGAAACTGGGTTTGTTCAGTCTGAGCAAGAGAGACTGAGAGGTGACTTGATAGCCGCCTACAAGTATGTCAGGGGTTAACACCAAGATCTAGGGGAGCAACTCTTCAGAAAGGCACCCCAGGGAGGATGAGGACCAATGGGCACAAGCTAACTGAGGAAAGATTTAGGCTGGACATTAGGAAAACTTCTTTTTCATAAGGGTATCTAGAATCTGGAACACACTTCCAGCAGAGGTGAAGCAGTCACCATCCTTGGAGGTGTTCAAGAGAAGGTTGGACAAGCACCTCACTGAGCTTGTTTGAGCCCTATAACCTCCTGCCCATGGCAAGGGACCGGACTTAATGATCTTACAGATGCCTTCCAGTCCTTTGATTCTATGATTCTATAATCTGGTTCTCAATTTGGGGAGGAAAACAGGGGTGGGAGTCAGTGGGGGAGGTCTGCATGTACTGGCAATTTCTTGAAATGGGAGAATACAATCCAAGACTGTGATTTGATGTTAGGTCTATTTTGATTAGATCTACACAGACTTTGATTACATTTTTTAGTGTATAATAAGTAATGATATTAGAAAATACTGCACGCAGAAGTAAGACTGGAGATGTGAGTGGGAAACAAATTTATGAGATTAACTGCCAAAAAGCTTTAGGTTAGTATTTAGACACTTAAGAGTCTCTGCTGCTTTGGAAGATCTATTTAGGCACTGAACAACATAGATATGGAAGTCTGCTTTAAAATGGATTCATGCTGTACTGAACAGCATGGACATGGAAGTCTCCATTTATATGGAATCATGTTATATGGATTCATGCATGTTATATGGTAACAAAAAGTATTCTTGCAGTCTGATTCTTTATTTCTAGTGCCCCTTCTTCAGATATCCTTCTGACACTTCATGCAGTGCATGAAACCTTCAGAGAGGTGATTATTTCAGACTTTTTTTAAATGTTAATATTAAAAAATCCCAAGACCTCAGCATACATTGTAAGGGTTCAATCAGGTACTTCGCTCACATTCTACACTGGAGAGACACAAAGCACTGAAACATTATTAAAGGAACCTCCAGGCAGGAGGCTTCCTGGAGCCGATGAAGGTACTCAGAGAGAGCCTGTTCCTCAAATCCTGAGCGAATGCAATGGATTCCCACCATTGTGCAATGCTATAATTTCCTTCCTCCTCCTTTGAGTCAATGAATGCCCCAGAATATACTGACGGCGCAGTCTTTGCACTGATGGAAGTGAAGGACTGCTCGCTCTCTAACAAGCTTTTGCTCAGGGTGAACAAAACTGAGGAAAGATTTGTCTCCTCATTCCTTTCTTGTACACCTGCCTAACTGTCAGAGTCAATCTGACCCTGTGGTATTCATTCATGTGCTTAGTAACATTGTATTAATTATAAAATAAATGTTCAGTGTCTAACTCTGGGTGAAATAAAACCACTCATCTTGATTTTGTCATTCTAATGGTAAAACAAGTGCCACCACAATATATATTACATTGTAAATAATACCATCCACTCATAATACACCACTCATCTTGATTTTGTCATTCTAATGGTAAAACAAGTGCCACCACAATATATATTACATTGTAAATAATACCATCCAATACAGAAAATACAAAAAGCTACTATTCAGTGTTTCTATACATTTTTGTAGCTAAGTCTTATGCCAGTATGTAATTCCAAATAAAACTTTATAGTGAATCAATTTCCCTCTAGAAAGGGTTTTTTTCTCATTAATGACGGTACAGAATTTATGCTCTAACTCAAAAAAGTTAAAGTGAAGATTGACTGAACAGAAATGGAATTAAAACTCTGAAAGCACACCTCCTTTAGAGATCAAGCAAAACTTGATCCTTTGGCTCTGTATTTGTCATAGACTGCTGCATGAAACAAATAATCCAAGTCTTCAGTATGACTCTTCTAAACAGTTTCTTGATTCCTCCTAAATGGAGATCGTGGACTGCATCCATAGCAGTTTATAAGTAAACTTGGTGTTGGAAACAGTTACATAGTCTCAGGACACTATTTAGCTCCTTTCTCTTGGACATTATGTAATAATCTGCCTCTCCTACCTATCTAAAAATAGAAAAAATGTAATCTTTGCACACGTTTTATTAATTTTTAATTGGTGAATAGCAGCAGTCTATTGTTTTTGCAGACTATCCTATTCTATTTGAATGCAAGGATAATTTCATACAATTGTAATGGTGAATGGATTTAGGGAACAAGTATGCATCTTTTGTGGATGAATTCAATACCTCCCAGAAATCCCTTAAAATTAATTGCAGCAAACATTGCACAGCATATGTTTTCTGCTTTTATTAATTACTATTAATTTTATGCCTCACTGATTTTGTTTTGGCACATTAGGAAGTCTATAATTCAGCATTTTCTCCATTTTGTTCTTTGAACTGTATGCTTGGTTTTCAAAAAATGAGGTCACTGCTAAAATTATGCTATTAAAATTATTATGGAAAAGAAATATGCTTTGGGAGCTCTTGATTTAGTTAGCACAGTAGAATTATGCAATATTATCATATGGGACTGTTGGGAAAAAAGGAGACTTTCTTAACTGCTTTTAAGTCAGTGCTTGAATATTCTTTAACTTGTTGCATAAAACAGAAAATGAAACTCTGGGTATAAGCATCAGAAACTACTAGTGCATGGGTGGCTGGTGCCTCTTGAGTCAGGGGGGGCACGTGCCCCCCCAACACCAGTCAGCAGCTGGGGGGGAGTCCCCTGGTGGCTGATCTCACTCACCGTAAAAGCAGCCGCACTGCTTCCGGAAGTCCCACAGCCACTTCCAGAAGTGGCACGGCTGCTTTTGCTGGCAGCCCTGCTCCCCGGCCAGCGTTTGCAGAGGGGGTGCTCCCACCTGCCCCCCTGCCCGCTGGCTAAACAGGGTGCATGACCTGGCAGGAAGTGCACTGGCACTCTCAGGGGGTGCACATGCACCCTTGTACACCCCCTATGCATCATCCCTGTACTAGTGTTTTTTAGTATCCAATGTATAAATCACTAAAGTCAGGTCATGTTTAGAAATGTCACTACATGACTATGAGTCACTGTATATTATTTGGGCCTACTTTAATTTAAATCTTTTTATTATTAATTTCCCACAAACTCTTCAAGAGAGGAAGCTTATTTTCATATGGGATTGTTCAGCACCAACTACAAGAGACTTGGGGGCTTTGAATTCAACTGCATTAGAAATGTTTATTAAAAATAAAGTTACCAATAATAAGTACACAGAAACTGTGTAACCTACTTTACCAGAATCTAACCA
The DNA here is from genome assembly GCF_000455745.1 of Alligator sinensis. Classification (NCBI taxonomy): domain Eukaryota; kingdom Metazoa; phylum Chordata; order Crocodylia; family Alligatoridae; genus Alligator; species Alligator sinensis. The sequence goes on along the minus strand of NW_005842034.1, from coordinate 474,598 downwards.
AAGGACAGCCATTTTATCCTCTTACATGGATACTTTAGGCATTCAGTTGCTCAAAAGGTTCAGTCTCCTATACCAAGACAAAAAGTTATCATAAATAAACTACATGTAACTTAGAGTAGTATACAGATTCCACATGTACTCACAAATATACACTTGCATGGCTCTTAAGAAAGCTTACTAAAAATCATATTGTGAGTAAGCGAGTACTATTTTTGTCAGTTCTAAAATACAAATACAGGCATAGCAGTCATACATGGCAGAAAGCCATGCCATGCTTGTTTGCTCTGAGCTGGGTTTACTCTAGAGTAAATTACTCTAGAGTAAACCCAACCCAGGCAGGCATCTACAATTGCAGGATGCAGGAGCAGATCTGCTGCTCCTGGCAGCAATCTGCTCCCACTCCCTCCAGCCCTGCACTGGCCCCCTGCAGCAGCCAAAGGGATCTCTAGGCACCCCCTGCATGCTAGCCCAGCCGCTGGCAGGGAGCACAGGGCCAGGACACAGCTGTCTCTTGGAGGGAGCTGGTAGATTGCTCCCTGCCCAGGGGAACCTTCCTACTGTCTCAGCAGCAGGGAGCTCCTGCCCATGGCTCCCCAGTTGACGGCTGGGGACTATGAAAGAGCTGAAGTGGAGAGGCGGGTCCCAGCTCCTTGACCTGATCCACCAGTGGTGCAGCTAGCAGCAAGCTCCTGGCTGGGTGGGAATTCCTTTCCAAGCCCTGTGCCTTGATTGCCCAATCAGGACATGGGGCTGGGACCTGCCCCTGCCTGGGACAGTTCCCAGGCCCCACTCTGTGATCAAAGGGTAGCCTGTTCACTGCCTAGGTCTGCAATCACTGTTCAGGCTCCCAGTCTCTTCCCAACATCTGCTCCGCATTTATGGAGCGGTGGCTGGGAACAATCTCCCCAGCCCCTGCTCCATGAGCAGGGAGCTCCCTGCTCCGGCCCAGGCTCTGATGCCCCAGCAGCTCCCAGAAGCAGGGAAGAATCTTCTGCCCCCTGCTGCCCAGAAGTAAGTTTTCTCCCAGTCAGCTGTCTACACATGCCACATAGCACAGTAAGTAATTGTAAGTAAATTTGCTACTTGTATTTACAGGTTGCAAATTTACTCATGACTAGGGCAAATTACTGTGCAGTAAGCATCTCTACATGGAGATGGTGACACTTACCGCATAGTATTTTATTCTAATCACAAGTAAAGTGTCTCATGTAGACACTCCCAATGAGAACATACTGGGAACATCTAGACATGCATTTGATCCAGGATCAGTTTACTCGTGAGTAAGCTACTCGTGAGTAAATGCTCCCGGGCAGGCATCTACACATGCAGGGAAGTGGGAGCAGTTTGCTGCTGTATGGCAGCAAACTGCTCCTGCTTCCTATGGGCGCTGCAATGGGCCCCTGCCACCAGCCGGGGGGACTCTAGGCTTCCTCTGGGTGCTAGCTAGCCCAGGAGCTGGCAGGGAGTACCAGGGACTGGCAGAAAGCACCAGGCCTGGGACATTACACCCGCCCACCAGAGCCTGCCTGCTGCTGGGGTGGAAACAATGTCCCCAGCAGGGAGTTCCTGGCCCTGGCTCCCTAATTCAGGAGCAGAGGACTTGATAAGAGCTCCCGGGGGGGAGGGGGCAGGTCTCAGCCCCCTGCCACAACGCACCAGTGGGGCAGCTAACAGGTAGCTCACTGCTAGCTGCCCCACCAGAAGATTGGGGCAGGGAGCTGGGACCTACCCAATCCCTGAAGCTTTTTCCAAGCCCCCTGCCTTGATCACCTGATTAAAGTATGGGGCTGGGACCTGCCCCTGACCAGGACAGTTCCACAGGCAGGGCAGAGGCTGTTCCCCACTCAGCTCCACAGGCACAGTGCTAGGTGGGAACAAGCTGGGAAGCGTGTTCCCTGCTCAGCTCCGTGGCCCCTCTGTCACAGAGCTGGCGCTGGGAGATAAGGATATCCCAGCCCCCCACTCCCCAATATCAAAGGTGGAGTGGGGGCTGGGAGATCCTTCTGATCGCAGTCTCAGAGCAGGGGGCTCCCTGCTGTCGGGGCAGGGGGATACAATCCCAACCTGGGCCCTGGTAGTGGAGCCCATCCCAGTACCAGGCAGCTCCTGGGGGCAGGGAGAAATCTCCTGCCCCCTGGTAGATTGCTAACCGGGAGCAGATTTGCTCCCAGTCAGTCATCTATATGAGTGCTACGGTGCTGTTACTAATCAAAAGTAAATTTCCTACTTGCATTTTCAGGTAGCAAATTTATTCCCAATCAGCGCGGTTTACTGCATAGTAAGCATGTGCATGTGTAGATGCACATGTTTACTTCTCAGTAAACTATGCTACTGCAGAGTTAAGCATCTTGTGTAGACACGCTCACTAAGATGTTTTAATACTCTGTAAAGGCTCAAAATTGAAGCTTTTTCTGCTTTTCCATGGAATTTAGCTAATCTTTACAATCAGTCCAGAGTAGCTGGTAATTCACGTAAAAAAGGAGTGCCCTGAAAACCTGAGCATACCTTGCAAGCTACTGAATGCCCTCAACTTGAAGCTATGCCTCTGCAGTAGTTGGCATTCAGCAGCCCCCGCAAGCACAACGTGCTACTTCACATGGGCTTCCTCCTACATAAAAAGCAATACAGTCACCTCCATATAGGGTTTGAGGTGGGATAATTAGCACTGCTGAGCTACAGTGCCAATTAGTTCGCCCCCAGCTTGACTTATGCCTATGTGGCTATACTAGTTCCATCTTATGAAGGAGGTACACCAAAGCAGTGCAGCACATTTGAAGGTGTCATTGACAGGGACATTAATTTATCTCCTAAAAATCTACTTACTAAAGGTAATGATGAGAGAAAGAGTTGGCAGAATTTGACACTGGATGATAAATATGTAGATAGAATGCAGCGCACAGTCCATGCATAGCACAGTAGCAATGGGAAATGGTAGACAACTAGTACTTTTCATGTCCCACAACTTGGTTCTCACGTACTCCAATGAGTTTACATGATAAAATATTAACATCTGCTGAGGGAAGGAGGTCCCTAAAAATCTGTTCTGCAGTGATTTTCATCACACGTTTAAATATATTTTCCTTTGTGTAGCCAAAGTGCCACCCCATGTTTCTTCACCTGCTTGTGCTGTTGATAGTTAAGAGTTAAAACTTGTCCAGTATTTCTTGGGTTACTATGTATATTCAAGAGTAAGAACCTGGTTATAGAAATCACTGTAAAGTATAGAAGCAGGAGGAATCTTATCAGCATGAAAAGAGAAAAAAAGCTATCCAATATATCTCAGTAAGAAATGGGCAGGCTCTTTATCACCTGGGAGATTTCAGCAACTCTAATTACAACCTCCAGCCTTAAGAGTAATACATTTGTGATTTTAGACTTGTCCCAGTGAAAATGTTCTTTCACCGAATCAAGACCAACACATATAGCAATAATTCAAAGCCACTTCAAAAAGAGGTCAAGAAGTTAGTTAAAAGAGATTATTTTGTCTCATCCCTAAAGTACAGTTCCTTTCAGTCAACATTAAAATCACATTTCTGGCAAGCAAGAGAAGAAATACTGCTGAGAAGTAAATTTTAGCTTCCAGTTCTGAAAACTTTCTAATCTCTAACAGAAATGTGGATTAGAAAGCCATAAATTTTTTAAGTAATTCCAGAATGTAGATCACCATCCCTGCAATTCAGAAATATTTGGGCAATGTAAGCAGTACACTGAACTTTCACGAGCTTCCACAGTAATTAAACTCACAATTTTGTACGTGTAAGCTTAAAATTGTGCGTCTTCTCATGCATGCACTTCTGCTTTCAAAAACATAGCAGTACCTAAGTTAGAAATGTACATATTGGGTGCATCATTGTTACTGCACCGTCATTTAGTACAGCCTGTTCTGTGCTGTGCTGGCAGTGCACAGTTGCTTTTAGCCCCTACATCACCGTAGTAACATGCTATACCGAGGGAGCATGTTGCTACAGCAACAAAGTGGCGGCATCATGGTTTTTGCCTGCAGATGCTATGTCGCCATAGTGCATTGCTACAGTGACACAGCGTCATGTGTAGACGTGCCCATTGGGTAACAAATTACCCTTTGAGCAGAAAGAGGTAGTTAGCCATGTTAGCCTGAAGTCAGGCAGATGGCAGAGAAGACATACATCTTATGGATTAAATCAGAGCTTTCATGAACCAGGTTTCAGAGCTCTGGCTCACCAAAGCTTTTGCATCTCTGATTCAATTAGTTTATAAAGATGCATCTCTACCCTGCATTCTGCCAAACTACTATATGTTATATATGCAAAATGCATGTGGTATTACAAAATGCAAGTTTCTTCTAAGTGCATTTACTACTTGTGAGGAAATAAATAGCACATGCAATAACTTCACTCCAATGACTTTCTGGGGTAATTTTCAAGTGACACAGATTATTCATCTGTGTGAATGTAAATATTTATATGATGCATCACTACATCTGAAATACATTGTTTAATCTTCACAAGTGCATACTTAGATAAGGTGAACTAGTTTAGCACAATTCTCAAAGTATTTGGTTTGCCACCATGCGTATCCAGGAAAATATATTTCCTTAAAAGCACCATGCAGATTAGTTCTAGCAGCTTGTGTTACACATTAGAAATCCTTTAATACAAGCAAGCAAAGGCTTCCAAAACCAAAACATTTTATGACAATAAAGTTTATAATTAGATATCCAAACCATTGTCGCTGTACAGCATCTCTAGGTTTCCTATATTACTATTTGTATTACTATAGCACCTCTTAGTTCTACCCACATCGCAGGACTCCATTGTGCTATGTGGTATAAAAACACATAAGTGAAAGATAGCAGTTGCTCTAATAGGTGCTCTTTGGCTGATCTGAACAGAAATTTACATTAGCTACCTCTAAGCTGCTATATTGAAATATATGTTTATATCAATATATATGGATGGAATTCATAGAAAATTAAGGATGGCAGGGACTCCAAGAGGTCATCCAGTCCAATCCCTGCTAAAGACAGGACCACCGCTGCCTAATTCATCCCAGACAAAACTGCAAAGTTCAACTGAACCACTGGGAAATCAAGCATTTGCCTACAAGACAGGGAAGGACGGTCTCAACTATACAAATAAGAAAGTATATGTTTGAACATCTCCTTTAAAAGAAACCTTGTCAAGAGTAAATTCAGATATTTGAAAGATATGTATGTACTGGTATAATTTTCTTGTATCATTTTATATGTATCAACTATTCTTCATCACAAGTCTGATAATTTAAATATATCTAGCATAGGTTTCTATCTCTTTGTCTCAGGATATCTACAGCATCTATCCTGTTTTTTTCTATAGTTCCTATCACCGTAGGATCTAAACACATCTCATTCGGTCTTAATATGACATTGTAGGTTTTTGAATTTGTACAAAAGGAGCCCTATATAGTCCAAATTAACTGAAAGAATAGTGACTGCTAAATGGATCCCTGAGTGTTGGAAGTAGAGCAGGAGACAGGTACAAAAGATCCTCTGGCAACATCAATGCCAAGGAGAATGCTGGGGGGAAAATAGGTGCATTTCAAAAAGAAGCTTATTCAGCTATTTAGCTTACCTAGCATGTTGTTCTGGTTTAGTACTACGAAATTAATTTTAAAAGCTCTTATAATATACAAAGATACAGCCTTAATATATTAAAGGTTTTGAAAGGTCTCTGTATTCCAGTGTGTACCCCCTGCTTGTATGGACCATTTATCCAATGTAATTATCTACTTTATGAATTAATTATTACAAAGCCCTTTGAGTATTCTAAGTATTATCTATGCTACTTCAGACAGAAACTCCCCCAAACGGTAGCTGTTTAGGACTAATAATGCGGTATGGTCCCGTGTTAAGGTTAGCTCCAATTCTCATAATTTAAATAATTTTCACATAACTTACTATAGGGCATTGTTTGTGTCTAACATTAAATGCTCAGGACTACAATTCATAGCACTATTCAAAAAGTAAGCTAGATACAGAGTACAGGAAATCTCCAAGAAGTCTAAGACTTGAATGATACCCATTTTGCATCTCGCTATCTCCTAATGTTCTTGACAGCCCCAGTCCTCCAGACCACCCAACATCATGTTGATACTGAGTGCATGAGTAATTCCGCTGACTTTTGTAGAATAATTCACGTGTATGATCTGCTGGACTGGGCCAAACTGCAATTCTGTTCTGGAAACGGACAGTAAATACAGCATTTGTGGGGTTGTCTCAATAATTTACATGTTAAACTTGCTTACTTTACAAGTAAAAAATGTTTTCTTATTTGCTTGCTCTACCTACTTAACTAGGGATCTGAATCAAACTATTTCCTCCATCTCATATATTAATACTAGTTATAAAGGTACCACAAGTTAAATTTGGCCCTCAGATATAATGGTGCAACTTGTCTGCCTTCATCATAACAATTTTCTAAGCAACCTGCGGCATATGCACAGGTTGGATTTAGTTGGCTAATGGCTAGGTATGAACTGAATTTATGTCATCAATTTCTGGATCCCAAAATTCAGAACTTTTGAAGTTGAACTGGTAATAACAATGGCAGGGCCTACTGTATAAACTGGACTCACACTTGCACATCACAATATTTTCTGATCTTACTGACAGCAGCAAGCTTATTGAAGTGTTTTACTTTATTTAGCAAAAAGAAATAGCAGGAAGCACATCCGTTTAATATACCAGACACAGAAGTCAAAAGTTTCAATGCCATATCATAACAGATTAGCTGTATACTGTGTGCCAAATTCATTATGAGTGGAAGCCTGCACAACCTTATTAAATTCAACAACAGCTTACAATACGATGAATTTGATTCCTCCTCTTTTCTTTATGTTTGACTCATGCGTCACTAACTCTTATCCAGCACGTCTCATGTTCAAATTCAAAAGCTTTTAATGCACATTCATACACACCCACACACACACACGCAACATTTTAACATAAACTAGATGATTATTCTTTACATCACTCACGAGACACTCAGGCTCTCTTAGTTTTTGTCTCCTTTGAGAATATACTAGGTGTGGAGCCCCATTTGCAGTAAGAAACCTTTGCTGTTTCAGGTTGAAAGGGCTTTAAAGAGCACTGTTGCCTAGCAAATGAAGTGTTGGACTGGAACTCAGGACCTGGCAGTGCTAGGTCTTAGCCTGGCACTGTCATTAGCCTTCTGGGTAACCTTCAGCATTTCAGAGGTATGTGGCTGTAGAACATCAGGTTTATGTGCAAGGTACTTTTGTTCTGTTACAGATTTAAACCAGTTTCTGAGCACTTAAACAGGTTTATGTGTAACTTCTGTCCCTAGCCCTATAGAACAGGAGTAATACTCCTCTATGTTAGGGCCTTGAAAACTGTGATCGGGGCTCAGTAAAGTATTTTTTGAGATCTATCACTGAAAGAGCTATACAGTATTATTTTCCTATGTAGTGAGCTCCACTCTAATGCCGCTTTACACTGTCAGAGAGATGTAAGAGAATCAGACCCACTGTATTTAGTAGCATACTTTGATTTCATGCTTAGGTCTTGTAATGCTTCTCAGTACTGAATCCTCTTCTTATCTCTGGGTCAGCGAGGATACCAACCATATTAGAATCTAGAACCAAGGACTATTCTAGGCAATATGTTTTGTCTGATGTAAGAAAAGTATCTTGGCCAATTCAGAACATCACACGGATACTGTATTTTTACAGCTACATTGAACGTTGTTTGTAATGTAACTCCACATCTTTTTAGGAGTTGGCTCATAGGCATGCAGCTTTAGTGTCTGTTCTTCTCTCTTGTTTGCTGCTTAGCCTTTAGGTAATATTAAATAAAAATGACTGATATCCTATTTTATTAGAAATATGCCACCTGTACTAAGAAGCATGACCGGCATTCATGAATCATTCAGGTTTCGGTGGAGGTGAAGGGAGGAGGATCTCTTTAAAATGACTCAGCTGCGAGTCAACCCAGAGTTTTGGTTCTGGTAATCATTTCATTGTACCTTCATGGTGTCAGAGATAAGTGAAAATATAATTTTACAAACACTAGCACTCCTTGGTATATACTTCCATACTAACAAAAACAAGGGTAACAACAGATCACTCATATCCAAAATGCATACAGTTCAGCACATGGCTTTCAAAAGTCCTTCAAGTAAAAGACAGGATTTATTTTCCTCTTTTTTCATATTTCTTATTACATGGATCGGACTAATTTAATGTATTTATTTCCTAGACTTGATTTAAAATGAGAAAAAAAAACAAAAACAAAAAAAAGGCCCCCTCATAAATAATGTCATGGAAAAAAGAACTTCTACAGATTTTTAACCAGTTTCTACTTATCTCTCATATTATTATTTTTGTACCAGAACCTTGCTATTATTTGCCAGTTACAATCAAACATTCTGATATGAAAAATGATACAGAGGAAAATATGGCTATACTGAGCCGTATTAAATCTTCCTAATACACAGCCCAGAATGGGTGGGATCTTCACTAAATCAGTCTAGAATTGGTGGAGACACAATTTCTGTAGAATTTATTCCATTTTAGCACCATTCGGGTGATACTTCGTCAACTGCATTCAGTAAATCAGTCTAGAAAGAGGGTTTATCTACTCTGTATAGTATTGTTCCCTAGCAAATGCGGGTGCTTCTTTTGGAATCGTTCAATTTTATATTGACTTTTTTTGCACTAGCTTCCACTTCTTCCCTTGAAGTGGAGCAGAGATATAATAGGAGTATAGACAGTCCACCAATGGAAGTTGGTTCCTCAGTAAGTCAGGTTGCTAGGGTACTATTAAATGCAGTAGGAAAAGTCAGGGAGACTCTACAAAAGATCCAAAAGCCACTGATTTTTCCTGAGGTTCTTGGTTTGTCCATGTGGTTGAAGGGCTTTGTCTCTTTCATCCTCGATGACAGAAGCTCCCAGCATTGCTATTGAAACTGTGAAGTTATATGAATCCAACAAAAGTAACCAACAATCTAATATCCAATGAAAAAAAGAAAAGGCCTCTTTCACCATGTTTAGATTTTCTACCTAAATTAATTATTTGGACAGTTTATTACTCCATATAATCAGCAGGATTGCACAGATATATAGCTGAAACATTACTATTTAGGAATCTATTAATAATGCAAATACAGTGTCATTTACAAAAGACACATAAACCTGGGGAAATAAACCAGGGCTCCTAAAGCATTTTGTAAATGCAAATCAAGTATTCTCAAGTATTCTCATGAGGGCCTGATCCTGAAACCAATGAAAAGAAGGGGAGTTAAATTACACAAGTATGTAATAACAATTGCTGATTTAAATAACATTACTGTTATGGACTACCTATCACATGTGAAAGCTGTTTGTAGAAACTGAGGATAAGTCAGTTTCAATGAGAACCTGCCCATTGACTTTAGTGGCTTTGGACTACCAGCCCCGAAGACATTAGATCAGAGATAGTGAGCTCAAAAAAGAATTTGGACTAAGCAAAAAAACCAGAATTTAGACCACTATCAGCTGGCTTACCATTAAAGTACAGATTGAAGTAAAGTATTAAAGTATGAAGCAAAGTATTAGATTAAAATAAATAGTGATGTTACTGACTGACCATAGAAGGGACATGGCATACTAGGAAAAATTAATTACTGAAATCAAGGCTGGTCTTTATAATTCTCTTCTGCCCTCTCCTTACCCAAGTTTTTATTGCAGAAAACAAAGACTTGCAGTGTTTCCAATCCTTGAAATATTTGTTTTTCTTAATGCTCCATTTTCTAGAGTCATGTGATTATATGAGACTTTCAGTCTACAATTAAAAGGGGGGAAAAGGGAATTTCTGGTCCTCATGGTTGCAGAGAAAAACAAAAATAAGAAAAACCCTCAAAATGTTTTTTTTTCCTTAAATTCTATTATTCTAAGCCAATCGTGACCTTTCAAAGCCTGGGGTTGAAATAGTGAAATTTGATAGTAAGGATTCATTACATTCATTTCACTTACTACCACGAAGTCACTCTTATCACCTGGACTTAAACTTATGACACAAACCCCATATTTGGAAAAAACAAACTTGATACCTGGGAATTACTTGCATTACATGCCCAAGTATCTATTGTGTACACAACTTTTGCTCATGTCACTTTAGCAGCTGCCAATTAAAATCTGGAATATATTTAACATGTTTTATATGCTTATTGTGAAATTAGCAGATACATCTTGACATAAGCAAAGAAAAACTGATGAAGAAAAACATAAATACAGGAAGACATAAATTTAGCCTCAGCCAAATAAACTTGAGAGAGACAAAAGAAAGCAGGTACAAAGATACCTTTCTAATGTAACTACTTTTAACAAAATAAGGAATGGCTTGTAACTTTGATTACATACTTATTCATAGGATTAAGGGAGAAGTGAGAAAACCCCATCCCTTTCTTTATGGGCTACCTTGGGTACCCTTTAAACCTGGTAGGCAGAGACTGACCATCACAGCTGTACTGCTGCAGGGGGTCTTGAATTTACTGCAGGCATAGGCCAGAAGCACATACAAAATGGAGGAACAAGGAACAAATTGTACAGCACAGGGTGTTATCTCTCAGGCACAATATCTTCTATAGAAATTCCCTGAGTGGTGCAGCTTACACATCAATCCTTTTAAGAGCTATGACTACAGGTACAATGTAGCCCCTCAAAAGGAAAGACTTCAACAGCTTCCTGCAGAATGCTGCTAAAATCTCACACACTATATTTTGTACATTGAAATGGATGCTCTACTGAGATCCAAGTAGATGACAACACTTTAGTAATCTCCCAGTTCCCTAAATCTTTACTGAACACATGGGAATCGTCCCGAATATTCCAGTGGGACAGCTCCTGTAAGCATAAGCAAGCAAGACCCAGAAATGCTAGAGTGTACTCAAATTTAATAGACCCACCTTGCAAGTGTATAATGCAAGTTAGGTATTGCTATATATATTTTCATGTAACAAATTTTAATGACTTTAAAATGCTTTTTCTTTCAAATCTGGCTTTTGATGTGGTAGAAACTTTGCCCTTTGAAAGGCAGATCGTATCTTTGTTTTTTTAAGCCTGGGTTTACGTAAGATTTTTTTCTGAGGCTAAGCTACCTCAACTGGCTTGTTTTTTATAGCTAGTAAAAGTCTTTTGGATCTACCATATGAAGGACTCTGTATATAAAACCAGATTATATACATTATTGGAGTGTGTTTGTGTTTATTTTACTTTAGAACTGTTGAAGGCCAGTGCTTTAATCTCATCAATACCTATAACAAAATCAGACTACAAGTTATCCTAAAAATGAACATGGATTTGCGTCCAACCAAGGCTGATGACTGTTGTCAATTAAATCTCCAAATAAATGAAACACCTATGCTATTATCACAGTTAAACTAATCTGTAGACATTTATCATTTTACACAAAGAAATTTCACTGAAACACAACTGTTGCTGTTGGTAGTTTAAGCAATTTTACACTGTTTTATTACACAGATTCATTTTTCTAACATGTGAACATCTCCAATCATTCTCTGCATTACTTGTAGGCTCTACCAAGAAATCACTGAAATATTCAGGGACTTCCATCATTACAAACCAGTTTTCTCCTCATTTATTTCCTTAGTTCGTAAGTGTCCACAATTTCAATTTGTCCACCAATAGTGTCATATAGAACACCAGTACCTTGGGATTATATTTCCAAACACAATGAATGTCAAATAAATTAAATAAAAGGTAAAATATATTTTGATCAACTATGCCATGTTAAACCACCTCTTCACTCTTTTTGTGAAAAAAAGCTTTCCACAAAAAAATCCAAAAATGCAACATGATATTCACGGGGGAAAAAAATTATAGGCAAGACCAACAGTTTTATGTCCAAAAAATTCTACAACAGTAGAGAATAGTAATGAGATCAGAGCTCCTATACATTATAATCCTTCACTATTTTTAACTCATTGCTATTATATTATCTCAAAATAGATCATATTTGCACAAGCTCAAAAAATGGGGATAACAAAAAGTCTGGCACAAAAAATGACCACTATCTTCACCAAGCAAAACACTGCATTTTTCTCTACTGCAATTTAAGCATTGTTAGTAATTGTGCTTATTAAGAAAATTAAGGAAAGAGTAATGTTTCTTATATCATATATAAGTAGATGACTGAACTACACGTCGGAATCTTGCCCTGTCTGCTTGTAGATGCTCCAACATGGTTTATATCAAACTGTCTATTGATGACAACTTGCCCTCTTCCATATACAGTTTCCACATTTCTGACATACATTAATGAAGAATAGGAACTTTATGCACTTACACATACAAACGATGAAAGCTTTACTGGTTAACAACAAATCTAATTTTTGTCTCATTTAACTTATGGCATATGGAATACTCTGCAAGGCATATGGCACTAATTAAACATGGTACAAGTCCCCCAGATATTCAATATAGCCATGAGGTACCCAAGGAATGCTTCCTTTCAGTGTACATTATCTATGTATTGATTTGATGGTTTGAATGCGCAAAAGCCCTGAGAACTAATAGTGTTTAATGATGTGGGAACTGCACTTCTATTCTTATCTATGTGAATGCTGCAGTTGCTGAGGAAAATTCAGAGATACTTAATGAACAAGCAAATTATGAACTAAGTAGGATGGCTTTTATTTTCATTCATATAACATTAGCCATTGATTTTGATATTCCTTTTAAACCTCTGTTTTGACATTTATATTACACCATATTTTCTCTATGACTAAATATTCCGGAGAGCAAAAAATTAAACATATTGTCATCCTATTTTAATAGAAATACTAAATATCATAATTTTATTAATGTTGATGACATGGTAACACCCAACTAAAATACTGCATACGTAATTCTGAAGCCAAATATATTGGCTTAAATATTCTACAGCAGCTGCACCGATGGAAATCTTTATCTTGTTCAAGTGGGACTTTTAAATATTGATTCATCATTGAAAATTCTTTTTTTTTTATTTTAAAACCAAAAATAAGATATTTTTGTCACCTCTTGTCAACTCAAAACTCAAAGTTCTCAGCTTTGTCCGCTATACTTGTGGTCAGTCAGTGAGAAAATCAGATCAAGAAAATAAATGCTGTATTTGCTCTGCGTCATAATTGTTGCTTACAAGCACAATCAACAGCAGAAGTGAATTCCAGAAGTCATTATCTTTGTTTATGATGATGTCTTGAGCAAAAATAGAACTGAGGTTCATAAGCTATAATAAAACTAGTGTACCACCTTCTGTTAACTAAAATATTGTCATGACAGAGAACGATAGATACACTCCTATAACATTCAGCATCAAGGTGTCATTTCTACTGAGACAGTTCTTGAAGAGGAGCAGAGCAGTTTGCATTCTGAAAGGTAACACTGGCTCTGTCATTTTCCTCTACATCTCAGACTCTTCTGAGACTGAATAAAGCCCTAACACTTCTGAAGAAAAGGTTTGAATGGTTTTTCATCAACACCATCTTTAGAAAAAAACCAAACAACGTATTTCCCAAAGTTTCAGTGGTTCAATATATCCTCTGCTTTTAATATGGAATTTAAGGAAAGTGGGGGATTCACTTATTTGTAAATCATTCTTAATTAAACTTTATGCAGTACATTTTTATGCTTAAAATAATCTGAGATAAAAATTGCTCTATTCTTTGTTTAACCCCTTGCTACACTATCACTTTATTCATAAGAAACATTACTAGTAAGTATAAGAATGCAAAATTGATGATTGAATTGTATACAGTATACAGATGTGCACTTCTGTACCTCCTGTACACTATCTTTGAACATGTAAAGTGGAACCTGACACAATTACTATTTTGACACAATTTTGTACCCCCTCCCTACCAAAGGTACAATCATGGTTACAGTACATTTCAAAATGTCATGCTTGTTGCCCTGGACATGAAGCATCACTGTACTCAAAAGAGAAATAATGTTTAAGGTGCCTGGAATCCCTGTTATGTAAAACAAGATGATATTTTTCCTTGTACTACCATAAAACAACAATATTTCTATTTGTGGAACACAACAAGAACTGCAATCTGTGGCTTTCTCTTGTGTGATTTCAAATACAACTTCACCAAAAAGGCACATCTTTCTTTGAAGATATTTTTCATTTGAAATATCGTGCATGATAAACAGGTTTTCACTCGTCAAGGTATTTCTCTTTCCTGTTCTATTATAGACAGCAACAGACATATTGAAAATCTATGTAGCCAAGATATATACAATATACTAGAGATAACTGAGCACCTGAATTGAGAAAAAACAGAGTAAGAAAAAACTGCTTTTAGCTTCAGGAAGAATCTTTTAAAACACCTATAAATCATGTTAACTCACAGCGGGCAAACGTGCATATTTCTCTATTACAATAAATTAACCCTGCTTTCCACTCCTACCTTACTGCATTTATATTCCATGCATTATACACAACAAGAAACATAAAAATAGAGATCCTTTCAGCCTCACCAGTTTGCCATTGAAACCAGCAGTGAATTTTTCATTGAGAAAAAGAGAGAATGGAAGGAAAACAGACCAACCTTCACAATGTACGTCACACCAGGTCCCAAGATCTTTTCGTTCGAGTGCAGCCACCCTCGAGAGGGTTTATTGACAAAGCTGCTATTCTGATTCCAGTCTTCACCTCCCAGGTGCATTTCCTCTAACCGTGTTTTTTTCCCTGTACTCATCTTGCTCACGTCCTGCTGAGAACACGAAGTGGCAGAGACAAGGTTACATGTGTTGTCTGAAGCCCCTGCTGCTGAGCTGGAAGCACTCGAGCTTCCCTGCAACTTGGAGACAGCAAGCTCCTTCACTGCAGAGGAGAGGTTTTTTATGCCCAAAAGGCTGCCTGTGTTGGACAGTTTCAAGTGGGACACTTTATGGATGAGGGTGCAAAGGGTGGTGGGTCCATCTTCTTGGTCCTTGCGGAGAACCTCAGGTGAGACCAGGTATGAAGGTGGTGTTGAAGTCGTAGCAACTGCTGAGACCTTGCTGTTCATGGACAAATTGTGAATAAGATCATCAACTGATGTCACCGAATCATTCCTGAAGCGGTTATACTTGGTACGTTGAAGCATGCCCTTCTATCTGGTTTCCTGCATACGTTCTGGCAAATCTGATGCCAACGCAGAAGATGCCTGTGCTAACATAGCAGACGATTCATAATAACCAGGACGGGAAATAAAATTTTGGTTTAAAAAAAAAGAAGAAAGTATAACAAAGAGTAAATGCTTTAAAATATATTTCTTATGGTTCTACATTAAGGTTGGGTGAAGTAATAGTTTTCTATGACAGAGATCCCAGTCCTGCTTAGAGCTGCCAACTCGCTCACAGCAAAAGCATGACTCACACAAATGAGAAGGACCCTTTTCAACAAAAGGCTCAGTGAACACTGCAAATCACTTCCTGTAGCAAAAAAAAAAAAAAAACCCATCCACCCACTTACAGCATACTAGCACCAATCAATTCTCAAATTTCCTTTTCCTATCTTCCCAAACAGATATTTCCTTCCAACCTTTAATTTTTTCCTCTTTTGGTATCAAAGGCAAATACTTCTAAGGAACTGTATTAACATTTTTTTCAGAAAATCCTTCACTCTGTTCTGTTAAAATGCTCCTGCGTTGTAGATCTGTAAGAAGTCACAATTAGGCATTATAATAATGTTCACCACCCCCCATCCTCACTTCATACCCCCCACCCCGAACATATGTATCTTGAAGCATTTCAGAAAATCTTAATGAATAACAGCATTGGGTGACAAAGCTACACTAAAGAATACACTCATTTTCTTTTACAAAAGCAGTAAAACAGCTTAACAAGTACCTTTATGCCAATGCAGTTCCTCACAAAAACTGTTATATCACAGTTTTTGTACAGAAACAAATCCTTCTGCCCTAATACTCCACAGCAAGCTTCTTATTGAATGCAGTATTATATAAAGTACCTATGTGTGAAGAGAAGTATTCTCTGGATGTACGGCAACAGGGTTAAGAACTGTGCCCTCTTTCATAGATATTCATTCCCAAAGAAAAACTGTAAAATGCATCTGCAACCCAGTTTAATATCAGGTTATGCTCTGAAAGACTGAAAAATACTACAGGGATATTCAGAAGCATCTATAGCAGCGTGCTGATGCCCTGTAGTCAGGAGAAAAAATGCACTAGCTCCTATTAAACATACACGCCAGCCCAAAATACCCGATTTGAAGAGTAAAATAGGTATCATACTTAAAATAGTATCTCTCCTTCATTTTAATAGACAAATACAAATGTAAAGTACTACAAAATTACAATACCCACTGTAAACCAAATGGCACTTTTATGTTATTTGATCTGCTTTGTAAATTGCAATTTGGATTTAGGACGCTACATTGCACTGTAAAAAAAAGACAAATGCAGGTCAAAGAATGCATGTTTTCTCATAACTAATCATTATAACTGCAGCACATTTTAAAGGAATAATCTTGAGGGTTTTCCTCCCTCCCCCTACGACGAAAGGCTGCAGTACATACAGGACAAGCACACTAAAACAGCTTTAAATACAGGTATTTAATTAGTATAATTTATGACACATTAAATGAAGTAAGCACCTCTTATCCCAGCAGTGATGAATAATGGAAATATCCTAGACAATGTAAAAGCAGGTTTCTAGTGATCTGCAGAATAGCCTTTCATCCCCACACTGCAAACCTGCTACAGAATCCACACAGCATTCATTTTTCTCTTCATCCTCCTAGCATAGCAACAGCAAATATACACACCATAGCTTATTTCTACATTTCTCTAATGCATAGAAAACCCTATCGTTTCCAAATGGCTCTCTTCATTAGAAGCGGATAAAAAACTGCAAAATGTGAATGAAATTCTGTGTATGTGAATGAAAGGGCTGGCTAGCATACCAACATTTCTGTGAATGAAGCAAGGCCTTGCAGCCTCTGCCAGGCAATCCCTTGGGTGCTAACCATCCCAGCCAATAAGAAACAGCTTGGATGACTCATTCAACAAAGGCTTGCTAAATAGTGGAAGATTCCATTTCAAACACAGGCGGGATCTTTTATCCAGCAAGAGAAAAGAAAGCCTGCTTAAAATGATCTAAAGATGAATAGAACAACTATTTTGCAGGAAAGATGTTTCATGCAAGTGATATTTAGCAGTTGCATGTGCATGTGAAACTGTTTAGTTGAATATCTATTTCACCCCAAGGTGTTCATTCAGCTGGTTCATTTATATCAAGGACGGGAACATGAATGTGCACGTTTTGCTCAATATTTGATTGTTATGAATGTACATCAGCAGATTCAAAAAATTTACAGGTTTGCATTCAAAGATATTCTGGCATTGACTATATACAAAAACAAAACTATCTGTATAACCTTTTGACAAACCAGGTATTTTAAAGCAGTGGCATCACTAATCCCCTGAAAGAGGGGGGCAATGAAAAAGAGTGAAAACTCATAGTATTTTAACGTCCACTGCCTGCAGATCCATTCCTAACACTGCTGCACTGGGCACAGAAATACTAACAAAGCACATAGTAGATACCAAGCTCTGAAAAATCTGTCCCTGCGTGTCACCGTAGGGAATGCTAGATGCAGAACACTTGAACACTGGAACAGTAGGAACCTATTTCAGTGTTTGAATAGGAACTGAGATCTTTTGAAAATTTGACCCCAATGGCAGGTACTAAGCATTTGAAAACCCTGGCCCACATAACTCATGGAAGTGGTAATTGTATAAAACATGTAGTTATGCAAAATGATGTCAAATCCAATTCAGGGGAATAATGATGAAAATCAGGGCTGATGGATTTACATTAAAGAGCATTTCTGCTACTCCAGCAGAGGGCCTTAAAATGGTGTAAATTACCATTAGTAGAAAGTCCATTAGTAGAAAGTCACTTGATGTCCAGAGAACAGCATGGAGGTCTTCGGGTATGTTGTTAGTTCAAAGGTACAGTTGTAAATTGTGCAGACACACCTAAACTAGCCTTAAACTAGCCATCTTGGGAATTAGAGCTCAGCATGGCATAGCCAGCTGAGTATATACTCACACTCCTAGGTAGGTTTTACAGCCTACGTGGAACTAGTGCCATTGTGAGCTACTCTGTTATCAGTATTCAAGCTAACTAGTTTAAAGCTGGCTTGGCTTTGTCTGCAGGAGCTGCAATCACATCTTTAATTTGCAGTTCTACCATTCCCTACATGAGTATCAGGTTCTCATAGTTGTTTAATAGTTAACAATAGCCAAACTATTGTTTCTCTGGGAAACAATAACTTGTTACCTCCAGACTCATAACATGTCAAATTTAAGCGTCTTCTTGTTAGATGATTTATGCAGATTATTGAATCTACATATTTGCAAATAAGTTGCACGTGTCCACGAACATCCCTTGAGGGCTGGTGTAAACTGTGAGATTGAGAGTATATTTCTCTTAATTTTCCCCAGGGTAGTGTGCAGGTTTTGAGCTAGGGGCAGGACCTTTAAGGCAGTCAGACAGAAAGCAAGCTTTTGTGGGGAGCCAGAGACACTTGAGAGGAAGCTAGGCGTGACCTAAACGATGTGAGATTAGGTGTTTGCAAAGGGTTGGCATAAGCCTTGTCCTACCTCTGCATCTCCATCCTTCTCTTTTCTCCCCATTGTGTTCTTCCATTAGCCCTTGCACTATGCTTAATCCCTGCCATTCTTAGCTCTCACCTTTAGGTCCAGTCCTACCTCTCCCATGAGCAGGGCCTCAGCTCTCCTGCTGGGATACTGACAAAGAGCTGCTGCTGGCCCCTCTGCTCCAGGCGATGGATGAACAACAAGAGAGGTTGATAAAAGGGAGAGGCTATTTGATGGTGTCCTCTGGAGATTCCACCGGGTCCCATGACATCTTCCAGGATAAACCAAGGCCCAAATTCCTTTGTTGATCCACAGCCTAGCTCAGGGGTGGGCAATTATTTCAGGCGGAGGACTGCTTACTGAGTTTCAGCAAGACGTCGAGGGCTGCATAACAGGCAGCCAGGGGAAGATGCATATTAATTTTCTAATTTTTTTAGGGGCCCCTTGGGCCAGATAGAATGGCCTGGAGGGCTGCATTTGGCCCGCAGGCCACATTTTGCTCGCCCCTGGCCGAGCTGAATGTATAACAACTGTGAGGGGCTGCAGGTATACCTGGGCTACATGGTATACAAACTGAAATTGTTTCTGATTTGCCTTTGAGGCCATTTCCAAGATGCCCTCCTATTAATTGCCAAAACTTACCAAGGACTTTCTCTGACCCCACTAAACTATGCAGCTATGAGTTACCATCTGATGTGACTCATGCCTGCTATATAAATGATAGTGAATTATTGAATTGTTGCATGTACTGGGATCAGCATGCCTAACAGTCCTGATGGAGTAAACAAAGGATAAGAATGTAATTAAAATTCAAAAACAGTCTTCACAAGAAGATAAATCTTTGTGTGGAAATCAGCCTTGAAGAATGGGAGATTTTGGAAAGGTGGCAATAAGATTAAAAGAACTCTCTCAAATGAGCAAGTATATTCAGTACTGATATGCTCAGTAGATTCCAAAATCAAATGGGAGAGCAAATTGCCTCAAATCTGAGTGCCCCAAAAGTCACTCCTCTCACCTTTTAATTTTGTCATTCTTCTGTTGTCTTCTTAGCAAAACAATTGTACACTTCCCTTATTGAATACCACATTTGCAGCCCCAGATACTTTCCATGTCCTCTCAAGCTTTATCTATATATTGGGTGCATCTACACAAGATGCTTTACTGCAGAGCTGACTAATTAGCTCCATAGTAAAGTGTCACTGTCTACACATGCAATGCTATTAGGCCGGAGTAAACTATTTAACTCTACTGTAGGATAGTACTGCCCAACACAACTTCTACCCTACAGTGGAGTAGTTACATGCAGTGGAACACATGTGTAGATGGTGACAGAGCTGGCTGGGGCATGTGGTGGCTGCCTGCCAACTAGCCCCACAATGTAGCACCCTTGTGCCCCAGCCAGCCGCTCCGCAGCATGTTGAGCCACAGGGGAGCAGTTCCAGACTGGTAAGCTGACCCCCTTGGGCTCCCTTCCAGCCAGGACTGTGCTGTCTTGGCTCAGTGTGCTGCAGTCCCAGGTGCACGTGTAAACCCTGCACCCAGGAGCAATAAACTCTGGCGTGAACTGCACCCGAGTTTATTGCATCATATTAATATCATGTGTAGACACCCCCATTATTCCCATTTTTCTATCTGCAAAGGATGTGACTGAGTTGTTCAATAAAAAAATAAGGAAGTCAGGGTCACTTTTCCACCATTTTACCCTCTTATCCTTTCCTGTTTCCTCCCATTCCATACTTTTTCTTCTCCTGTTTCATTGACCCTAAGACTTTTTCCTCCTGTCTTCATTCAGTATCTCTTCCTGCCCATGTGATCTGATTATCTCGTATTTTATATTGTCCCTTTCCTTTCTTGATATCCTATTTTTCCTCTTCTTCCACAGCCTCTTGCTTTTTTCAGGTTTCTTTCCCATCCAGTAAACACATGTTCCTTTATCTTAAAATAACAACATCTGACCTTCCTCTATATCAAATTATCATCCAATCTCTCTCTCCTGTTTCATCGTCATACTCACTGACAATGATGTGTACAGCCACTGTCCCCAGAAAGGAGTTCCTTTCTTCCAGTTGATTCTTGAACTTCTCCAGTCCTGCTTCTACCCTTTGAACTCTATTTTGTTCTCACTGTCATCTCTAATGACATATTACTGACTAAATTTCAGGATCATAGAACCATAGACTCATAGTGTCAGAAGGGACCTCAGGAGGTCACCTAATCCATGTAGCCAAGGTAGGATCATTCCTGACAAACCATTCCAGTCAAATGTCTGTCTAATGTGCTCTTAAAACTGGCCAAGGAGGAAGACTCCACAGTCTCATTCGGTAGCCTGCTCCAATGCTTAACCACCCTCATAATAAGAAAGTTCTTCTGAATATTGAACCTAAATCTCCCTTGCTGCAATTTAAGACCATTGCTCCTTGTCCTATTCCCTGTGAGCACAGAGAATGGTCTATATCAGTCCTCCCTATAGCCACCCTTCAGGTGTATAAACACCGCTATCAAATATCCCCTGACTTTTCCTCTCCAGACTAAATAATCCTAGTTCTTTCAACCTGTCTTCATAAGTAATGTTTCCCAGACCTCTAATCATTTTCTGTTGCTCTCTGCTGTACTCATTCTAATTTTTCCAAATCTTTCTTAAAATAAAAGGCCCAAAATTGGACACAGTTCTCCAGGTGAGGCTTCAGCAGTGCCAAATGAGGGAGAATCACTTATTTTGATTTGCAAGTGATGCTCCTATTAATACAGCCTAGCATAAGCCTTGTCCTACCTCTGCATCTCCATCCTTCTCTTTTCTCCCCATTGTGTTCTTCCATTATGCTATTGGCATTTTTTGTAGCAAGGGCACATTGTTGACTCATATTCAGTTCATGATCCACTATGATCCCTAGATTCTGATCTATAGTACTACAGCCTAGGCAATCCCTTTCCAGTCTGTATTTTTGTATTCCATCCCAAGTGCCAGACTTTGTACATGTCCTTGTTGAATTTCATCCTGTTGATTAAAGACCGTTTCTCCAGTTTACCCTCCATGATGCTTGTAACTCCACTCATCTTGGTGTCATCTGAGATTTTGCTAATCATAAACTCAATCCCATCCTCCAAATCAGGGGTGGCCAACCTGTGGCATGCATGCCACAACTGGCACAGGCAGCCTGTGCGTGTGATAAGTGGCAGATATGGAAGGGAGCAGAAAACACAGCAACAGATAGGCAGGAAGCAGAAAGCAGAGCCAAGATAAAGCAAGGGAAGAGGATTGGAGACACTCAGGAAGGGCTCAGAGCTCAATTTGTGACATGCTTGACAAAACGTTGGTCTCACTGGCTCAAATCATTAATGAAGATATTACACAATACTGAGCCCAGAACCGACCCCTTGGGTCAGTACATCCTCCCAGACATTTATCCACCTTTTACTACTTTTGTCTACTCTGCAATTCCTTAGTTTACTAATGAGACTGTCATGACAGACACTGTCAAAAGCCTATAATCTACTTGAGGGGTGTCAAACCTATAGCCCACAGGCCAGATCCAGTCCGCAGAACTGGATCATGTATGTAATAATATGTATGGATCTCAGAGGCAAAACCAGCAAAAGCAGAAAGGAGGAGTCTGAAGGAGGAACAGGACATGAGGGGGAGGAGACAGGAAGAGGAGGAGAGTTAGGTAGTCTAGGGCAGAGCAGCAGGCCCTGTAACAGCTCTGTAAGTAATTGCTATAATAAAGACATTGTTTATATTAAGTAGGGAGCTGCTCCTTGATTACCCACGCAGGGTCACATGAAACACGGTGGCAGCAGAAAGTCTGTGAGGAAGCCCAAGAGAAGAGAGAGACCTGGGCAGTGATTCAAACAGATTGCAAGAAGCATGGAGGGACTGAAGCCCCCTGGACAGCTGGATTTCAACACAAAAAGCCTGGCACAGACATGGAAACAATGGAAGCAAGAATTCAGTCTGCATACAGAGTACCCATGACTGTTAAGAAGAGAAAATGAAGGTAAAGCTGTTTACTATCTAGTGGGGGAAAAAGGCCATGAAGTAAGTGCGACATTGATGCCAGGGAACCCTGACACACGAGAACAGTTAATAGAAGTGTTTGATGCATACTGTGACCCCAGGAAAAATGAGACTGTAGACAGATATCAGTTTTTCACCCAAAACCAAGAGGAAGAAGAAGGAATACAGGCCTATATCACAGCACTGAAAACTCTGGCATCCTCATGCAACTTTGGAAACATAAAAGACTCCCTAATCAGGGATAGGATTGTGTATGGCACACTTTGTCAGGTTTGACCTAGAAACCACTATACAAAGCCCAAGCAAAAGTTTCTGTTATGTAACTAATGCCCATCTGCAATGATAAGGAGGAGACAGTCTTAGATAAAGGAGGCTTGAAAACAAAAGCAGAATCAGAGGACTAGGGCAAAGAGCTAATTTAAATATTAAAAATCACACCCCTAGGTGGGGAGAAAGTATGCTAATGAAACATACATGTATGTAAATGAGATACATAGCTAAAACACAGGTATAGAGACATGCTCAGTAAAGAACTCCTTGCGTCACTCCCTTATAACCAATTAGCAAACAAGAATGCTTATGAAGGTCCAATACTCCTGTATAAAAGATGGTTAGAATTAAGAATCTGTGTGCTTGTTACGTGAAATTATTCTGCTTGCACCTTGTATTGCTAGCAATAAAACTTCTTTGTACTTTCACCCCTGGTATCTTTATTGGCTTTTGCATACCGGGCACGATCCCAGACTTGAGCTGGGGCTCAACAAGGGGATCACTCTATTTGTGGTCCAAATCAAGTAATGAAGTTTGAAATTTGAAAATATATCTTATGGATAACTGCTTGCAGGTGATTCATTGAAGAAAACTGAAACATGTTTTGTATATTGATTGTTTTTAGAGTTGGGTTTATTTTAGCCAAAAAAGTTAGTACTTGGTTCTTCTGTTCTCAGTAAGACCTTTGTTCAGATGTGCTCATGTGTGTGCCCCTCCTACCCCACTTCCCTCTCTTCCCTTTGTTGCAGCAAAGTTCTGTAGTGTCTGAAAGCAGTTTAAAGAAGCCTATTTTTCCAAATACTTTGAAAACTTGCTGAAATTTTAAAAATCAATTCACTTTCTCAATCTCAATTAAGCCAATAACCTTATGGAAGTAGTTTATGTGCTTGGACTCAGGGATCTTGACAGAAGATAAATGCAGTCATTTACACAGACAGACTCATTCCATGCCTGACCTCACACCAATGGCATTTAAAAAATGCAGGTTCATTATTTTGTTCAGGTGAATCATTCAAAATTACCATTCATTTGAAAGAGTTTATCAGACGCTAATGGTGTTTTGCAAAATAAATGGCTTGGCAACTGACCATATCTCTTTGCCAAGAGAAGAGATGAGTGACTGAGATTTTCATTAACTTCTATCAGTAGCACTAACTATAGAAAAGGAGTGGGTTTTCAAAATCATCTAAGAGAAATGGGCTGCTTGTTCCCTTTTAACTATCAATGAGGACTTTTTCCATGTGCAATCATTAGCACTAAATGGACAGATGTCTTCTTTCTGTACTAACTCTGTAAAAATAATTTAATCTGTCATGAGTATTCATATTTTTCTGCATAAATGTTATATTCCTCCTAGTGAAGAATAGCGATAGACATCTAAGCACTTGTAATAAGAAATCTTCCAAGTTTCTCAGGTACTTAGTTCATTATCTGCCATATAGTCAAATGTTGATATTAATTGTGTTTTAGTTTCCCATGGTAAATTTCATTCCCCAATAAGTGGTGTCCATAGTACTTTACAGACATTGGCTAATACGGCTTCACACACAGGCGACTGGTAGGGGGTGCAAGTGCCCCCCCTCCCCCGACGGGTCTAGTGGCCCTCCTGATGGCCGACACTGACGCTGTCGGTAGGGCTGGTGCCCCCCCGACAGGGTCACTGCCCTTGGTGGCTTCTGCGTGTGCTCCCCCGCATTCAGAAGGCACCAGTCACTCATGGTTTCACAGTTAGCAGGCTATGAGTTTGTGTGTGTGTGTGTATAACGTGTATATGTGCGCGCACGCACACGCGCGCACACACACACACACACACACACACACACACACACACAC
>NW_005842034.1:418590-447308 GCF_000455745.1 Alligator sinensis | reverse complement strand
AAATCGATTATTACCTGGGAGTTACGTCCTTGTGAAAGATTGGAACGAGGAACCACTTCGAGCCAGATGGAAAGGCCCATATAGGGTACTTCTAACGACCCCGACGGCCGCAAAGCTCGAAGGAATCAAGACTTGGATACATTCCAGTCGCCTAAAGCCGGTGGCTGGACCGGAACAAGAAGGAACCCCTGCAGACTCCGGGACCGGAGGCAGAGAACAGTGGAAGGTGGAGCCAATAAGAGACTTGAAATTCCTATTCAAAAGAAAGGAACTTTAAATAATTTGTCAATCTTTGATTAAGTTTTACAAGCCTTATTATGAAATTGTTCAAGGTTTTATTGTGGGGCACCCTGATCTGTCCACTCCTACTCATAGGAGGGGAAAACCTTTTACAACAAAAAATTTGACCCTCAGGAAAATGTCTGGAATCATCTGGCTTAGACTTGTCCTGGTTAACTTCCTGGCTTCCCAATTTTGGATGGTTGAAACAGTTATTTAGTATGGTTGTTTTATTTTGTGTTATAGGGATTATGGCCTGCTGCTGTATACAATGTTTACCTGTCTTCTTATCTATCTTCAGGCCTAAGGTGAATCAAATGATTTTGCAAACGAAAAGTTAGGATGTCATAGGAGCACTGGGCATGCTCACAAGTCTGCAAGCTATACTGTACATTAATCATGTTGTCAGGTTTGACCTAGAAACCACTATACAAAGCCCAAGCAAAAGTTTCTGTTATGTAACTAATGCCCATCTGCAATGATAAGGAGGAGACAGTCTTAGATAAAGGAGGCTTGAAAACAAAAGCAGAATCAGAGGACTAGGGCAAAGAGCTAATTTAAATATTAAAAATCACACCCCTAGGTGGGGAGAAAGTATGCTAATGAAACATACATGTATGTAAATGAGATACATAGCTAAAACACAGGTATAGAGACATGCTCAGTAAAGAACTCCTTGCGTCACTCCCTTATAACCAATTAGCAAACAAGAATGCTTATGAAGGTCCAATACTCCTGTATAAAAGATGCTTAGAATTAAGAATCTGTGTGCTTGTTACGTGAAATTATTCCGCTTGCACCTTGTATTGCTAGCAATAAATCTTCTCTATACTTTCACCCCTAGTATCTTTATTGGCTTTTGCATACCGGGCACGATCCCAGACTTGAGCTGGGGCTCAACAATGGGACTCTGCCCTGGGGGAGAAACTACAAAGAGAGGTAGATCTAACCCTGGAAAAGTGTTACTAAATTGCAAGGCAGTGGAATTGTCTAAACAGAGGATCAAAATTATATCAACAGTCACATGTACAGAGCAGGTTCACAGGCTCAACCTAAAGGACTCTGAAAAGCAGGAACCTGACAGGCAACTGCAAATGTTGACCGTATGATTCAGTACATGTACTGTGGAAGCTACACAAAAGGCAGAAGGACAAATACCCAGCCTATGGAAAAGTGCAAAAAATGTGGGAAAAAGCATCATTTCAGGGGTCAGTGTTGTAGCCACCCAAATAGAAAAAAAACAGTCCACGCAGTGATGAGAGATCAGGAGACTACAAATGAGGAGGAAGCTTTCAGTGTAAATTTGACAGATTCACAGACTCACAGGATAATTACAGAAAAAAATGGGCAATGATTCAGCCATATTTGCAACTATGATGCTAGAGCAAAGACCTACAAGATTCCAGGTGGATTGTGGAGCCACTTGCAATGTCCTTCCTGTGAATCTATTGAGTAGCAGCATCAGAATGGAAAAATGTCACAAAGTCCTGTTAATGTATAACAAAATAACTGTGAGGCCAGTGGGAAAGTGCCAGCTGACTATAATAAATCCATGCAACAAGAAACAGTACCGACTGCAATTTATAGTGATTGACAGGGCAGACACCCATCCACTACTGGGTCGCTGGGCAGCACAGGCCATGGATTTAATTACAGTGCAACACCACAACATCCTCCAGGTCACAGAAGAGCAAGAATGGTCATTAGGTTCACCACCTAACATTCTGTTAAGGTATGGAGACATATTCCAGGGCACTGGACTCTTTAAAGGCAAACTGAAGTTAGAAATAGATCCACAGGTGCAACCAGTATGACTACCAAAACGCAGAGTTCCGCTAGCCCTGCTGGATCCACTGAAGAAAGAATTGACAAACCTGCAGAAAAAAGGCATTATCACACCAGTTGAAAAAAGCACAGACTGGATCAGCAGCCTAGTAGTAGTAAGGAAGCCATCAGGCAAACTGAGAATCTGCATTGATCTGAAACCACTTAACAGGGCACTCAAAAGAAGCCACTACCTGCTGCCAACAATTGAGGATGTACTACCTGACCTGTCTAGGGCAAAAGTGTTCACAGTTTGTGATGTCAAGAATGGATTTTGGCATGTGGAGCTAGATGAATCTTCCAGCTACCTAACAACCTTTAGTACACCCTTTGGCAGGTATCGCTGGTTAAGGATGCCCATGGGGATCAGTCCAACTCCGGAAGTTTTCCAGTGGAAACTGAACCAGGAGCTGGAAGGTTTTCCAAGTATCAAGATTGTGGCTGATGATATTCTTGTCATAGGAAAAAGGGATGATAAGGAAAAGGTGATCCATGACCATGACGCCAAACTGCAACAACTCCTTAACAGATGCCAGGAGAGGAACATTAAACTGAATGCTGACAAAATACAGCTGAGAAGAATGGAAGTACCCTCCATTGGACATCTGCTTTCTTCGGAAGGACTACGGCCAGACCCAGAGAAGGTGAGAGCCATTATGGAGATGCCTAGGCCACAAGATGTCAAAGAAGTCCAGCACCTTATTGGGATGGTTAACTATCTGTCCAAATTTTGTGCACACTTGTCTAACGTTTGTGAGCCACTCAGGTTGTTAACATACAATGATGCAGCCTGGGAATGGGCACAGACCCAAGAGGAGGCATTCAAAAGAATTAAAAAACTCATCAGTGAGGCCCCAACACTGAAGTACTACAACACAGCTGAGCATCTAGTACTATAATGTGCTGCATCAGAAGGAGGTCTGGGAGCAGTACTGATGTAGAACCAGCAGCCTCTGGCTTTTGCTAGTAGAGCAATGACTGAAACTGAAAGGAGATATGCACAGATAGAAAAGGAGTTACTAGCAGTATTGTTTGGACTGGAACGGTTCCATCAGTTCACTTTTGGACAGAGAGTAGATGTGCAATAAGATCACAAACCATTAGAGATCATAATGAAAAAGCCCTTGCTGAGTGCTCCTAAGAGACTTCAACACATACTGCTGAGACTCCAGGCCTATGATATGAATATAAAATACTACCCAGGGAAGTCCCTGCAAGTGGCAGACACACTAAGTAGAACATACTTTCCAGAGTGCAGCACAGATGGATCTGTAAAACAGGAAATAGTCCATTAATATGGTACAAGACTTACCCATCTCCAAAAGCAGTCTCAAAGCAATACAACATAGTACGGAACAGGATGGTGTGCTACAAGCAGTTAAACAAACCACCTTAGAGGGTTGGCCACAGCACAAGGCACAAGTACCACCAGAAGTTGCTGCATACTACCAATGGAGGGATGAACTATGTACACAAGATGGAATTCTGTTCAAGGGAGACAGGGTAGTGATCCCAGCAGCACTGCGGTGAGACATCATGAACTGACTCCGTGCTTCACATATGGGAATAGAGTCATGCCTGAGGAGAGCACAGGAGTGCATCTACTGGCCAGGCATGAATGCCCACTTGAGAACATACATGGAGCAATGTGAGGTGTGCAAAGAATACAGTGACAAACAGCAAAAAGAGACATTGAACCCTCATGACATCCCCTCTCAGCCCTGGGAGAAAGTAAGGACTGACTTGTTCAATGTCAATAACAGAAACTATATGGTCACCGTAGACTACTATTCCCATTTTTGGGAGTTGGATTACCTCAAAGACACTCAGGCAAGAAAGGTGATCAGGAAGCTGAAGGCTCATTTGCACGGCATGGGATACCTGAAACTCTATTCTCAGACAATGGCCTGAATTCAAGAGAATTCAAACAGTTCAGCACTAAATGGGAATTCCAGCACAAGACATCATCCCCTGGGTACCCACAAAGCAATGGGAAGGCTGAATCAGTGGTAAAGACAGCTAAGAGACTCTTGTTGAAGGCAAATAAGACTGCAGGGGATCCCTAGCTGGCTCTATTGGACCATTGCAACACACCCTCCCAAGGAATGGACAGTAGTCCAGCCCAAAGATTAATGGGCCAGAGAACTAAGACATTACTCCCCATGAGAGACTGTTTACTACAACCCCAGGGGCGAGGGGGCAACAGTACATGGAATCAGCTAAAAAAGCAAGTCTCAGCAAGTATCACAGTACAACAAAGGAGCCAAGGACCTGAGACCACTGTGCAGAGGGAAAAAGGTCTGGGTACAACCAGTAAGTCCACACACCAGAGCACATGTGCCACAGGCATTACCCAGGGACAACAAGCGATGGCACAAGGTGCACTGCTGCTAGTTGTCCCTGGAGAACCAAACGTCCATGCATGTGTGGACATGGCCATTGGGTTTATCCTGTGAATCGTGTTAGCACACCTAACAGTGTGGCATCCTGCAACACACCTAAAAGGATCTCAAAGCACCACAGGCACTCTGGTTGACAATCACTGGTATAGAGGTTTCAGTGGATCATAGGTTCAACATGTGTCAGCAATGTGACCAAGCATAAAGAAACGGAAATGCAATTTTAGGCTGCATCAACAGGAGTATAAGACACTGGAGGTGATAGTACCACTGTACTCAGAGCTGGTTAGATCTCATCTAAATTACTGTGTGCAGTTTTGCATATTTTAACAAAAAAGTGGAGAAGTTAGAAAGGCTCCAGAAATGGGAGATGAAAGTGATAAAAGGGTTGGAAGGCAAGCTGTACGAGAGAACAAGGCATGTTTAGCTTGGAGAAAAGGAGATTAAGAGCAGACAAGATAGCTATCTTCAGATATTTAAAAGGTTGCTATAAAGAACAGTTAGAACAACTAGTAGCAAAGTATATTTAGATTAGATATCGGGAAAAACATCTTTACTGTTAGAACAGTAAGGCAATGAAATAGACTGCACAGGGAAGTTGTGGGATCTCCTTCATTGAAGGTTTTCGAGAGGAGTCTAGATAACCATTGGACAGTGAGTATTTAAGAGTGGCATTTCTGTATTCATGCAGGGGGTTGGGCTGGATAACTCTGATGTCCCTTCCAACTTTTGATTCTAGGATATATTTAAGAAGGGGGAACATGAGATCCAAGCAACTATGAGCCCATGACTGTGACTTTCATAGCACACAAGAAATTTTGAAGGAAAGAATAATTTAAGGCATAAAGTTAAAATGAAAAATGGGATAAAAAGCAACATGGTTTTATGAAAGGTAAATTATGCCTGATATCAACCTGATATCCTTCTTTGATAAGATATGTGACTTTCTAAACAAAGGAAATACTGTCAATTTGGGAGTAAGTCAGGCATTACATGCAGTGCCGCATGTGAAACTGTTAGTGGTGAGGAAGATGGGGTTAGCAGAGGACTGTTAGGCCAGTAAAGAACTTGCTAAAGGGAAGATAGCAGGTAATAATGAAAAGGTAATATTGGAACAGATATTATTGAAAATTACCAGGCTGGATGGATGTTACTAGTAGACTTCCTCAAGGAATGGTCTGGGCCAATCTTGTTGAATATTTTCATTAATGACCTCAACACAAACAGGAAAGTGAGCTGATTAAATTTGCTGATGACACCAATGTGGGAGGAATATCATTAAGAAAGACCTGGAGGACTGGATGTGTGAAAATGCTGATTTCCAGAGGCATGCAACTCAAACACATCTCAACAGTTCACCTACTCAGCAAAAGGCTTGTTTTGATTCTAGGACCACCGTCTAATAAGTTTTTGGATACAGGGGAGAGCTAGAAATTATTGCAAAATATTTTTAACATCAATAAAACTGCCTGGTTTTCTACAGTGTCATTCTTGGAAGTAGTTCAACCTTTTTTGCTGACACTTTCCTGGAAAATTCAGAAAGAGACAGAAATCAAATTTGGCAATGTTCAGCCCAAACAAATTAAGGTTTAACAAAGCTATAAGCAAACAGCAATTTAGAGTGGAAAGAGTTAAGAAACCTAAGTATAGGCACTGCTACTAGTTCTACCTACAGTAAATGAAAGGTGGAGGTCATTCAAAGAGGCAAAATCTACCAGTTGTTTAGGACAGGATGTGATTTCAGTGGGTAGTCAGAGTGCTGCTGGTTCACAAACTGCAATCTGACCAGGACAAAAAAATGAATACTTTATTACTTGCAAAATATCTCATGGGACTTTTAAGAAACATAAATTGTCAATGTCTTGTTTTGCTTCTCATAGAAAAGAGCACTTCCAAACTTCTGGCATTCAGTTGGGAAATGCCACCCACTAAATCACAAGCCACTGTCTACGCACAGTATCTAGACTGTTACCACAAGTCTCTTATCCAAGTGCTAACCCCTTAGTCCTGCTTAGTTCATATGAAATCACAGCCCCAGGTGATATGTTATGGACAAGCAAAAGATTATGAGCTAATCTTCTTGGGGAAAACAGTTGCTATTTTAATGAAGCAAACCCCCCAACAACTTTGATGGATCAATTCTAGAAGCACATCCTTGCTATTTATTTATTTTTTCTTTCTTCTCTTTTTTTTCTCTCTCTCTCATATGAGCTTGTTTTATTTTCAAAGGGGAATTGCATGGCTGAAAGAAACATTCAAAGGAACTGCAGTCCCCATCAGAGTCAGAATGGCTGTGTACTCCATTACAAAGCATTTTGCAGGAAATAAACATGGAGTGGGCTTACATCCTTTAGATTTTTCCATATTGGGTGTTTGAGTCAGACCTTGGTTACGGAGCTTATATTTATACCCTGTTTATATTATCCTATACAAGGACAGAATGGGAAAAAAGACAGTATGCTCTTACATTTTCTATTTAACACATTCAAACCCAATTATTTCAATGAAAAATGCCTGCAAAGTTCCTCGCTCTTCCTATCTCTTGCTTTCATTCTGTCTCTTGCTGGATAACAGTTTCACTGTGTTTCCATGGCAACTTTGTTGCTAAGGGTGGGGCCTGTGAGTAGATCAGAGCATTATCTGCAGCTTTGCAAGTTGTTCCTCCAGAAGGCTAGCTTGGAGGAAATATTGCTATTTAAGGGTTAGCTTCTGATCACAATTACAACAGCATAAAATTGAAATACTTCCATTGATTTCCAAGGAGTTACTCAAATCTTAGACTAGTTTAACATAGCTGGTGCTAAATTAGAATAGCTTTCCTTCATATACAGAGTGGGTTTTCCAAATACTGTTAGCTTACTTTTCGACAATTTTCTCCTAAGGCAAGATATTGACACACTTCCAGACTTAAGATAAGTAAATTCTGTGAATTATGACATGAAAATTAGTAAAAAAATTAAAGCTTTAACTCACTGTACTTTGTAAACAGATGCCCTGGTCCTGATGGTAAAAAGTCAACTATATCAAAAGCTAAGAATGAAGAAGGACCTGAAATTTGTGAAATGAAACCCTATGAGACACTCCTACAGTCTTGCAGGGCAGGATCAGACAGGGAAGTAAGTTTGAATCCAGAATTAACTCTCAATCCAAATTTTGTAGTATGGGTTTATCTCTGATAAAAAGATATTTTCTCATTTTCAGGTCAATTCTTACATGCTCTATCATGCTCTATGGGTGAAAATAAGATTCAATAACACAGAGAGATTGTTTTTCAAAAATCAAAACCCAAGGATCATCATGTTTTCTTCTATCTTCTGCCACCCTTCAAACAAATTCTCTCCCTCCTTCCTCAAGTCTCAATCCCTTTAGATATTTTTCTCTCTATTTTCTCTGTCAATTCTGTTCTTGGTCTATTATTGACTTAAATTCCCTGATGCTTTCTTCTCTTTCCTTCTTTCCAACTCCCGGTTCATTCGATACACAGAAGGTCTATAGCTTCCTGGCAGTATCCTGCTCTGGGCTCAAAGTTTTAATGGATACATATGACTAGTCAGGAGTCCTGCTTGGCTGCAGCAGAGATTCTCCAGTCTCCATGTTGCATCTTGCCTTTGGCCATTTGAATGAACACAAGATCATAGAAGCATAGAATCAAAGAAAATAAGGGAAGGGACCTCAGGAGGTCCTCTAGTCGAACCCCCTGCTCAAAGCAGGACCAAGGCCAACTATATCATCCCAGCCAAGGCTTTGTCCAGACGGGTTTTAAAAACCTCCTGTCATGACAACAGCTAAATGGAAGCTGTAAACAAGGTAGCATTTGGAACAAAGAAAAAAATTCCCCTACTCATCATTAAAAATCCTATGTATACATTTGCATTTACATTTGTTCTGGCTGAATGGCAGAAGAGCCAGGAGTCATGATGAAGACAACGTAAGTTAAAATATTGAGGGCTTGAGGAATGGCTATGTGCAGAGGTCAATCTCACCCATGTTAAGGAGGGCTGGGAACCTAGGGCCTCGCCCTGTGGATCCCCAACCTATAGATGCCCATGAGACCTCCCAATATTGTCCATAGCAATCATAAAAAATTAAAGCTGAAGTTGTCAAGGAAAGCAAAGTATGGCTCTACCTAAAGTGAGTTATGTATTCAGTATTCTTGCCTGGATCCAGTAAAAGTTGGGTAGCTGTGTTAAAAAGCTCTCTCAAGCAACTTGGTGCAGAATAATTCTATTAAAGCTGTTTGCATGAAAGAATTTGCATAGAATTGGGAAATATCCATCCCTGAGAACATGTCTTATGACTGACTGTAAGGACTCATGGGAATGTATTTAAACTCATAAACTCGTCTTAAGATGAGATATACACATATTATTTTTTATTCAAATTAAGTATAGAAAAACAAGGGCACTATAGGGCAGAAGGAGTTAATCAAGATACAGTGCTTTCTATTCACAGAATTAGAAGCAGGGACACAGCAGTGGATACTGGATACAGTTAGTGGTTAACTTATGTGTTAATTCTGTGACACTAAAGCTAGACAAGTTTTCAGTTCAAAATAGTCCTTTATGGTGCTCCTTCCTTATAGGCACATTTCTGCCATACCTCAGGCTACCCAAACTACAGGAACAAGGGCAAATACTCCACAGTTGCATTTCCAGGAGGGGTTGTGTTCCAAAAGGGACCTCAGGAGGTCATCTAGTCTAACCCCCTGCTCAAAGCAGGGCCATCTCCAACTAGATCATCCCAGCCAAGGCTTTGTCTAGCTGGGTCTTAAAAACCTCCAAGGATGGAGATTCCATCACCTCTCTTGCATAGTCTGTTCTAGTGCTTTACTACCCTACTAGAGACAATTTTTTTCCTAATATCTAACCTTCTCTTGCTGCAACTTGAGACCATTGCTCCTTGTTCTGTCATCTGCTATCACTGAAAACAGTTTGGCTCCATCCTCTTTTAAACCATCCTTCAGGTAGTAGATGGCTGCTATTAAATCCCCTCTCAGTCTCCTCTTCTCCAGACTAAAGAAGCCCAGTTCCTTCAGCCTCTCCTCATAAGCCATGTGCCCCAGCCCCTAACCATTTTTGTTTCATAGTTTCATAGTTGGTAGGGTCGGAAGGGACCTGAGCAGATCATCAAGTCTGACCCCCTGCCATGGGCAAGAAAGAATGCTGGGATCAAATGACCCCGGCTAGGTGATTATCTAGCCCTTCACTGGACTCTCTCCAATTTGTCCACATCCTTTCTGTAGTGGGGGGCCCAAAACTGGACACAGTACTCCAGATGTGGCCTCACCAGTGCTGAATAGAAAGGAATAATCACTTCCCTTGACCTGCTGGCAACACTCCTACCAGTGCAGCCCAGTATGCCATTAGCCTTCTTGGCAACAAGGGCACAATGTTGGCTTATATTCAGATTATTTCCCACTGTAACCCCCAAGCCCCTTTCTGCGGAGCTGCACCCAGCCAGTCAGTCCTCAGCCTGTACCGGTGCATGGGATTTTTCCATCCTAAGTGCAGGACTTTGCTCCTGTCCTTATTGAACCTCATGAGATTTCTTTTAATCCAATCCTCCAATTTTTCTAGGTCTCTTAATCCTAACCCTACCCTCCAGCATATCTACCACTCCCCCCAGCTTGGTGTCATCTGCAAACTTGCTGGGCATGCACTCCATGCCATCTTCCAGGTTGTTGATGAAGACATTGAACAAAACTCGCTACAGGACCAACCCCAATCCACTTGATACCAGCTGCCAACTAGACATTGAGCCATTGACTACTACCCTCTGAGCCCAATGCTCCAGCCAGTTTTCTATCCATCTTACAGTCCACTCATCCAACCTGTATTTCCTTAGCTTGCCTGCAAGAATGTTGTGGGAGACTGTATCAAAAGTCTTGTTAAAGTCAAGGGATACTACATCCACCAATCTCCCCGCATCCACAGAGCCAGTTGCCTCATCATAGAAGGCAATCAGGTTGGTCAGGCATAACTTTCCCTTGGTGAATCAATGCTGACTGTTCCTAATCACCTTCTTCTCCTCTAAGTGCTTAGAAATGGATTCTTTGAGGATCTGCTTAATGATTTTTCCAGGGACTGAGGTTAGGTTGACTAGTCCATAGCTCCCTGGATCTTCCTTTTTCCCTTTCTTAAAGATGGGCACTATGTATGTCCTTTTTCAATCATCCAGGACCTCTCCCATTCATCATGTGTTTTCAAAGATGATGGCCAGTGATTCTGCAATCTCATCAGTCGACTCCCTAAGTATCCTCAGGTGCATCTCATCCAGCCCCATGGATGTGTACATGTCCAGCTTTTCTAAATAGTCCCTAATGTGTTCTTTTGTCACAGTTGGCTGCTCACCTCCTCCCCAAACTGTGCTGCCAGGTGTAGTAGTCTGAGAGCTGACCTTGCCTGTGAAGACTGAGGTGAAAAAGGCATTGAGCACTTCAGCCTTTTCTGCATCCTCTGTCACAGGGTTGCCCCCCCATTCAGTAAGAGACCCACACTTTCCCTGATCTTCTTGTTACTGCCATACTTGTAGAAACCTTTCTTGTTACCCTTCACATCCTTTGCTAGCTGCAACTCCAATTGTGCTTTAGCCTTCCTGACTTCATCCCTGCATGCCTGAGCAATGCTTTTATATTCCTCCCTAGTTGTTTGCCCAAGTTTCCACTTCATACAGATGACAATTTGTGTAGCACCCTACGACCTCATAATGATCTCATTTTCTGTGTCCTTATGCACCGTTCTCACACCGCCACTCACCCTTGCTGGAAATTGCAGTTCTGTGTGGGTGCATATGCAACCATGTATGAGTGTCTTCCTATGTCATAACCATTAAAGAGAGAGGATATGTATTGTCCAAAATGCCAGAGTTGCAATGAAACTTAGAAGTTGGAAAGATGCAAGATGGCAACTGAGACAAAATGCTCGGTTTGCAAATTCAGCCTGGGTGCTAACATCGAGATGTGATCCTGAAACCAGGCCAAACCAAGAAGCCCAAAATAGACACTTAATCTATTCTACATGATCAGCTTGGTTTAACACAATATGAGAAATTTCAGATTTAGAAAAAAAAGATTATTGAAATATTAAAGGACTTTTTTACTGTCTATTTTTTATTGATTAACTGTACTGAAATTCTTGGGTAGTCAGACCCACATTACTCAATGCATTTTTATGTATGAAATATGGAATTCTCCAGACAGCTCTCAGAGGCCATACGGTCAAGAGATACAGTTGTCATGGGTGACCTAAACTACACTGACATCTACTGGGAGGAGCAGTCAGCCAAATCTAACCACTCAAGTAGGTTCTTAACCTGCATACAGGACCTCCACCTAACACAGTAGGTATATGATCCCACTAGGGGAAATGCCTTGCTGGACTCGGTGTTAGCTACAGGGGATGACCTGGCAGGGAATCTGCAGGTACAAGGTAACCTAGGAGATAGTGACCATTGATTGATTGAGTTCACTATCTGGCGAACGGTGAGTAAACTAACCAGCAGGGCTGAAGTGCTAGACTTTAGAAAGGCTAACTTCAGTGTGCTCAGGAGATTAGTTAGTGAGGCGTTAAAGCTCAAGAGCATTGGCGAAATGGGGGTCTGGGAAGGGTGGTTGTTCCTCAAGGGAGCGATCCTACAGGTACAGAAGGAGACAATCCCATTGCACGTAAAGGGGGGTAAAGGGGCCAAGAAGCCCTCTTGGTTGAACAGGGAAGTCTAGGAAAGCCAAAGGGCAAAGAAAGAGGAATACAGGCTGTGGAAACATGGGGTAGCTACCAAGGAGTATAAGTCCCCAGCTCGCACTTGCAGGGAATCTGTTAGGAAGGCCAAAGCAGGATTACAACTTGGGCTGGTAATAGTAATTAGGGACAACAAAAAGTCCTTCTTCAGGTATATAGGGACCAAAAGGGAGGCACAGGATAGCATAGGACCCCTACAGGACAAACTAGGGCAATTGGTGACAGAGAGAGGGGACAAAGCTGAGCTCTTCAATGAGTTCTTTGCATCTGTATTCCTAGACACAAACCAAGACAAATCTCCCAATTGGACTGTAGGAGGGACACCAGCCGACCAACTGTTAGCACAGGCTTAGTGAAGGGGCACTTGCAGGGGCTGGATGTATTCAGATCAGCGGGCCCGGATGACTGTCATCCAAGGGTGCTAAAGGAATTGGCCAGTGTTATAACAGAGCCACTGGCATGACTTCAAGCACTCATGGTGCTCTGGTCAGGTCCCAGAGGACTAGAAAAGGGCCAATGTGATCCCTATTTTCAAGAAGGGGAAGAGGGAGGAATGAGGAAACTATAGGCCAGTTAGTCTCACCTCTATCCTTGGGAAAACTCTGGAAAAAATTGTTAAGGATCACATTTGTGGGAGCCCAGCAGGGGAAATAATGCTGAAAGGAAATCAGCACAGGTTCACTGCAGGTAGATCCTGCCTGACTAACCTTGTTTCTTTTTATGATCAGGTCACAAAATGCTTAGAAGCAGAAGTTGAGGTAGATGTCATCTACCTAGACTTTAAGAAGGCCTTTGATATGGTATCTCATTCTGTTCTCGTAAATAAATTGACAGGCTGTGATGTAGATGATTACACGGTCAGGTGGGTAGTAAATTGGCTTAGGGGTTGCACCCAGAGTGTGATGGTGGACGGGTCGGTATTGACCTGGAAAGATGTGGACCAGTGCTATTCAATGTCTGCATCAGTGACTTGGACGAGGGCAGGGAGAGCACCCTGTCACAGCTGATATCAAATTATGGGGTAAAGTTAACACACCAGAGAGGAGGGAATGGATCCAGGAGGATCTGGACAGATTGGAAAAATGGGCAGAATGAAATAGGAAGCAGTTTAACAAAGACAAGTGCACAGTGCTGCACTTGGGCAAAAAGAACCACCAACACACTTACAGGCTGGGAGATGACTTTCTCAGCAGCACAGCAGCAGAAAGGGATCTTGGAGTCATAGGTGACTCCAAGATGAACATGAGTCGTCGATGTGACAAAGTGATCAATAAGGCTAACTGCACTTTATCATGCATTAGCAGATGCGTGATGAACAGGTCCAGGGAGGTGATGCTTCTCCTCTATGCAGCACTGGTCAGGCTGCAGTTGGAGTACTGCATCCAGCTGCACTTCAAGAGGGATGCAGAGAACCTTGAGAGGGTTCAGAGGAGGGTCACTTGTGTGGTCAGAGGCCCGCAGGCAAGGCCCTATAAGGAGAGACTGAGGGACCTAGATCTCTTCAGTCTTCGCAAGAGAAGGCTGAGAGGTGATCTTGTGGCTGCCTATAAATTCATCAGGGGAGGGCAGCAGGGAATAGGAGATGCTCTATTTACTAGGGCACCCCCTGGAGTAACTAGGAACAATGGCCACAAATTGTTGGAGAGCAGATTTAGGTTGGACATTAGAAAGAACTTCTTCACAGTAAGGGTTGCCAGAATCTGGAATGGGCTTCCAAGGGAGGTGGTGCTCTCCCCCACCCTGGGAGTCTTCAAGAGGAGACTGGACAAGCACCTGGCTGGGGGTCGTCTGAGCCCAGTGCTCTTTCCTGCCCAGGGCAGAGGTTCAGACTCGATGACCTACTGAGGTCCCTTCCAACCCTAATATCTATGAATCTATGTTTAATGATTCAATAATTCCCTTTTCTGCTGAGTTGTCTATTTTTATTTTAGTCCAATTTACTTTCAGTATTTTCTTTTTATAGCATGTTTTGATAGGAAAAGTTGGCAAAATAGTTTTACATATTTGCAAACTATTCTATTTGCCATTATTTTAATGTGGCGGGAAACCTACTACTGAATCAATGGCAAAGATCTATTATACCTAGGGTTATAGTAATTTAACAGGCAGGGGAATTAAAATTTTCAGCTAATGTTGCTATGTAAACTGTCAAAATTATAAAGTACAAACCCAAAAGCTTGAGTTATCAAAATAAATGTCATTTTTATAAAGCCTTTTTATAGATATTTTAACTTGTTTTGCTCATTACATATGAAATATTTTATAAGTGGTTTTTACCAGAACTCCCATTTTTAATCCAGTAACTACTCTTTGTGACCTGAACTTTCCAGACATCTGCTGGGAAGAGCAGTCAACCAGGTCTGACTGCTCACGTAGGTTCCTAACCGAGATACAGGACCTCCATCTAACCCAGGAGGTGCACAGACCCACCAGGGGAGACGCCTTGTTGGATCTGGTCCTGGCCATGGGTGACAACTTGGTGGGGGGTCTGCAGGTGCTCGACCACCTGGGTGACAGCGATCATTGCCTGCTGGAATTCACCTTCCAGCGCAAGGTAGCAAAGGCCTGCAGCAAAGCAGCAGCCCTGGACTTCAGAAGGGCGGATTTCAATGAGGTAAGGAGAATAGTTGGGGAGGCACTGAGGTCCCAGAGGGGAGGGGAGTCGGGTGTCCAAGAAGAGTGGTCGTTCCTTAAGGAGACCATCCTCCAAGCCCAAAGGGAGGTAATCCCAACACGGATCAAGCGAGGGCAAGAGGGTGCAAAAGCCCCCATGGCTCACCAAAAGCATCCAGGAACGTCTCCTAGCTAAAAAGGAGGCATACACCCAATGGAAGGGAGGGGCCATCACCAGGGAGGACTATACCTCTGTTGCTCAGGGCTGTAGGGGGGCAGTCAGGAAGGCCAAGGCGGAGGTGGAACTGGGACTAGCTACCCAGATCAAGGGCAACAAGAAGTCCTTTTTTAAATACATAGCGGGTAAAAAGAAGGTACTGGGTAACGTGGGGCCTCTGCAGGACACGCTAGGAAATCTGGTTGTTGCACCAGACAGCAAAGCCCGTGGCCAGGACCAGATCTTCCTGGACTTTAGGAAGGCCTTCGACACTGTCTCTCACCTCGTTCTCATTAAAAAACTAGGAGGCTGTGGTGTCGACACCTATACAGTCAAATGGGTCACTAGTTGGCTGGAGGGCCGCACCCAGAGAGAGGTGGTGGATGGGTCTTATTCAACCTGGAGGGATGTGGGCAGTGGGGTTCTGCAGGTCTCAGTCCTCAGGCCCGCACTGTTCAACATCTTCATCAGCGACTTGGACGGTGGGGTAAAAAGCACCCTGTTCAAATTCGCAGATGACACTCAGATGTGGGGAGAAGTGGGCATGCTAGAAGGGAGGAATAGGCTGCAATCGGACCTGGACAAGTTACAGGTGTGGGCGGATGAGAACAGAATGGGGTACAACACTGACAAGTGCAAGGTACTGCACCTGGGGAGGAAGAACCAGCAGCATACCTACAGACTGGGGAACTCCCTTCTCATCAGCACAGAGGCAGAAAAGGATCTTGGAGTCATTATTGATACCAAAATGAACATGGGCCGACAGTGTGGGGACGCGGTCAGGAAGGCCAACCGTACCTTGTCATGCATCCACAGATGCATCTCAAGCAGGTCCAAGGAGGTGATCCTCCCCCTCTATGCGACACTGGTCAGGCCGCAATTGGTGTACTGCGTCCAGTTCTGGGAGTCACACTTCAGGAGGGATGTGGACAACATGGAGAGTGTCCAGAGGAGGGCCACCTGCGTGATCAGGGATCAGCAAGGCAGGCCCTACAAGGAGAGGCTAAGGGACCTGAGCCTGTTCAGCTTCCACAAGAGAAGGCTGAGAGGGGATCTAGTGGCCATTTACAAACTAATCAGGGGGGACCAGCAGGCATTGGGAGAGTCCCTGTTCCCCCGAGCACTACATAACGGTCACAAGCTGGCAGAGGGTAGATTTAGACTAGATATCAGGAGGCGCTACTTCACTGTCAGGGCGGCTAGGATCGGGAACCAACTTCCAAGAGAAGTGGTGCTGGCTCCTACCCTGGGGGCCTTTAAAGGAGGCTGGATGAACACTTTGCCGGGGTCATTTGACTCCAGTACTCTTTCCTGCCATGGCAAGGGGTTGGACTGAATGATCTGCTCAGGTCCCTTCCAACCCTACCAGCTATGAAACTATGAAACTTCATGAGATATCAATAAGAAGCACTTTTTATGGTATTTTTCAACCACAGAACACATTACAACATTAAAGGTCTTGTTACACATTCATTTTAAGTGTCTCCAGGAGTTCTTAACCCCTGGATTGTCCATACATTAACACCTGAAACTAGTTTTAAGCATACTTTAGGCAGCTTGAAGTTATGCCACTCCAGGGCAGGTTTATCTCTAATCTGTGTTACTCAGCTTGTGTTCCATTAATGTGTGGGCACTCCCCACAGACACTCAAATTGCAATCCTCCAGCATCCCAGGATGCAGTGTCTCCTCCCCTACCCTCCTGTTCTGTGCGTACAAGTTTTTCATCAGCTGAACACTTGCTGCAGTTCTGTCACCAAGCCAATTCTCCCTCCCACCCCCAAGGGTATGACCATCACATGCCCAGGGATGCAAGCCCATACAAACAGTCTGCAGAAAACATGCC
Source organism: Alligator sinensis (assembly GCF_000455745.1). Taxonomy (NCBI): domain Eukaryota; kingdom Metazoa; phylum Chordata; order Crocodylia; family Alligatoridae; genus Alligator; species Alligator sinensis. Next base: position 430,396 of record NW_005842034.1, on the reverse strand, counting down.
AGGTAGCCAGGTTGCAGGACATAGATAGGCCCAGGAGTGGAGTCTAGCAGAGGTGAAAGCAAAACAAGGTAGAGGGCCAAATCAGGTCCCCATGAACTGGGGCTTTCTTCCTGGGGCAGGGACAATAACTTCCCCAAAAAGTGCCTCCTCTCATCACTCCCATCCCCCAGCCATCCCCGGAAGCATAAGCAATTTATTAAAACATGAGACCCTCTTTAATTTACTTCCTCTCTATTTCTTTTTAATTTTTTTACTTCTTTTTATCTTCCTCTTCCATGGCTGACTTCCTTCATTTCACCATCCTTCTCCCACCCCCATTTCCTTTTCACCTCCCATTTCATTACCTTCCACCATTTCATTAACTCTCTACATCCGAGTCTCAAGCTTCTGCCTCCAACAACCCATCTCTTCAACCCAACCCCACCTAGAACAGGGATAGAAGCCTGTCCTGGCTCATCAGTTCTCCAGTGGCAACTCGCAGCTCTAGCTTCTAGTCAGGCCCCTGCTTGCCAGCCCTCTAGTTGCAAGTTATCAGAGCCCTAAAGTGAAGTCAGGGACAGTCAGAGAAAGTTTTTAGCCTTAAGGTGCTGTAGCGGGCCAATGAGTTGTGCTAAGGCTCTTAGCAAGAGTCCAGGTCTTCCCAGAACTAAGCATTAAAATTGTACAGAGCACCTTATTAGACATTGGAAGAAGTAAGTGCTGTAATTGGGGCACTAGTAGGTGAGCAGTGTATAACACTTTCCCTTTAAGGAAAGAAAACCAAAAGTAGAATAGGATTGGTGCACTATGTAAGGAATGTGTGGTTCAGTGTCAGGGGATTGGACAAGTGTTAGGATCAAGACACAAAACTAGTTAACACCAAGGAATGTGTGTTTGAGCATTTGGTAGACCTGGGAAGACAGACACAGCTGCTATATCCTCCACTGACTACACAGGATCCAAAACATCATGCACCCAGTGGAAGACCCAAGGCACGGTACCCCAGTTGGTTACCGCTGAGACACCTATGGAGCATTTGTCAGGTCGTATTAAGGAGAGGAAACCTGTAATATTATCTAGAGGTTACTAATAAAGTTTGCTTTACTGTATACCAAATCGGCTGAGCTGCCATGCCAATCCTTTAGTGCTCTGGTAAAGATATCCTATTAGTAATAGGTGCAACTGCTCCAAACTCTAGCTAATACTAACACTGATCAACAGTTGAGCAGCTCAAAGTTCAATGTGTAACAAGGCCCTTATTTATTTTAGTCTTACTCTTGTTTGAGAAGAAAAATCTATGGAAATTGTAGAAAATAAGCACAATCCATATGAAAGTACTGCAAAATTATGTAAACTGTATTCCTATATGGGATAATTTCAGTATATAATTTCAGTAAATGTTACTGATAGTACAATAGCAATGGTTTACTTGTATCAAAAACATCTGTTCCGGCAAAAGCACATAGGCTTACAAGGTAACAAACAATTTATCTAATATTATCTTGAAATCAAAATTACCTGATGAACTAAGGAAAGGTATTCTGGGAGAAAAAAAAATGTAACTGAACTGAAAAATATACCTTCTGCATTTCCTATTCAATGTAACTGTATATATTATAGAGTCATACAACTCTCCAGCCCCAGGTTTGTTTCTTGTTACTTTATTCATGTCCCACCCTCTCCTGTTATTTGTGTATTACCACTAATGAAACTGCATTGCCCTCCAGTATCCAGTGTCCCACCTTGCAGTCTCCCACATTGCTAGATTTGCAAAGGAGCCTATAAAGCTAAAGAAGAAGGTCTTTCCCATTAGTGAAATACAAATTGTATGTCTCAGGTAGTGCTGAGAGAGAAAACAGTGACTGAAGCTCTCCTACTATGTCCTCTGCAAAAGGACTTCTACCAGCAAGTACAACACACTCCAGAACAAGTAATAAAGGAGGTGCTGTGGAGCATCCATTGCTTCTCTTCTGAACAGGAGTAAGGCGTAGCCTTTTGGTGGCTAGCTCTTGCTGTTGATTACAACAGCTGCTTAGGACCTGATGCAACTTTGACCTATAGAACGTTCCCCGTTTAAGTTATGGTATCGAGGGTAGCATTCAGCTGTGGTGTCCATAATGGTAGTAATAGTCCAGAAGGAGTTAACCTACTATATAGCTTGTGGCATGGGAAAGGCCCTTTAGACCTTCTTCCTACTTTTGCATAGAAGACAACACATGTTTTGAATAGGAATATGAAATGTCTGTGTACATGCACATGCACACAGTGGCATAACTAAAGGTGGGGCAATCAGGGCACAGGGCCCCAGGCACTGCCAACCTAGGAGGTGGGCAAGAATGGCACTGGCCACAGCAATGAGCCCAGCTCCCGCAGCAGCCCCAGCCTCTGTTTCTGTCCAAAACTTTCTACTTACACCTCTATGTGCATACGTGTGAAAGGTGATTTCTATTTCCCTGAGTTCTGTGGCATAAATGCAGTTATATGCAATTTGTATCTTTCTGGCAAGCAGTCATTTTTATCTTGTGAAATAATTATTGTGGCACAAAACTCCCTGGATCTTTTTTAGAAGCTTTAGTTTGTTTGAAAAAATTATAAAAGATAAAGTTAATATGTTATTGGCAAGATTAGAAAGAATGGCAAATGTAAATGTTGCCAGGCCACTACACATCACTGTGCTAAACCCTTTTAACATTTTTTTTCCATTACTTGATTGTAATGCTGCACTTTGTACATTCACAAGGTTATTTAAGTGTTGTGTCCCTGTGCGTCCACTATATTGCCTTACACACCCAAGCACTTAATATCTGTGACAGCAAGCATGATAATACTGATCACAACTAATTCCTAGTTTTACTTTACATTCAAAAGAAGTGCTGGCCATTGTGCTAGCACTCCATTTCACACTAATAGCTTGAGTCAATTTATGTCTGTGCTTGAACAAATACGATAACTAGGTTCTGGCCCCATAGCCCTGGCCCCCACTGGCTTTTCTGCGTCTTGCATTTAATATTCATTGGAAAAAATTGACAAATAGCAGTGGGATAGCTTATGCTTTATTGGAGGCAGGGTCCCCTCTGTAGGCTGTATGCATCTTGCTAAGCCACACTTCCTCTGGCTTGGTTATCTTCTCCTGGTTTCACATATATTTCTTTCACATCTTATTGGGCCAGCTTCAAGAAGAAGGCTGAAGAATATACCTGGCAATGCCCAGCCTGTGGTTTGGTGCTTGAAGGACTTTGCTGGGAAGCAGCAGTTCCAGATTCAAACCTCTTCTAAGTAAGGAGGGCTAGAACCTGTTTCTCCCACTCCCTGAGCAAGTGATCTAACCAGAAGGTGTTTGAGTCAAAATAGGGGAGGGTCCTCCTTCACCATAAAAAAACCACCTCACTTGTCATGTATTTTCTGGGAGTTACACAGCTTTATGTGCATATCTGGCTGATTTTATTCCATCCTCTGTCCTCCTCTTCAGCCATTTTTTTCTCCACCATCCACCTGTCACTGATCAAAATTCTCCACCATCCAAATCTTGTTACCTGAACCTGTTTTCTCAGTTTAGCCACATTTTAGTACTGCCCAAGTAAACCTATTCAGATACCAATGAATATTGATACTACTCTTGCCCAACCCAGACATGAGTATATTAGAAACACACACACACAAACTTTCATTGACTGTTCTTAGAGACTCTGGAAAGAATGTAACCTCTCCAATCAGGTAGCAAGCAGACAAAGATTAAACAAGTAAGTTGAATCACACACTATTTCATAAAAATAATGGAGGAATCTCTCCTGTTCTTCATGTTTCAGATGCACTCAGCAGAATCTCTCTGCTACATTGCAAATCAATACATGCTCTTACTATTTTCACATAGCAGGCTATTCACAACATTATTGCAAGAAAGTAGTGGCTTATGTTTTCATAATAAATGAGTGGCACATAATTCTTGTGACCCAGAATAAATGTAGCTCTGTTGCATAAATCTGCAGTTGTGCTTCATCGTTTTGGTCTGGCATGCGACATAGTACATTAGCGCATGTTTATATCCAGGATTATCTCATCAGCTGTTTTTCCATTCCCATTGCCTGGATACTGTATATTATACGACATAGAGAGAACAGGTGGGCTGAAGAAAAATTCAGCATTTTTAATACAGTTGTATATGCTTGGACAATGTGTATTTATCACTTGATGTAGAAGCTACAGCAAAGGCCCAGGCCTAGTCCTCTAAGCTGTAGGCCACAGGCAGTGTCCATGTAGATGCAGGCAGTAAAGTGTCACATGGATGCAGCAGTCTTCAGGAAGCTCTCGGGTTAAAAGTCACAGGAGTCTAGTTAAGGCCTTGTTACATATTGCATTTTGAGCTGCTCAAGTGCTGATCAGTGTTAGTTCTAGCTTGAGTATGAAGCAGTCACACCTTAAAGCTAAATACCTTCTCTGACTGTCCCTGACCTGCACAGCTGTGACTTGCCACTAGAGAGCTGGCAAGCAGGGATCTAACAAGGAGCTACAGCTGTGAGTTGCCATAAGAGGCCTGGTGAGCCAGGACAGGTTTCTATTCCTGCTCTGGGTGGGGTGGGCTGGGGAGATGGGTTGTTGGGGCCAGGAGCATGAGGCTGGGAGGTGGAGACTTAATGGTGGGGGTGGATAAATGAAATGGGAGGTGGAAGGGAAAAGGGGGTGGGGAGAGGGTGCTGAAAATGAAGGAAGTCACCCACCAAAGGATAAAATAAAAAGAATTTTAAAAATAATAAAAAGAAAAAGGAAGTAAATTAAAGAAGGACTTATGTTTTAATACGCTGGGATTTAGAATTTGGGTTGGAGATACTGGTTGTGCTTCCCAGGGTGGTTGGGGGGTGGGAATGGTGAGGGAAGCTACTATCCCTGCCCTGGGAAGAAAGGCCCAGGTCATGGGGACCTGATCTGGCCCTCTACATTGTTTCCCCTTCACCTCCTCTACGCCTCGCTCCTGGATCCATCCATGCTCTGCAGCCTAGCTAGCTGGCATGTGCTTTGCAGGCTGTTTGCACAGGGCTGCACCCCTAGGGGTGGGAAGGTGACACCTGTGGAAAGTGTGGGAAGTGGCCACACATTAATGGAACACAAGCTGGGTAATACAAATCAATGATCAACCTGCCCTGCAGTGGCATAACTTTAAGCTGCCTAAAGTGTGCTTAAAACTAGTTTCAGAGTTAATGTGTGGACAATCCAGGGGTTAAGAGCTCCTGGAACCACCTAAAATTAGTTTGTAACAAGGCCCTTAATGCTGTAGTCTTAAATTTCATAGATTTCATAGTTGTAAGGAAAGGATAAATTTGTCTCTGATGAGAATTTTAATGAATTTTCTTATAGTAACCATCAATCTGTTCTCATCCTCATTTATACCAAAAATATTTTTCTACCTGTCTTAACCACCATGTATTCCTTTTACATTTTTCTACCTGTCTTAACCACCATGTATTCCTTTTACATGTTTACTTCCATTCTCTGACAGGAACTTACTTCTTTGTTCCTTTTGTCCTTTTATTTTTTAAAAGAAGTTTGTATTCTATTGTTATGGGTGGTCCTACCTTTACCACATAAGAACGTAAGAAGTGCCATACTATGTTAGATCAATAGTTGATCCAGGTATCTCTAGAGTGATCTATACCCTAGTCAATATACTCACTGTCACCTATCATTTATTGGGTTAGAGATGATTGAGGAAACATCTCCAACCATTCTGTTCAATAACCATTAATAGAGCTATCATCCATGAATTTATCCAGTCCTTTTTTCAACCTGGTGATGCTATCTGCCTCTACTACCTCCTATGGAGATGAATTCCACAAATTAACTACATATTGCATAAAAAACAACTTTCTCTTGTGAGTTTTAACCCTGTTTCTTACTAATTTCAGCAGATGCCCCCTAGTTCTAGTATTTTGGAACTTGGTGAACAACAGTTCCCTGTTTACTTGGTCCATTTGCTTTGTGATTTGATAGATCTCTAACATCCCCACTCAGCTTTCTCCTTTCTACACTGAAGAGTCCTAGCCTTTTTCATCTTTTCTGGTATGGCAACTGTTCCAGGCCCCTGATCATTCTGGCTGCCCTTCCCTGAACTTTTTCTAATTCTACTACATCCTTCTTGATAAGTGGGGACCAAAACTGCACACAGTATTTAAGAAGTGGGCACACCATGGATTTGTATAATGGCATGATAATGTTCTCACAAAAAATCATAGAAGCAGAAGGATCTACCTTATTGTGCTTTCAACACATTATCAGCATGTCCAGCATGGTTAACAGTGAGTTGTTCTGCCGTCATGGTGTTGGAATGAAGTGACTTTGCATAGTGATCCCATGTAGTATTTTAATTTAAGAGTGCAAATGACATTAATACACAGTGTTGGAGTCTCAGATCCCATTCCTTCACTATGAAATCCTAAATTGCTAATATTTTCTTAATCTGATGAAATCATAGAAACCTACAGTTGGAAGGGACCTCATGATCATCTAGATTAGGGGTAGGCAACCCCTGGCATACGTGCCTCAGCATGCCACACAAAGGCATTTTGCTTGGCACTCATGCCTCGGGGATCGAGTCGGGTCTGCACTGTCACAACAAAGATCAGGCTCCTTGCAGCTCCACCACCATCAGTCCCTGGCAAGCCAAAATCTTACAAGTCCAAGTTTCAGGTATTTTTGGCACTCTGCCCAAAAACTTTTCCAATCCCTGATTTAGTCCAATGCCCTGCACAAATGCAAGATATAGTATTCTTACATCAGTCCAGACAAATGCTGATTCAGTCTCTTCTGGAAAACCTCTAATAAAAGAGATTCTACAACTCCTCTGGGCAACTTCTTTTATTGCCCTACTCTTCAGACATTAAGGAAGTTATTTCTGATATTTAATCTAAATATCCTTCGCTGCAGTTTGTGTCCCATCCACTGCAGCAAGGAAGAACAGTTGTTCTACCACTTCTTTATGACAGCCTTTGAAAAACATATGACAACTTTTCTTTTTTAATTGTTCAGTTATACTCCCTTTTAAACATGGTTATTCCAGTTAATATTCGTAGTGTGCATTTAAAAAAGCTTTAGAATTTACATTCCAAAGTTACACATATTAAAGTTACTACCAGTCATTTCTATCTGGCAGTCAAAAATCCATATCACTATGCTATGCATACTCTTGCTAAGTTGAATTCAAACCTCAGGATTCCTTACCATTTTGGTAAAACCTAGTTGCCCAGTTTCAGAACCATTCTTGCTGGCAGCCTGATTATCACTGAGAAAAAGTTATTTCCTAGTAGCACAAAATATGACATACCATTAGAAGTTTAGCTTTTTAATTAAAATAAGTCTAACCTTAATGTTCTCACTGTTCATAAAAGCAGAAGAATCCATGGTGAATATCTATTCTGATTGCTTACATACCACATACCATATGCCTTCTTGAATTAATTCTTCTTTGAACTACAGCTAATCTTTTAGAACACCCAAACTTGATTGAAACATTTCCAGTGATGGAGAATCAATTACAACCCTGGGTAAATTGTTCCAATGGTTAATTATTCCATTGCTGCAAAGTTATGGTTTGTAGATGTACCCGGTAATGGATAGCACAACTCAGAATATGTCCTAACAATCATATCTGTAACATAAATTAATGTGGAAATCTGTGGTTAGCAGATAATTTGGAGCAAGATGATGTATATATGTAATGATTCATGCAGTCCCATCAGATAATAGTATCATTCAACAGATCGAGGGCAAAATCTTACAGTAAAAAGCATGCTATATTGTCTCTCATTTTGGATGTATGCTATTTCACTGTGCTACTGTTATGTTATTTTCTGCTTATATCAATGCTTTTAATACCTGCAAGATATCTAATAAATACCTACAAATGTGGAAGCCTTCTTGCAAGAACTGCACAAAAAATGTTCAGAAACTACTTTAGACACTATTACAGAAGAAGAAATCACTATTTGAGCCAAAGATCGAGCTGTCATCTGCAGCATCATGTAATCATGTAACAAATCCGTCCAGTAAACAAAATGTTAGCATTAGAACCACATTATTTACAATCTCTTTAATGGTCCTCCCTGACTCAGAAATTAAATAGGCAAAACTGTTTGTGTGTGTGTGTGCATGTGCACATGCATGCACACATGTGCACGCACACACACATATGCATGTATATACACACTCATAGATAGATAGATAGATAGATAGTACCAGTCTGATAGCATCTGACACATTGATCACATCTTCTTAGGAACTGATTCATAAAACTGGCAAACATTTTTTTTCTGTAATCCAGTTTATATTCTCATTAATTAATACTGTATGACAACCATTTAGGTACATATTTTAACTTGTAAATATAACACTTTCCCCCTTACTTCATTATTATATTCTTAAAGTGCATCTTCACTTTAGAATGCCCATAACAGAGCTTAGAGCATATTAAAAACTCTTTTCAGTCTTCAAAGTCTACAAATTAAAATTAGCAAGAATATGATCTCAGTTTTAATATTATCAAAGGCACTCTGTTAGATTTACAAATCTGGGCCGGCCTTTTATTAGAAGGCATATCACTTCAAAACTAGCACTTGATTCCATGAGACGTCTGAGTCTACTTGATATGGAAATGAATCTTGGCACTTGCAGGGTTAATCTGCTGAGTCGTGACTACTTGTAACTGTCAAATTCTCTCCAAGGATAAATAATTAAAGCTTCAGGAAGAATAAGCACACAGGAAGCAGTGGAGATTGGATGTACGTAGGTGTTGAGGGCATTCATTTTTATCCAATCGCTGAATAAAGAGCACATTATTCATGCAATCTTGTTCATTCACTGCTACGTGACCTGCACCACAATAGGAGACTGCAGCATACAGTGCTGAACTGAACTGCATTAGAGGCAAGAGGGAAAGAACTCAGACTGTACCAGCACAATATTTCAAACATAAGAACAAAATGCTGCACCATAGATGTATACATAGCCTGTGGTTACTGTTATACTGAGATGAGTTACAGTTCTGATGACTAACATTGAAACTCCTCATAGAGATGTTTTTTCCCCTAGGGTGCAAATATTAGCCTTAAAGTGATATCTCCCCTTCTTTGTTTTAACCTATTTTTCTTAAACTTGTGATTAAAGAATCTTTCCAGACTTTTAAGCTTAGAGAAGCCTATGCAGGTACAGCAGAGCAAAAGCTTCAACACAGAGAAAATATTAAGTTAAATTGTTAAATCAACATATTGCAATACAGTGAACACCATCATCCAGTAAGATCTATACTATGAAGTATGAAACCTGTAGAAAAGCAATCTTAGCAGTAGAGGTTGGGGCGGGGAGTGAGGGGGAGCGCATCTTCATTGGGTGTTTTTTTTAGGCTGAAAAACGGTTTCTTCTCTTTCATATTCCCTATGGTATATGCACCACTTTTACTCATTGTGACTTCCATTTCTGCCTTGATACACCACAGCCCTTGGTAGCTTTTCTCATATACTGTCCTTTCAGGTATAACTGCTTCCTTAGGTATTCTGAAAACCAGAAATAAGAAAAGGAGCAATCAGACAAACAAATCCTCAAATAAGAATCTAGTGTATAAATCAACTGATAAAAATAAAAAGCCAGACTACAAGATCAAAAGTGAAGGAAAATTATAATCAGTCTGAGCTTCATAACATCTGGAGGCACCAAACCCTCTCAGAGGGATTATATCTTGTCTTCCACCCTGGCAGTTGAAGACAGGAAGATCAAATGCTTTACCCTTGAAACCCTTAGCTTCAGATATTATACCCCAGATACGGACTGACCACACAATGGTTGTAATCTTATTTATAATAAATAATGGTGATCCCATAGAGAAGATCTGAAAGGTGAATAATATCCTTATGAAAAAATCAGTTATTTGCATGTTATCAAAATGGCAACTAATTATTATTTTGATACTAATGACCATGGGCAATGTGCCTCACGAGTCTGGGTAGGGCACCAGTGGGGCACGACCATGGGGGCGGGGATCCCCCAGTGGCCAGTTGGTGACCGGTGGGAGGAAGAGGGGGATTCCAGCACTTTCATCGCCAACATCCTGCCAGCGGAGCCAATTTCAGGGGGCATAAGCACTCTCCGTGCCCCCCTAAAAGCCAGAGTGATCACTATCGGGTGGGCACCAGCACTCTCAGGGGGGGCATGTACCCCTCCCCCCGTGCCCTCCCTACGCATCACCTATGCTAATGACAAAAGGCAAGGTAGAGCTTAATCTTATAGACTGAATCAGAGATGCATAAGCATCAGACAAACTTATGCATCTCAGCAACAAGGGTATTGTTGCAGTGGGGGTCTGCTATAGACCATCAGACCAGGAGGAAGTGGTAGATGAGGCTTTCTTCAAACAGCTAGCACAAGTTTTCTGATCACAGGCCCTGGTTCTCATGGGGGACTTAAATCACCCTGACATCTGCTGGGAGAGCAACACAGCATTGCACAGGCAAGCCACAAGGTTTTTGGAGAGTACTAGGGACAACTTCCTGGTGCAAGTGGTGGAAAAGCGAACTAGGGGCCATGCTCTTCCATGATTTCCCTTCACAAACAGGGAAGCATTGGTGGGGAATGTAGTAGTGGATGGCAACTTGGGCAGCAGTGATCACAAAATGACTGAGTTCAGGATCCTGAGGAAAGGAAGGATGAAGAGCAGCAGAGTAAGGACCCTGGACTTAAGAAAAACAGACTTCGATTCACGCAGGGAACTCATAGGCAGGATCCTTTGGGAAGCCAGTCTAAGGGGGAGAGGAGCCCAGGACAGCTGGCTGTACTTCAAATAAGCCTTACTGAGAGTATAGAAACAAACCATCCCAATGCACAGGAAGACAAGCAAGTATGGCAGAAGACCAGCTTGGCTTAGCAGAGAACTCTTCAGTAAAGGAAATCACAAAAAGGAAGCTTATAAGAAGTGGCAAGTTAGACAAATAACTAGGGAAGAATATAAGAGCATTGATCGGGCATGCAGGGATGAGTCAAGAAGGTCAAAGCACAATTGGAGTTGCAGCTAGCAAGGGACATGAAGTGTAACAAGAAGGGTTTCTACAGGTTTGTTGGTAGCAAGAGGAGGATCAGGGAAAGTGAATGGGGAAGGCAACCTTGTGAGAGAGGATGCAGAAAACACTGAAGTGCTCAATGCCTGTTATGCCTCAGTCTTCGCAGGCAAGGTCAGCTCCCAGATTACTGCACCGGGCAACTCAATTTGAGGAGTAGCAGCACTTGGTACTGAAAGAGCAGGTTAGTAGGGCTGTGCAAGACTTCGAACCATGCTTCGGATCTGGAAAAGCTTCGGACGCTTTGGCATTTGAAGCAGCATGTCCGGATCAAAGCGCTGGCTTCATTAGGCTTTCCGAAGCGCTTTGGAGCTTCCAAACCGCTTCAGAAAAGCTTTGGAGCCGCTTCGGAGATCCAGCCATAGGGTATAATGGGGAATCAATGAAATATCTACAACGTTGTTGTTTTTTGTCTGATTTGGATGAAACTTGCTGAGAGTATGAAGCCTGCCAAGTTTCAAGAATATCAGTGCAGGGGTTCAGGGGAACTGCACCACAAATTATTGAAAGCGAAACTCATGTCACATGTATGTGTTACACCACAGGAGGGTGAAAACTGCAGGGGTGGTGGCCCCTGGTGAGGCCACAAAGTTTTGTGGTTTTGTAGGTATTAATCCTTGCTCGTTAACTCATTACATAGTAGCTAGGTACTGTGTATTGAGCTGGTCCCTGAGTGAATCATGATTAATTGGTAACTGGTAACACAGTAGCTTAGCAGCCAGGCCTGCAGTAGTCCC
>NW_005842034.1:386117-418519 GCF_000455745.1 Alligator sinensis | reverse complement strand
CCTTGACAGCTGACAGGCTTCGTGGCTGTCCTGCAGCTTTCACCCTGCTGCACCTTAACACACACAGTGTCACCCATGTCACGAGTTTTGCTTGTCCGCAGCTTGAGGTGCAGTTTCCCCCAAACCCCTGCACTTATCTCCTTGAAACTTGGCAGGCTTTGTGGCCTCAGCAGGGGCCACCACCCGTCCAGTTTTCAGCCCACTGTGCCTTAACACACAGAGGGTCATCTGTCACGAGTTTTGCCTGTCAGCAGCTTGAGGTCCATTTCCCCCCCAAACCCCTGCACCTATCACCTTGAAATCTGGCAGACTTTGTGGCCTCACCAGGGGCTACCACCCTTGCAGTTTTAACCCCACTGTGGCTTAACACATAGATGTGACATGAATTTTGCTTTCAGGAATTTGGGGTACAGTTCCTCCCAAACCCCTGCACCAATCTTCTTGAAACTTGGCAGACTTCATGGTCTCAGCAGAGGCTACCACCCTGGCAAGTTTAATCCAAATAAGACAAAAAGCAACAAAGTTATAGATATTTAATTGATTCCCCATTATACCCTATGGCCAGATTTCCAAGGCGGCTCTGAAGCTTCGGAGCTGCTTTGGCCAGATCAAAGCAGGAAACCGATCCAGAGCTCCGGATCAGATTCCTGGCATCCAAAGTGGCTGGATCCGAAGCCAGATCAAATAGCTACCTACTTGCACAAGCCTACAGGTTAGGGACTACTTAGAAAAGCTGGATGTGTAGAAAGAAGTCCATGGGGCCAGATGGGATGCACCCAAGGGTGCTCAGGAAGTTGGCTGATGTGATTGCAGAGCCATTGGCCATCATCTTTGAAGACTCATGGCAATCAGGAGAGGTCTTCGATGATTGGAAAAGGGCAAACATAGCACCCATATTTAAGAAAGTGAAAAAGGAAGATCCAGAAAACTACAGACCAGTCAGCTTTACCTCAGTCCCTGGAAAAATCAAGGAGCAGATCTTCAAGGAATCCATTTCTAAGCACTTGGCAAAGAAAAGGGTAATTAAGAACAGTCAGCATGGATTTACCAGGGCCAAGTCATACTTGACCAACCTGATTGCCTTCTATGATGAAGTGACTGGCTCTGTGGATGTGGGGAGACTGATGGATGTGGTGTACCTTGATTTTAGCAAGGCTTTTGATAGTCTCCCACAGCATTCTCTAAGGCTAGCAAAGGAAGTATGGTCTGGATGAATTGACTGTAAGGTGGATAGAAAATTGGCTGGAGTATCGTGCTCACAGAGTAGTAATCAATGGCTCAATGTCTGGTTGGCAGCCAGTATCAAATAGAGTGTCTCAGCGGTTGGTCCTGGGGCCAGTTTTGTTCAATGTCTTCATCAACGACCTGGAGGATGGCATAAAGTACACCCTTCAGCAAGTTTGCCAAGGACACCAAACTGGGGAGAGTAGTAGATACACTGGATGATAGGGCTAGGATTCAGAGTGGCCTAGACAAATTGGAGGATTGAGCCAAAAGGAATCTCATGAGGTTCAACAAGGACAAGTGCAAAGTCCTGCACTTAGTCTAGAACAATCCCATGGACCAGTACAGGCTGGGGTTAACTGGCTTGGCAGCAGCTCTGCAGAAAGGGACCTGTGGGTTACAGTTAACAATAAGCTGAATATGAGCCAGCAGTGTGGCCTTGTTTTCAAGAAGGTTAACTGCATACTGGGCTGCATTGGTAGGTGTGTTGCCAGTAGGTCAAGGGAAGTGATTATTCCCTTCTATTCAGCATTGGTGAGGCCACATCTGGAGTACTGTGTTCAGTTTTGGGCCCCCCACTACAGAAGAGCTGTATACAATTTGGAGAGAGTCCAGCGGAGGGTGACAAAAATGATGAGGGGGCTGGAGACATGACTTATGAGGAAAGACTGAGGGAACTGGACTTATTTAGTCTAGAGAAGAAAAGACTGAGGGGGGATTTAATAGCAGCCTTCAACTACCTGAAGTGCGGTTCAAAAGAAGGTGGAGCTAGACTGTTCTCAGTGGTGGCAGATGACAGAACAAGGAGCAATGGTTTCAAGTTGCAGCAAGGGAAGTTTAGGTTAGATATTAGGAAGAATTTTCCCACTAGGAGGGTACTAAAACACTAGAATACGTTACCTAGAGAGGTGGTAGAAGCTCCATCCTTGGATGTTTTCAAAACCTGGCTAGACAAAGCTTTGGCTGGGATGATCTAGTTGGGGATGGTCCTACTTGAGCAGGGGGTTAGACTAGATGACCTCTTGAGGTCCCTTCCAACCCTAACTTTCTATGATTCTATGATTTCTGATTCAGTTAGTCCAGTGGTGCTCAACCCACGGACCAATTGAGTGGCACAGGGATAGTCTGCACACCATATCCCATGAGCAGGGTCAATCCATGGGCTTGATCCAATGCACGGTGGCATGTGCAGTTGGTTCACAGGTTTGATCCAGTATGCTGGCCTTGCCCTGTGTGCCGGGTCCAGTCATGGAGTGATTCTGCATGCCACTTTGACCCTGCACACTGGATCCAGCTGTGGAGTGACCCTACATGCCAGAAGTAGTCATGGAGCAACCTTGTGTACCAGATCTGGCTGTGGCCCATCTCCACGATCCAGCATAATCTGGCATGTGGGGCCAATCATCCAACCCATGGAGCTCCCTAAGGGCCTGGAAATTTGGCAGTGGGGGAGTAGTGGCAGTATTAATTGCCACAGCTGCCACAACCAGATCTGGCCTGCACTTATAAGTTGAGCATTACTGAGTTAGTCTGTAAGGTGCAGCTCTATCCTGCCTCCCTGACGTCAGACTAACACAACTAATTACCTCTATCTACTAATGACAAAAGTCAGATATCTAAAATCATTGTCCAGGATGTATAGAAAGCAGTAAGAACATAGAAAACAGTTAGCCTAGAACCCCAAATGGGGACAAATAATCAACATAGAAGAGAGAAAAACTGTAAGCTTTCTGTCCAAGAACTTAGTCTAGGTAGGACTGTATTTATTGCCCTATGGGGAATGATAGGTGTAACTAAATGGTATGTTTATGGAGAAAATTGAACAGACTCTTTGCTGACTGACCCAGAAGGAAGGAGCAAGACTTGGGGGGGAGGAGAATCAAAGCTAATAAACTCCTCAACTATAGATTAAGAAAGAGAAGGGGGAAAGGCAATTAAAAATAGAAGGATAAAATTTAAGACCAGAGACACTGTTGAAGAATTCAAGAAGTTTTAAAGAAATCTTTATGCCTTCAACTATAAAGAGGCTATGAAAAAACTGTGAAATATATTAATGATGGCAATATGCCAAAGTTAATTCTGAAACAACTGCTAGCATTAGAAAGACCAATAGAGGAAAGAGAGGTAATAGAGGTGATTATATCAATGCCAACATGAAAATCTACAGGACTGGATGGGCCCACAATAGTTTTATAAAATGACATCACATGTCACTTCAGGTAAACTAACCAGTCTATTTAATAATTCGTAGGCTGTAAGGAGATTCACACTTCAGTGAAAAAGGAAAATACAACCCTTAACACAAAATATCTCCAAAGCCCCCAAAAGAAAGGCAGATATGTGGCTGATACAGCCCAGTCTTCATGCTTGATGTAGCCTTGAATATATTTTCACTCTGTCCAGAAGAACAAATGCAGTCCTTCACTAGTTAACAGACAGATCAAACAGGTTTGCATATGCAATATGCAACTGAGTGAAAACTTTAAATAAATTATGGGAGTAATTCATAATATGCAGAATAAAGAATAAAAGATTTATTATATTTACTCAGAAACTGAACAAGCTTTGCTAAAGGCCTTTTCTAAAAACACTACTTTAGATACAGGTTTTGGAGACTACTGAATCATAGAAAAATAGGGATGAAAAGGATTTGGGGTCATCTAGGTCTAAGGTGGTACATGATGCAGAATCATCCATGTCTAAACCATCCCGGACAAATGTTTGTCTAATTTGCACTTAAAAACTTTCAATGATGGAAATTCAACAAAATGTCAAGATAATCTGTTCATTGCTTAACTGTCCCCATAGGTAGCACGTTCCTTTTAGTGTCAAGCCTAAATCTATCGTGTTGAAATTTATGGGCATTACTTTTTGCCCTATTCTCTGCAGACAAAGAAAACTGCTGATCACCATCCTCTTTATAATAACTCGTTTTGTACTTGAAGACTTTTACCAAGTGCCCTTTGGTCTTCCTTAACTTGAATAATGCCAGTTCTAGCTTCCCAGACCATTACTCATTCTCTCTGTCCTTCTCAGGCCTCTTTACAGTTTGTTTACGCTTCAAAGTGTGGGGCCCAAGCTGCAAACACAATACTTCAGGTCAGGCCTTACCAGTGTAGAACATAATTTTTTTAATCACTTACTGTCAATGTGCCCCATATGCCAGAGGTGTCAAATATACAGCCCTTAAGTCAGATGTGGGCTATGGTGCAATTCCACCTGACCCACCAGTGGGCCAGGGAGTTTGGAGGTATGGCTAGAGGCAGGTGTGGTCACTTGCAGCATCTGGGATCCTGGGTCCCTGATCCCTGACGGCCACTGGTGGCAGGGGGGACAAGTGAGGGCTTTACAATACAGCCCTCAGTCACCTTGCAGCTGCCAGACCCACTGCTGCTTGTATGCCTCCACCATGGCAAGTACTTTTCTGGCCTGCGGCCATTTGCATTACCACTCCTACAGTTGCTGCTGCTGCTGCCACTGCCCCATGCCAGATCCAGCCCACATGGATATGGATCCAGCCTAGGGCACAAGTGGAGTTTGACACCTCTGCCATTTGCTATTACCATTTTTAACAATAAGATTCCACTGGTGTCTCATTTTTAGATTGTTATCTGCTATAAACTTCACATCTTTTTCTGTAGTGCTGTATTTTGTATTGTGTATTTGACTTTTCCTTTCCAAGTGCAGGTTGTTGTACTTGTTCAAACTGAATTTCTTCCTATTATTTCAGACTGTAGCCCAGTAAGAAGGGCAGTCACTTTCTTCTCATATACTGTCACCACGTTCAGATTTGGGTTCAGAAACAGCCACATACTATTGTTTGATCTGTAGCATTAATGAGGTTCTCACTGGTGTGTGGTCCCCTTATACATGGCAGTAAGAAGAGCAAACGGCCTAGGAGAAAGCCAGCCCTAGGGTGGGACCTCAGAGATCTCTTATGTATTTTGTGTTAAATAGCTATTGAATAAAAAATGCATGAACAGTACTGGGAGCAGGGGCAAAAACTTAGCAATTATTTCCTATCACAGCAGTGCCCTTATTTCTGAGCTATAGAATCAGGTTGTCTTTTCCTGTTCTTCTTCAGGCCTCATGAATTTTAGACTTATGGCTGCCCAATTGACCAGCTTTAACAGGCAGTGTAGATGATGCTCTCAGTACCAATTTACCTATGGTCTGGTAAGTATATCACTTTCCTGGAGTTTAAACTGCTTCCAGCTGAGGCGGGCCTATACTAAGGGCCTTTGTCATTGTTCTCCTCCTTCTCTGTCTTGTGATTCAGTAAGGTATTCCCTTAGATAATTATGCTTAGGTGAGGGTTTTCCCTTAGGAATCACACAGTAGCCCAGAAATGACTAACTTGTAACTGGGAAGATTAGCATGGCTACTGCTTCGCTACAGGAAAGAGGTCGGATGTCAGATGTAACCTCTCCTGTGCACTTCCTATTGGGTGGGCATGCACCCCTGGCATGACATGCAGGCTACTGTCAATCCTAGCCAAAAGGTATCTCAATTCAAGGTATTGAGTTCTACAATACATTAGAGTCCATAAATTCAGTTGCCTACATGAAATTAATTTTCCCTCCATTATTTCAAAGCTGAAAAAAAATCTTACAGTCAGAAAAAAATTTTAATTTATACTAACCTACCTGGATAGCTGATGTATAACAGCCAAAATAATTTTGTATTTCAGACACTAACAAGATGGATACTCAAAAGAACTACAGAGAAAGTTCCAACAAGAATTATTCAGATTGTACGGGAAAATAAATTCGCAAAAGTAGCTAAGAAAATTCTTCTGCAGATCCAGTATGGAAACAGAATTGGCAGCACCACATTTACTATAGCCATTACAAATAAATGGCTCTAAAGAAATTAGAAAAAAAATTCCATTTGAGTTAAGGGAAAAAATAAATAAAATTATGAAAATGATATAGAGGAATAAGAACTTTCTGCATTTATGGTAGGATTGCCTTATTTTGCATATTGCATTTTTGGAAACATCTACATAGATAATGACAAGAAGTTGACCAGTAAAAATGGAACTTTTCAATGGAACAAACAAGGATTAAAAGATAAACTTATGTTTTTAACACTTATTTAGAAAATTCATGCATGTTAATATGACAAAATAATACATTTAAAACACGTGCAACAAAACACAATTCAGATATAACTATTGCACATTTGTAAAAAGTCAATGTGGACTCACTTGGGATTCATACCTGATATGTTGGTAATGTACATGTTGTATGTGGCAGGTGTTCAGGTTCAGAGCTGTGACAGGACCAAGCCCCAGGGGCATCTGTGACACCCTCTGGTGGCTGTATGGCTTCTGCCCAGCTCAGTCTCTAAGGTAGATTTCCTTTGCTGACTCACCTGCCACATCTTGTTCTTAATAAAGATTAGATAAAGGAGGCTACCCACAGACCTTAGCCTGAGCCCGAGACTATGAAAATTGCTGCCAGGTCCCTCCCAGGCTCTCCTAGTCTTGATTGGGCACTTAAGCTACCTAGGGCCTCTTAGGCTGTCTGTGCCCCTCCAGGGCACCTATAGACTTAAGGGCTTAGTGTTTGTCAATGCCCCTCCAGGGCACTCACAGCCTTAAGGGTTCAATGAGTGGCTTGTCCTCCCCTACACCACACCCTATGCCTCACAGGTGTTATTTTATCACTTGTAGATATTCTTGGCTGTGGTTCTTCCTAGATCTTTGAGAAAAAAGTTCTTTACGGTGCGTGGGTCCAGGGTCTAGAACAAACTCCCACCAGAGGTAGTGCAAGCACCTATTCTGGACTCTTTCAAAAAATAGAAAATATTTCTTGGGGGGCGTCACTTGATCCCAGCTGGCTTCCTGCCTATGGCGGGGGGGGCTGGCCCCGATGATCTCATGAGGTCCCTTCCAGCCTCTAATGCCTATGAAATCTTTGCTTCCTCTTGTGCCCTGGCCCCACCCTCAGGCCACTTAAACTACCTGTGGTCTCTCCTAGACCTTTGGCCTCTCCCACACTCCGGCCCCATTCCCAGGTTAGCTGAGAGCTCCAGGCTCTTCTGCTTTAGCAGTCTCTGCTTGTAGCCCCTCTTCTGGGTGCATGGACCCTCAGCCCCTTCTAGGCTACTGGTCCTCTGGATAGGCCTTGAGCCTGCCCCAATAGTGCTCAAGGCTAAGCCACCAATATACTTAAATAGCAACACTTTTGCCCTTTAGCCAATGCCCCTTCTTTGGGTTTACCGTAAAGTGCAAACCACCTGCCTGCCTAAACAAGCTTCTCTCTGCCTTTGGTAACCTCCTGTTCCCAGGTTTGCAGAGTGGCTTACCAAAGCTCCAGTCTAGCAGGAGCCCTGACACTCCTCTGGCAGGAGCTCCTACATGCATGACTCTCAGGGCTCAGGCCTAGGACTTATATATCTCCAGCCCCGCCCTCTGCTGGTCAGGTGACTCTCCAATCAGTTCCCTCCCCCCCCTTAAAGGGACAGGTGCCCCATCCACTCTATCACAAGACCCTTGTATTTTTGTTTCCTTGTCTCCTAGTCCACAATTCAGACTCAGATCATTTTCTTATTAAGAGTTCAAATGTATGGATAATATTTAGAACACCAAATATAAAACCCATCTGATCTGCTAAATTTGCTATTTACTCTTCACACCCCCCACACTCTTATCTTTAGTAGTTTCTGGGGAAAGCAGCCCAGGGACCTTTTAATCACCATCTCAACAATTTTTCACACCTTCAAGAGGAGGTTGTATTTTCTATTGCCTCTTACTGTTTCTTTAGTTAACAACTGGGGATCAAGCTATTTTCTTCTCAAGAGCAAGGTGGAGTTCTTTAAATTACCACTTGGGTATCTGTATGTGCCTGAGTAGCTTTGTCCACTGCTCTTTATTTTGGGCATGAGGGTCTTCAACCCTCCCCTGTCATCCACTAAAGAGAGGCAGGAAAGTATAAAAACCATCCCTTGCTATGCTTTAATCTACTGAATTTACTGGGAGGGCTTAAAGAAAATCTAATAAAGAGATGATTGTCAGTTATACTTAATTGTTTTACAAGATACAAGTTTTTATTGCCAGTTTTTGAAAATGCTAATAGGAAAACAGAAATAAAGGATATTCAACTTAAATGTATTACATTTTGCACCCATTTCAGCTACCTACTAAAAGTTTAAAAATATGAATACTGGAAGTTAACCAGTCAATGTGTATAATATAATGATGTGTTTTCTTAAGGAACTTATAATTAGATATTAAGGAAAAAACAGTGAGAGTGATTATTGTAAACACAGTCTTGAACAGCTATAAGAAACAAAAACTAGCTGAACTTTAACATTTTTAGGAATAATTATCTCATGATAGTAAAGTCACTGGAATTTCCCACTTACTAAACTGTATATTCTAAAAAAATTGAATTTCCTATGACTTCTCACCTAGAAAGAAAGGCTTTCATGGTGCTCTATACAGTTCAGTGCAAGTAGAAGGCCTTATACTATACGCTTGTCAGAAGGACCTTTGTGTTTGTGTTTGTGGTGATGTTACAAGCTGTAAGGCACTGCAGTAAAACAATAATAAAATACAACTCAATTAAAAATACCTTTCAGGCAGGCACCAGTTTATCTAAATCCCCATAATCAGTATGTTATTTACTTATTATTTTTGTTTAGGCTAGGAAAAGAACATTTCACCTTAGCTAAGATGCAAGTCAAGAGCAAACATGTCTGCTGCTTCTCCCACAATGCTTTAAATCAGAAATCATTCCATTAAGTATAGTGATGTTGGTGCACAAACAGTGTAAGGCTTTTATGAATACTTTTTATTTAGAAAGCTTATTCTTAAATCCAGTTAAAGTTATAAGGACACACATTCTTCATTTTCTTCACCTTCTTCAGGCAACTACAAGATCTTGTTTTTTCTATAATCCATCACAATTGCTGCCTTTGTTGGCTGCTTCTATAGAACACTAAAGGACTGGTTGAACAGAAACTACAGGGTATGGCTTTCCACTACATCATATGTTGCGTATCTATTTATACACACAGAGTAAGTCTCAGATATTACCACTCTGACTTACTATAATTTTACCCTCATCCTTATATTACCCAGATATAAAAGATTGCAATGAGTTGCAATGAAGTACAGAATCAGTCCCTATATTTTCAGTTTCAGTCCTATAGAAGTGACCATACTCATTGGCAGACCAATGAGGGAAATCTGTTTGGATGTTATGTTTCTGCACTTTTTTCTAGATAAAAAGAGGAGAACAATAACAACTTCCCAAGCTGTCAGTTCAACAACTCTCATACAAGCACTAAAATTCACTGAAACCTTAGAAAAATAGGAATGCAGTTAATCCTGTGAGCCACAGATGGCCCCCCAGCCATAGTCCTAGTATTTATGTATTTTCTTATAGGAAATACACCTTCATTCTCTGTCTACTCCTCTGGCGCTTCTTCTCTTTTTATCTAGAAAAAGTGCAGACTGGATATCCAGAGGTCAAAAAAAATAAACCACAGGAAAAAAATGGAGCAGCACACGCTTGGGCAGCATGCCCTTGCAGTGTGGAGAACTCTGGACAGTGCGGTATGTGGCGCTGCAAACGTGTTTGGAGCGCCACATATGGCACAACTGCACTTGTCTGGACATGCTCATAGTTTGCAAAAAATGGGCTTTTCCTGTTTGAGGCATGCTCAGTATTGTTGACAGTCCTGGAGAACAGGGCTGTCATACTCCACCAGCAAGGAGGCCCAACTCAGGGCATTCCCCTTCATGATGCTTATGATAAGGATAATCTTTGCCTGATCCTGGGAGGAGGTTCCAGGTTGGGCTAGAAATGAGAGGCAGTACTGGGTAAGAGACCCCTAAAGAACTGCCAGTCCCCATCATAACTTTCAGGTAGTAAGGTAGGGGCACAAGGCCTGAATTGCAGTGATCTCTTCCTGCAGCTGCTGTGCTTCATACCAGCAATGGCTGGCTATTCTCTTGGTGTTACACCACCTGGGACTGGAGGGATTGATGTTCAGCCATCAACTGCTGCACCCAGGCTTTCAGGACCTATCAGGCAGAAGAAAGCGGATTCAGCCAATCCTGCCCAGCCTTCATGTCTCCCTGAGCTGTGGCATCCAAAGTGGACAGGTTTGAGGGCACCAGCAGGGGACTGGGTTTCAAATTGCACCTTCTGCACTGAATGGGGTGGTTCAGGCAAACTGCCAGGCTGGGACATGGGCAGCCAAGTCTGAGGCCGCTCAGTGATCAAAGTGTTGACTAGGGTCAAGAATAGTCTAGCAAAATCCATGGATAAACTGAGGCAGAGCCAGGAGGTTAATCAAAGAGTGGAGTTCAAAAGCACACTGAGCCAAGAGCACTAAAGAAGAAGACAGAGTGAGGTTACCAATGAGCTGAGTCTGGAAGCTGGAAGATCAAGCCAACAGGGGGTGTAACTGCTTCCCCTCTCCCCCTCTGGGTAGAGCCCTGTTGTTCAGAAACTTCTTTTTCCAGTTCAGGGGTTTATATATGGGAAATGGAGCTGACTCCTGTTGGCCATTCCAGTAACAAGTAGTGGACAGAGGGTTAGGTCCTACTAGAGGCTTGAGGCCAGCCTTCAGCATGCTGGGTAATCAGGCATAGAGTGGCAGGCTGAGTTGAGCGGTCAGGCCAAGACCCAAGGTTCAAAGCTGTGGTCTGACTGCATGCTATATGTAAGAAAATATTGTATGCTTTAGTATTTGGACTGAAGTAATATGTAGAAGCTTCATGAACCAAGACTTTATTGTACTAGTCACTTTATAAACACAAAAGACAAACCTGGTCCCCCTCTCAATGGATATAAACATATACCATGTTTGGAGTGGGATCAGCTGTGCCAGGATGTGTCCTTACATAGCTAATCTGTTTCATTGGCCTATGAAGACATCGTCAGCTTGATCCTGAGGGACAAAGGCCACTGATGCTATGCCCTGACTCAGGGTGAAGCAGCTTGATACAAGTGCTGTGACAATCCCCTACAGAGGGATTCCTGAGGTGCACAGAATCGGGCTCCTGATGCCCTGGGCAGCTGGAGAGTGCAGGCAGCCCTGGGCCACCCATGCTTTCCTGCCATAAGTGAACAGATATCAGTCTCAAAAAGGCAGCACATACTATGAGTAGGAATCATTGTGCTCGCAAATTTGGGCATTTGTGGCATGACAAATAGCTAAGACTTCTGTTGGCTTGGGTTTTGTGCCACCATAAAAAAATGTTATGGTGGCACAAAGGTAGGGTAACCATACATCCCAGTTTGGCTAGGACAATTCCAGATTTTGTAGCCCGGTCCCAGTCAGTTGGTCAAAAGTCCTGAGCCATGCCAAATGTGGGCAGGGTGGCACCTGCTCCAGTCTGCCAACCTTGCTCCCAAGCAATGGTGCCTGGCCGGCCACCTGTCTGGTGCACCATGCCGCTCCACTTCCTTGCTGGACTCCAGCCCAGGACTTTTGACCAACTGGCTGGGAAAAAGCTGCAGAACCTGGGAGTGTCCAGCCAAACCGGATCATCTGGTCACCCCACACAAAGGCAACATCTTTTTCCAGCCAGTGAACTTACAGTCTAAATAAGATTTAATAATGTAAGTAGATCTCATGTGTAAGCAGCTCAGTGAGGATAGTCAGAACAGTGCAACAGGAGTTCATGAAGAGCCAGGAAGTACAGGCAACTGATTCAATTTCACAGATCCTGAACCTTTCCCTTTAGTGATATATTCTTGCCAACAAGGTAGCAATAATCTAATTAAATTGTATGTCTAGGAAAAAGAGAAGCACCAGGTGACTAGGACAGCTGGGGACATATGCAGCATAAGTAGTATTCTCCAAATGTTAACTGGAGGGTGGAGAATTGGATGAGTCAGGGAACTGGGGAGTGTGTTGCTTGCCCCCACAATTGCCTATGTTACAGGAAAAAATAACCAATTTCTTTCCCACATAGCAATACCTTTACATATGGCTCCAGGTAGGATTGGACAAGGGAATACTTAGCCCTTGAGTTTTCCCCATGCTGGGAGGCTCTGAGGAGACAATATGAGAAAGTCACTTCTCTGGCAATCTCTCTATCATATGCAATGATTAAGGGGAAGAGCCATGGATTCAGCTCCTGGGGGGAGATTTCTAACCATAGAATATTCAACAGCTACTTTTTAAGAGGGCTACCTTACTCAGGATGATATTAGTGTTTCATTGGGCGCATCTACACGAGATGTTTACTGTGCAGTAAATATCTTGGTGTCTACACATGCGCCTCTATTAAGCTGGAGTAAACAAATTTACTCCGCAGCAGGATTGTACTTGTAAATGTGCGTATAGATGCTGCCCTGGTTGGCTGGGGCATGAGGGTGCTGGATAGCCCCACATTGAAGCACTCTGATGTACCAGCCAGCCCCTACGCAGCATGGTGAGCCGGATAGAGCAGACCCGGGTTTCCAGGATGACCCCCCCTCCCCAGACCCGTTGCCAGTCAGGGAAACTCTGACCCAGCTCAACATACTGTACCCGCAGGCACACATTCAAATGGCGCAACCAGAAGCAATAAACTGGGGTTTATGGTTTCACATTAATCATATGTGTAGACGTGCCCATTGATTGTGAAACCAAACTAAACCAAAATGTGGGCATGCTCTACACATGCTGAAAATCTCATTTGTGTTTGACAGGTTCATTTATAATCCAAACAGTTTCCAACACTTCTCCCATTGAAACCAAACCAAATCTTATGATTTTTAAAATAAGATTTTTTCAAAATAAAATTCCTAGAATACTTTGGTGCGGTCATTTTTAAGGATGCAAAGCACAAGTGCTTTCTATTCTGGCCATTTCCTTTGATCTGTGCCACCTGGTAAGAAAAGTTTCCATTGGAGCCATAGAATAGATCAAAGAATGCCTGCTTTCTGTCTCTTTACCCCTAAAGAGGTAAAGTAGAGAAATCCACATGCCCCTTTCTCTCTCCAAATTTTCCCTTTTGTTCTTTAAGATGGAGGGGTAGAGGGGAGGGCAGGGTGGTGCTGGCTAGAATAGACTCAAAATTTACAATATTATTTTAATATTGGAAAGCCCTGACTGAATAACTATTGGAGTGAAATACATGCTCACTCTATGATAAACATAATAGTGGTATACAAAACAATCTATACAGCATGTATCGAACAAACATTTTGTTTATTTATAAAAATCCAAACATTTGGATAGGTTGAATTAAGGGGGAAAAGCCCAAAACAAAAAGGCCATCCAACAAACTTCTTGAAACCGCAATATAGTATGCAAGTTATAAATTCTGTTTCCATAAAACAGTAATTCATTCTTCAAGGCCACATTTTTATTTTGACCTCTGTGCTGACACTGTCAACAACAATTAGCAGAAATAGTGGTAGATATTGCTTTTGTGAAGGGGGCATGGAAAACAGATAGTTTGCAGATAGCTGTAACAAAAAGCTTGCAGAGACTTACAAAGCTAGCTGGACCAGTGACCCAAAGATAAAAAGCTCTACCTCATTTCTAACCTCAGCTGTGCAGTACACTGGCTTTGCTTAAACCTCATTTTTTGGGAAAGAGAAAGATCAGAATGTTTAAGTTTTTTTTTTATATTCCCAGTCTTTTGGGGGTGGAGAAAGTGGGGGGGATTGTTTAGGGTTAAAATGAAGATTCTCGTTTCCTCTGTTACTAATTTTGATTTATTGACTTTGGTGATGTAATATCAGATAAATGAGGGAACATGTTTAACTACCAGATGATACATTACTGGATTGTTTTCTTTAATTTATCATCAGTCATATGAAGCATGATTTTTTTTGTAACAACTTTATTTTAGTATTATTCTGTTCCAAATTTCTGCACCAACAAAACCTTTTTTTCCATGTGGCTCCATCTGCTGATTGAAAAAATTAAGAGGTACCATGGTAACGCTTGCTATGCCATAACACATACTGAAGACAGAGTTTTCCCCAGGCATAATGAAGACATACAGTAATGCACACATACTATAAGAGAACACCCTCAAGAAGGATTATTTTAGGAAAAGCACAAGGGTTTTTTTACATTAAAAAGTTATTATACATAGATAGTGAAAAACAGTTTTAATAATAATATGCAGGTTTGTATTTACAAATCTATTAATTCCTACAGTTTAAAGTAAAGCTC
This sequence comes from Alligator sinensis, assembly GCF_000455745.1. Taxonomy (NCBI): domain Eukaryota; kingdom Metazoa; phylum Chordata; order Crocodylia; family Alligatoridae; genus Alligator; species Alligator sinensis. Next base: position 404,155 of record NW_005842034.1, on the reverse strand, counting down.
AATATTTGGTAATGGCTTAAATAGGCAATCTTGGTATCTAGGCTTTACAACTCATTGCCCATTAACCAGTTTTCAGCTACTAATGCCATTCAGAGTTAAATCCAATCCCGTTTTTCAGAAAGCCCCTTGGCAGTATGACAATGGAATAGCAAGAGTGATAGCAGAAAAAGCAGGGCACATCAGGCCAAATGGGCTCAGATAATCAGCTATTATTTATGTTCTTCTATCCTCCCACTCAGATAAAAAGGAAAAAGTGTGTAGAGGCTCATATTGTCATATCAGCCACTTGGAACCATTAGAGGTAGGTCCAGCTATTCACGCTGGATGTTGGGCTTTGGATTTATCTCTTGAAACATTGTGAAGCAAATCTCAGGGGTTTATTAATATTATAAAATATGATTCTAAATAGGTTATCCTTTGAAGAAACATAATTTGCTTTTCAGTGGCAAACCTACAGGTGTTTCCCATAGAATAGCATGTATATTCCCAGTCTTTGGGGTGGGGGGGAGGGAGGAGGATTTCTGATTTCAATAGGATTATGGCATATTGTTTGTTTGTTTATTTGTTTGTTTGTTTTTGTCCTTGATACATATGGGAAATGATAGAAAAGCATATAAAAGCAATAGAATGATAAAAAATGATAGAAAAGCTTCTTTCAAATGTGAAATAAAATGCTTTTTATCTGCCCAAACCTGAATTCAAGGCTCAGTCTTTCTTCCGTAACAGTTGTTACTATGGGGGGAAAAAAACAAATCCTACTTCTCACATAACAATGACTGATATTCCTAACACAGATCATGAAACAATTCAGTAGAGGAGGAAATGATTGCCAAATATTTGGTTTAAAAATTATTTTTGTAATATTGGGATTAAAAAAATCTACTTGCGAAGTAATAAATTGTTAACGTGAAATATTTTTAGGGTGTCATGTTGTCATTTTTAGGGTGATGTAAATCTTAAACTGCAGTGTTTAAAAAATATTGGAGAAAAGATGGCTCCTCTTGAGAAGCACAAGATGGGCATTAGATTGCTATATCAGTCTTAGGGGACATCAACAACAGAAGCTGAGGTACTTGAAATATTTTTGGGGTGTCAAGTACCTCAGCTTCTGTTGTTGATGTCCCCTAAGACTGATATAGCAATCTAATGCCCATCTTGTGCTTCTCAAGAGGAGCCATCTTTTCTCCAATATTTTTTAAACACTGCAGTTTAAGATTTACATTTCTTGCCACTTTACAGCTGCAAGCCTGTTGGGATGACAATATTTACTGAAAGATCTTTCCAAAGACAGCTCTAAGATCTGACATCAAAATTAAATGTTATCTAGACCCTACGCTTGATAAGAACAAAATACTTTTTTAAGTTGTAAGACCGAATAGAGATGTTGTGCTTTAGTGAAAAAAATAAATAAGATTCTCAATAATACTACAATTCAGTTGTAACCAAACCAAATATCTTATTAACATGCAAAACAGTGCAAATTCCTGCTCCCCACCATCAAATGGGTATTGGGTAATACACAATGATGATAACCCACTGAGTCTAAAATTCCAAAAAATGTACAAACAGAATTTAAGTCATGCTTGAATCTTCAGAGAGAATCAAGCCAATTTTTTCAACAATCTCTTCTAATATTTCCTTTACTGTTAAAATCATTGGCTATAGCAGAAAGTTGAAAGAATGTTGCCAGGGAAAGATAAGGAGGCAATATTCATAAGATGTGGGCAATGTAGTCTCACTGATTTAGTAGTCTAAAACAAAGAAAATTAACATATATACATGAATATTCACTAAGCTGAGACCAAAAGTACATATCATACTTCCTATATATGGACAGGTTTATACTTTAAGTGTATAGTTATCAAATCTTATAAATATCAACTTGCTGCCACACATTTCAGATCTGAAAAGATCAGAAAGCCAGACTGCATATCCTTCAGCTGTTTAGAACAACACCTGTTGAGCCTGCTCTTATTCCATGTCTTATTCTTTGTATTCCACTTCTGATGCAAAGACTACCCACAGGAATAAGAGATGTCTTATTTTCCCAAAGGTAGCCCTAAGGAAATGTAGTCCTATGGTTGGATAAGAGCTATAGCATAAGGCACATTTTCAGAAAAGCAGAAGGGGAAAAAACCTCAAGTCATAAAAGTGCTGGTTAATCCTCACATACCTCATCTCCCTCTACTTTCTCAGTCTTTGCTGTTGAAATTTCAGGATGAGATCAGCTTACCTACTTTTTTAATGGCCACAGTTCACCATAGGATGCATGGGAGAAATGGGGAACGGATAAATTGCAGGGAGTTAACCTGACTTAAGCTTGGGATTTTTCAGTGTTACAGAATGCCCCCATCCTTTATAAACCCTCATAACAAAAAAAAAAAAAAAAAAGAAAAGAAAGAAAGAAAAATAAAAGGTAAATTACATAACAAATACCAGTTTTCAAAATGTGGAAGATGATATGGTAAAAATAAGAACATATCTGAGAATTACCATACAATAACAACTTTAAAATCACTGGGTTGCTCACATACAGCTTGAACTAAATCTATTTACTTCAATGGACTTTGGCTCAAGCCCATCGGCTTAGGGTGATACTAGCAAAGGAGCAGGAAAAACATATTTTCAACACACCTGCAAGTTGGCAAAACCAGGGCCCAACTCTGTATCCATGACAACTCCACTGATGTGTTGCTAAAAACAAGACAAAAGCATTAAGTTTTAATACCTATCAAGCAAGCTGAAACAGTTTCCTATGGTTAGTGAAGTATGCATTTCCTTATTTTATTCACACAGAGGTTTAATATACATCCTGATGTTCTTCACTAGATGACTGCCAACAGGTACAGCTTCAACCAGATGTCTCCTTAGAATAAGTACTCTCCTGTATGTCCCAGGCAAAGAGAAAGAGACACTGCTTTGTATTGTAAAGTTGATAGAATTCATTCTACTATAGGGATTTAAAATATTACTATTCTTCTCTATCCTTATCTGATTTTATTTGAACACTAACATTTCCTCTTTAATATTTTATTATTTTTATACATTAACAGATACCTTAAGATAGAAAAAAAAAGAAAAAAGTAGCAGAGTCTATACACAGTTGGTTATAAGTTCTCCCTATATAAATACAGAGAATGCTAATAATCTAATAATACCCCTGAACACTAATTAGTGGCAACATATCAAGACAGTTGCATCAAGAAATGTGTCAACCAACTAGCATTAGCAATTAAAAATCATTAAAAAAAAATTAGTGACATTTCAAAAGCAATATCCTTTGATTCATCAATTCAGAAACAATTTCCAGTAAGAAAGAACTCAAACTTGATTCCTGACCCAGGCTTGCCAGAGAACAGGGCATATAGTTGCTGTGCCTACTTCCCTCCCACTGCTTTTTGGGAAATAATTGGCCCCCCATGGTAATGGAACAGATCCTTGGTGGGACAGTCTACATGTGCACTTAAGTCAATGCCATAAATTCTGGGATTTATTGCAGTGGAATTTATTGCTTCCCAGGTGCCACATTTACATGTGCATGCAGGAGTGCAACACTTTGAGTCAGGTCAGACCAGCCGGGCCTGGCAGGAGGTCCAAGGGGTCAGCCTTTCAGCCCAAGGCTGCTCTGACCTGGCTCAATGTGCTGTGGAGGGGCTGGCTAGGGCACAAGAGTGCTTCAGCGTGGGGCTAGCCAGCAGGCAGACCCCACTCTGAAACACTCTTGTGCTCCAGCCAGCTGCATGAGTATTGACATGTGCACTGCTGCAAAGTAAAACAATCCGCAGCAAGATAGTACGTGTATTTACAAGCACTATCCTGCTGCAGAGTTAATTAGTTTACTCCTGACTAATAGCCCTGCAGATATAGATGCAAGACATTTACTGCAGAGCTAATTAGTCAACTCCGTAGTAAATGTCTTGTGTAGACACACCCAGTTAGTATGAATCCACATAGCACCACTTACTTCCATAGACTTATGCAGATTTACACCAGATGGAGACCTTCTAGAATGAGTGATTAGAGGTAAACTGTATTCAAAATGAGTAGATAAGAGAAGGTTGAAGTCCTAGGTAAGCTTTGGGTGAATTTGTGACTAGGAGATGCATGGGTGACCAGTGCCTCCTGAGTTAGGGGGGGCACTTGCCTCCCCAGCAGACAGACAGAGGCTGGGGGGCGTCCCCCTGTGGCCGATCCTGCAGGCTAGGGGAGCAGGTCACCCCGCAGGTGATTCCCAGCCAATTCTGCAGACCAGGGTGGGGGGTTCCCTGCAGCAAATTCCGCCAACCCGCAACTGGCAGCAGCACACTGCTGGCACTTCCAAGTCAGTGGGATTGGCCATGGGGGACCACTACTCCTGGCATGCTCCCTGGCTGGCACTCTTGGGGGAGCACCAGTGCTCTTGCCTGCCCCCCCTTCCTGGGAACACTGCTGTCTGGGGGTGCACTAGTGCTGTCAGGGGGTGCATGTGCACCCCCATGCACCCCCAACACGTCGCCACTGAGGAGATGAGGTGATTAGACTGAGAGGGGTAATTAGCCACATTAATTTGAAGTCAGGTGAAGGCAAGACAGAGTGGCACCTTACAGACTAATCTGGAGAGGTAAAGGCTTTCATAAGCAACAGCTTGCTCAGAGCTGTGCATCTGCCAAAGCAAGCTGTTGCTTATAAAATTTTATGCCTCTATGAATTAGTCCAGGAGTGTCAAACATCTGACCCATGGAGCTGCTCCATCTGACCCAATGATCTACTGTTAGGCTACGGCATTTGGAGGGGTGGCTGTGGGAGAGCAGCGGCCTGCCACAGAATTCAGGGCCTCTGAGTCTCAGTGGTTGAGATCCCTGCTGCCACAGCCGCTGTCTGTTCCACCATAGCTGCTGCCACTGCCCTGCACCAGATCAGGCCCACTAAGAGCCCTGTACATGTGATAAGTTTGATACCCCTTGTGGTGGAAGAAAACTCCCTGGGGTTCATTGTCTAGCTGCATAGGGACTAGACAACACGGGTAAAGTTTACTGCAGTTTATTTGCTCGAGCAATGACCATAAAGCCAGCAAAGAGGCAAAATGGCCCCCCCTAAAGGGTGGGGCGATCTTTTATACTTTTTACAGCAAGGCAAGACTACAGGGTTAACAAAAGCAATACTTGGGCGGTGCTTCACAAATCTTCATAACAGCATATTTCTATTAAGCTGAACTAGCACTTTCTAAAAGCTAAAAGTTAAGTAACAGTAACATTATGATAGGTTAGCAAAAACTTGCACAGTAGTAGATACTTCTTAAGGACACAATCACTGTACTTAGAACAATGGCTTCTTTGTCTTATCTTGTTCCTTGCTGTAGCTGATTTTACAGCACACAGACACAGATCCACTTGCTGCATTTTACTCAGAAAATGCTTAACACAGTTAAAATGATTACTTGACACAAGCAAAGGCTTAGCTATCATTCTGCCTTGTGTCAGCGGCATTGCTAGGCCACAGGTCATGCCTTGTATTCAGCTGTAAAGCTAATACTTCTTAATAATCCAAATTATTGTTAACCTAACTATTTTATTTCAGGGTAATAACAAACATGCTCACCACACCCTGAGTTCGTCCTTAAGGTGCCACTCTGCACTGCCTTCTAGGAGACTGGTTGTTATGAAGATGTGAGTAAACTGCTGGGGGTCTTAAAACACATGCATTTTAAAAGTGAACAAAATGAGTTTTACCTTCCAAGATATAAATTCAAGGTTCCTTATTGGTCTTATAACAGATGACAGACAGCTTTAGCATCTAAAACAAGGCAAGGAACCACAAGGGACTTAGAAAGCTAAGAAATTTGGGCAGGGAAAATGAGAGCTTTAACTTGAAAAATGCAAGACACAATATCATGGGAAAGAATCCCAATATCCTAGCAAAGAGAATTCAAACATGCTCCTTGTGATAGAGACACCTAGAAATGAGCAATGCTGAAAATGACCACAGAGTGACAGAGGACTGCAAATTAGATGAAGATATAGGAGAGCAAAAAGATTTGTTGTGGTATTATACAAGCACAAAAGCAGAAAGAATGACACCTCTCTACACAGCCCTGGTATAACCATATCTGGAAATCCACATTTAGTTCAGGACACACTACTACCAGAAAAAGATAAGATGGAGGGAAATTACAGAAGAATAAAAATAACTAGGGGCACAGATTAAAAAAAGGAAATATGAATGCTTTGGCTCAGTTTATTAAACTGGAGACATGATGATAGTCTACAAATACCAGAAAGACTTAAACAGCAAGAACACAAGCTGTTACGAATAAATAAAGCAAACAATAACAGGATGAAACTAAATCAGATTCAGTGAAGCTGCAATTCTTGTCACTACTTTCAAAAACAAAAGATTCCTTTAAATGAAGCAGAAATAGTTAAATATGTAAAAACTACCAGGAAAAACTTTTATAGTGAGATATAATGTGTTTGTCCTCAATCCCGTGAAAGGGCTCTGTGCAGAGAGAATTCATATTTTCAGCAATGGCCCAGTTTCTAAGGCCTGACTTTATTGAGCACAAGCTGATATTAGCATCTCAGTCAGAGTTAGGAGAGGGCAAATCTGCTAGATTTGAGGTGACTTTCCATGGATGGCAAACCACTGCCATCTGAGGGGATTAGGAAATCTTCTGTCACATTCTCTGCAAGGAACAGGGAATGTAGTCCTTACTGTTATTTCTGTGACATTTAGATCCTCCTAACATCCAAACCCTTGGAAATGTTACTACATATAACACTGGTATTAATAACATAATGATGTTCTTTGAACTGAAAATATATATCCTCTCTGCCCATGCCCATAATATCAGAGGACAACATGCACAGAAATTATCTGCAAAAATTCTATTATTCTCCAGTTATATCACTTGATATAACCTGAGGCAAAAAGTAGGAGCATTGGCTTCTAAAGACCTTTTCATCATTTAATATGAACTCAGTGAGCCCTCCAGTGGCACGTTTAAAAGTTACACGTTACAAGAAAGTATGTAAAACAAAGAGAGACATACCCTTAGATTCTTTTTTCTATAAAGCTGGTATATTCAGATTGTATTGAATTTTAAATAAATTCACTCATCTTACAGTGCTCTGTTACAAGATGAAGAATCCTATTTGTAAACTTGATAACGAAATTGCAACTCGGGTACCATTTGGTACCTTTCATGTGTCTGATCATTTTGCAAACAAAATAAAATCAAATTAAATTAATGAAACAATGCAGAAAGTCAGAATTCTTGTCAATAATACACTCCCATTTGTAATGTTGCTTTTGTGTTGTTCTTCCTGTTTTTCATTCTCTTCCCTGACTTTGCTGTATGGGACTCTTATGTTGTTGTCCATTTAATTTAGGTTCTGATACTGCAAAGAGATATATGCATGTGCTTAATTTTTGATGTGAGCAATCTCACTGAAGCCAGTGATGTTATTTATGATGTAAGACCTATCCGGTTCAGAGTTAGTCAGCAAACTCCTTATGTTTATGGAACATGCCTCTAGTCTGCCAGAGACATTTATCACAATGAATAAGTAATATTATTAATAGCCTTTACATCAAAAAGAGCTAATAACCAAACAAGAGATTCCATTATGACTTTTAGCCACTGGTTCACTTTGGGATATTATACTCAATAGCCTAAGGGAAAATTCTGTGAAGGAGTGTGCTTCATCCTACTCCATCTTCTTCCGCTTGATTCTCCAATTGTTATACCATATAATTCTGGATTTGTGATATGAAAGTCAGTTGCTATGGAAATCATCGTCTAAATGCAGCGTTATTGATTTTGTTGAACACAAGTATACTTCAACAGTGATTTCTTTTCAAACTCATCTGAATCTCATTAAGGTCATGATCACTCCCTTTTCACGAAAACCCATAAAGGGATTTACATGGAAAGGACATTTCCGGGAGCCTTCCTCAAGGCCTTCCTCAAAAAGATTTATTATGGAATAGGTTAGAGGACCACACCTCAAACTCTGTGGGGCTCCAGGGATCTGCATAGATCCCACTGGGGAAACGGGCAGAAATCCATACCTTTGTTGACCTTATACCTCCAGTTTTTTCCCACAGCCTTGGAAGTGTGGCTTTATTGGAGTGATGCAGCCAAGATTTTGTAGCCTGTAGCTGCATTATAGAAGGGGTTTTCTACTGCCCGATTTGCCCACTCTTCCATAATCCACTGAATTTTTAACATCAGCTCCCCATTTAGATTGCCAACTCCATGGAACATCTTTTGTAGTGTTTCAGGCACAGAAAGGACGCTGGCCTGGAGACAATTCATTCCCTCACTCCGCAAGATGTGATCTACAGCTAAAGGTACAACTGAGCCCTAAATGTGATACATGTGACACCATAAAATTATAAATTCAGGTTAATTTAGTCATAGCTGTATTTTACTCCTTTATTTCATCCTAACTCCCATGCTTTATCTCTGACAAATGTAACTGCTCAACAGTCATTAACAATCTCAGGGCCAAATTCTTATTTCAGATCCTTACTTCACACTCAGTCTTACTGAACAATATTGCCCTGGCATCAAAAGGCTGCAATTCCAAATGATGTGACTGTGAGTTCCCACCAACATAAAATGAGAACATTGGCTTGCTATTTTCACTGGGATCTTCATATATATATTTGTAGGTAGAATTTTATTTTAGTTATTGGAAAGAAAATGGAAGATTACAATGTATCTCACACTACACCCTTCCAGCATAGAAGAAGGATGGTCCAACAGTTATAGTCTAGGACAGAGGTGGGCAAAAAATGGCCCACAGGCCAGAACTGGCCCACCAGGTGATTTCATCTGGCTCATGGGTTCCCACCAATTAATTGTACCCCACCCAACCCATGTACTGCACTTCCACCCTCGTGAGTTGGAGGGCCCCAGCCAGCATGCACAGCTTCCAGGTGGGGCCACTGCTGCCACTGCTGCAGTCGCTGGGGGATCTGCTTGGCTTTCCTGGCCCCAGCAACTCCACCTTGTGTTCCTGCTGCAGTGCTGGTGCTGGGTAACAGGAAGGGAAGCTGCAGCGGGGTGGGAGTGCAGAGCATGGGGCTGGGGCTGGAGGGAGTGCGGAGCCTGCACCCAGTGGGATGGTGAGAGCACAGAGCTTGGGTGGGCAGGGTGTGGGGTGTGAGGTAGGATGCATGGGTATGGGGAGCCCCCCAACTGTCCCCTCCATGGCACACAGCCCCTGCTGGTGGCAGCAGCAGCATGTGGCAGGCCCTTGTGGTGCTTGTGGCCCATGCATGTGCAGCTGCCCGGTGGCGTGAAGCGCCAGCCAGTTCGGGGAGATGAGCATGGTGGCAAAGAGTGGAGCCAGGCCAGCCTGCCTCTATTGCGCAGGGCTCATGCACAGTTCCCGGGACTCATGTATTGGGGGAAGCCCCACACCTAAGCATAAGATTTTCATATTTGGGTTCTGAAGTTAAGCATAAAAATCCATATTCAAGTATATAAAATAAAAAACCTAATTTTCAGAAGTGCTGGTTCTACAAATACACTTCTGGTTAAATGTATGCATCTGAAGAGTCCCATACCAATTTTTCAGGATCAATCTTTTAGTGACAGTAATTGTTGTCTTTTATTTTTATGTTAAGGTGCCAGGCAAATACCTTTATAAATAACCAAAAAAAAAAGTGTCATCAACTACACTCAGTTTCTACCCATACTATCAATTCCTCTGTGATTATAACTTATTAAGCAGTACAAAAGGTATGTTGTAATGTTCTATGCCAGTTTCTAATAAGTTGGGCCCTACTGAATTCACAGCATAAGTGGGCTGTGCAATGGCTTCTTAGATCTTGCAGGTTCCCTCATTGCTGTTCAGCTGAGGGGTCCTGGTGACCTTGCTGCTTGTTGCTGACTGTCCAGGAGGCAAAAACGGCACCATATTTTAAACTGTGGTTTTCGCCTCCCTACTGACCAAAAGCAAGTGGTGGGGTGGGGCCCCTCTGCCAATTGGTGGGGTGGGGGGGTCATAGAGGGGAACCTGCAAGACTAAAGGAGACACTGCACAGCCCACTTCTACTGTGAGTTCGAGAGGGTGCTACTAATAAGGATAGGTTGAAAATAAAGCTGCCATAAAGGTACATCTAACTTCAATTCCTCAAGTATTTTGCAGAGTTGAAAAAGAAAAGGTTGCAGAGAAACCTAATCAAAAATCATGTATGCAGATCACAGATGGGGAACTTTTCACCTTCCCTTCTCTGCCTAATCCCCCAAAATTATTTCTATTTTCATGTACTATGACAATCCTTGGATCCTTTGTATATAATAGTAAGGCCCTCACCCATCTATGCTAGTTTAGAACAGCCCAACAATCCACCATCAATCAGTACATGATTCTAGCCTCATGTAGACTGGCCTCCTCCAGTCTGGACAAATGAAATTATCTGAGGCAAAATAGAAAAGAAATGTGTGCAAATACAGTTCTTGACTGTCCCTGATATTGGAGTGGCTTTCTGCTAATCTCACTGACAAGGTTGCTTCATATAGGGCTAATCAGAGACACTGTATAGCAGGGACAGGAGGAGCCCAAAACAGCTCCCTTAAAATGTAATACCGTACATTTTTGAATGCTCCTTTTTGTGCAGGAGAAACATTTAGTTGGACATGGCTCTGAGTGGGGCTCTGGGTGGCACCTTTGTCTTTCATGGAAGACAGATTTTTTTTTTAATTTTCTGCTCTTCCTCAGGCCACATGGAACCTTTTAAACTTTTTCCTTGGCTTACTGTCAGTCCATTTTGAATGGCACACCATTTGAAGACCTCAACAAAACCCTATGCATATACAGTATGTCCCTGAATGCAACTTCTAGAGGCCAGGAAGTTTTAAGGTTAATGTGGAAATTTTGAATCAGCAAAGCTCTTTAATACATGCTTATTTTAATTTAAAGCATATGCTCGACTGCTTTCTGAACTAGGTTAATACCAGGAATTGGAAGACTTGAGTAGCACCTACAATGCTATTTTTAAAAGGTTTCTTTCTTCCTTTATGATAACTTAGGCACTTGCAGCACAAATAGGCCAGTCATTTCTGACCAAGCTCAATACTGATGCATCCTGACCATGCTTTGGATGCCTTTGAACAGTCATTCTCAACCAGGGTGCCTGGCACCCTGGGGTGCTGTGATATCTTTTGAGGGATGCCGCAGGAGATGTGAGGAGATAAGCAGATAGGGGCAGGCTCAGACTTTCCCTGGTCAGCTGCTCCTCTGCCCCGACTTCCTGGTCCCTCTGCAAGGAGGTAAGCGCAGAAAAAAAATAGTTTTTGAAATTGGATGGCACTCAAAAGCTACGGAGGGGTGTCTTGAGTCTAAAAAGGTTGAGAACAACTGCATTTGGAAGGAAGTCATCAATGGCCAGAATCAAATTGTCTCAGTAGTTGCCTCGACTTAGGCATTGTCCTTCCTGGCTTTTGGGCATCTGTACCAAAAGTAAATTTCAAAATGACCTGTTTAGCAACCTGGGATCAATATAAGTCAATGGAGAGATTTCAGGTGCTCAGGTGTCCCACACAGAGAATAGGCAATGTTAAAGCACCACCTAAGGGTGACTCAGAAAGCCAGGAGATGCTTAAAAGTAGCCAATGGGAACTGTTAAAGCATTGGGATGTTTCCATACTTCTGTTTCTCCCAAGAGTTCAGGTATCTGACTAAACTGATCCATTAGGCATCTCTGTTCATTTTCAATGCACAATACCTATATGCATTTTTGAAGATAGCTTGTAAATATGTTTTTCTAAATCCTTTCCCTTTCTGTTTGCCCAATAACTTAGTTTTTAGGACACATAACTAGCAATTTGACAGCCGGGTACTAGCTCCCTCTCCCACCCTCCAACCCATGAATGACGTGTGTCCCCAACAGCTGGGGGGGCACAGCAGCGCTGGTGGCGGTGGGAGCACGGAGGTGGGAACGCAGCAACGGTAAACGGGGGATTTGAATCAGCATCTCTCACTTCCTGGGAGAGAGCATAAATACAAAAAACATAGTGCTGGTAGAAAGCCACTAGGCTTGCTACCAGCCTATCAGGTTAGGCCACTCCCTTGGGAAGGGAAAATTGTGGATTTGGCTCCACATCCCAGAACTACACAGTGGCTGTCTACAAAACAGAAGTAAATTTGGCAACAAAGACTAAAGCCCAGGACATCCACCCTCTCTAGGAATATCTTAACCATAAAGAATGACTACACTTTACTAGCATTACCATACTAGTTTTCCCAGATATGTCCTCTTTTTGGACCCTCCAGTCTCCATCCAGGCAGTTTTTTGAAATCTGAACCAATGTCTGGGATTTTGCTCTGCTCTGGTGGCAGGAGTGCAGGGATGGTAATTGGAGGCAGGGGGCACCACACACGTATGCATATGCACGTACATGTGGCTGGCATGCAGCCAAGGATGGTGGTGAGAGCAGCCCCATCAGCTGGATGCAGGCAAGTCTATGCGGAGTGGGGGTTGGAGGGCCAGGGCTTGGGGATAATCCAGGGAAATGCGGGCGCGCGGGGGGGGTAGAGAGGATGCATATGTGAGTGGGGCTGGTGCCTGCCAGCACTGGGGGAATGTGTCTGGGTGCAGGGGCTGTGGCAGGGCCAGAAGGGTGAGGGGCAGGCACCTGCCCCTCCAGCAGGGGAAGGGGGTGGGAGGGCTCTTTGAGGGCCACGGGGAGCTCCGTGACCAGGCTGGCAGCACCAGGGCCAGTGCCTTTGCTTGCAGGGCTGGGCTATCTGGGAGATGCTGCTTGGCAGGGCGGGGCATGGTCAGGCCACCTGGCGTGGTGCTGGAGTCCCAGCCCAGGGCAGGGGTGCCACAGGCATCCCCTCTTCCTTCTTGCTCACATTGGGGCCAGATTCACTCTGCTGCTTCCTGCACCAATCGGAGATGCCACGCTCTGGCCCCGTCAGGATGGGGGCAGCTGGGGGACCCGTCCAGCAGGGCTGTGGGGAGCAAGAGACTGTGGGTCAGGAGTGAGGGGCACCAGCATGGCTTGGTGGAGTGGAGGACTGAAATCATTTAAATCTGATTCCAAGCAAGTCCTCTTTCCTTCAACCATGCCTTTGCCCCCATTTTATAGGCACGAGTCCAGCCTAATGACAGAATTATTCTTCTGACATAAAATGTGACCAAAATTTAGTGTTTTGTAATTCAAAAGAGATTAGTCTGGAGCACTGGAGTGGGGGATGATTGATTTATATGAATACCACCTCCTTATTAGCTATGCAGCAAAGCAAAGGCTGGCAAGAACTTAAAATTGAAAGGAATAACTGAAATATGAAGATGCTTATATTTTCAGAGCATGTTTACACAACTTAGGAACTGTATAAATGGGTGCTATAGAAAGCCCTAGTATAAACAGCTACAAATTATCCTCCGTGTGACTCAAAACAGACTGTATAAATCTGTCCTGGTTATGCAAAGGACCCTGCTCCACTGCTCAACAGACAGCTGTTCGCTTTTACTTTGCAAAGTTTGTAGTCAGAGGTGCAGAACACCAGTAACTCCTGTTCCCTTGTGTGTGCTCAGCACTAAATCAGGTCAAGAATTCTCAGCTTTCCAAGCCTTGCATCACCGAGAAAGCTCTGTTACTCCCTGTAATCAATAATATCTTAGCAGGACATCAGACAAATATTTTCTTTCAACCCTTTTCAAGCGAAGCTTAGAGAAAAAGCTTCTAGGGTTTGGGTGTTGGTTTCTGTTTGTTTGTGTGTTTTTATAAGTAACTAAACCAAGTATTATTCTGATCACAAGACTCCCTACCCCTGCCCTCCCTGTCCTCCTGCCCCACCATCTTTTAACACCCTAAAAGGAAAAATTGTCTCTCTGGGCATGTCTGCACATGCAATTAGTGCTATATGGGTTTATTCTGCAGTCATTTATTGAAAAGTAAATCCACTCTGGGCAGGCGTCTACACATGTGGCCGTTTGGGAGCAGATTTGCTGCTCATGACAGTAGCCTGCTCCTAGCCTCCTCCAGCTCTGCACTACACCCCTACAGCAGGCAAGGGGAGGTGGAGGCTCTGGTCACAGCTGCCTGTGACCAGGGGCCCTCTTTAAAAGCCAGCCCTGCTCCCTGGCCACCTGCCTTTCTGGCTCAGAGCAGGCTGCAGAGTGCTGGCACAGCCCTCTGCAACTCTGTCGCTACAGCTTGTGCCTACTGCATTATCGTGGCAATGACCTACACCCAGGGCTCCTGCTCGCCACCCTGCTTGCCATGCTTCACTGCAGTGGTGACCATCACCTGGCCCAGGTTAGTCTTGGCCCTGGCTGCCCCCGTGCTGTGCAGCTGTGTGGCCAAGCTCATTCTGTTGTCTGAGGCCCCCTGCCACCACACTGCTGCTGCCTGGACCCTGACATGGATGCTGATGACATGCAGCTGGATGCTGACACCGGTGCTGTCCATGAGTTCCTGGGGCGTCAGCCCCGCTACCTGTGGGCCTGTCTGACCAGCCAGGACCGGTGGCTGCAAGTCGTCCAGCACACCTGGGATGACAAGCAATGGCTGGAGTCATTCTGAATGACCTGGGCCACCTTCCAGGAGCTCCTCATGCAGCTTTGTTCACACTTAGAGCAGCAGGCATCATGTGGCAGCACCTTCCTGTGGACACCCAGCTGGTCATCACCCTGCTCAAGCTGGTAAGATCCACCAGGGTGTGCTACATTGGCCACCACTTCAGCATGGGCAAGGTAACTGCCAGGAGGCCCCCCCTGGAGCTTTGCAGCATCCTCCAGGATGTGCTGGGGTACACTGTGCTCTGGGCACACAACCCCCTGGAGGTGGTGGCAGGGTTCCACGCCCTGGGCTTGCCCCAGTGCATCAGGGCCTGGATGGGACCCACATACCCATCACCTGCCCAACCCGCAGTGACTGCCCCTACTACAGCCAGCAGAGATTTGAGTCTGTTGTGGTGCAGGCCATTATCAATCACTGTGGTGCCTTCACCAATGTGAGCACCAGCTGGGTGGGCAGCACCCATGATGTCTGTGTGCTCTGCAACTCTGCCCTGCAAGTCCTGTTGGAGAGTGGGTGCTTTGTACCAGGGGTGCGAGACCTCCAGCTGGGTGAGGGGAGGTCCTGCCCCTCCTCATCGGGGACCCTACCTACCCACTCCTCCCTTGGCTTGTGTAGCCTTACACCAGCCAGCTGGACCTCCACCAGGCATACTTCAACAGGTGCCTGGGCCAGAACTGCATGCTGGTGGAGTGTGCCTTTGTCTGCCTAGAGGGACACTGGCGCATCCTCACTGCCTGCCTCAAGGTCACGGAGGCCAACATCCCCTGGGTCTTTGTCACAGCCCATGTGCTGCATAACTTTTGTGAGGCCTGGGGGGAGCTCTTCCACAAGGCCTGGGTAAAGGAGGTGCAAAGAGTGGAGGATGCCTGGCACCAGGAGTGTTAGCTGAAGCACTAGTGACAGCAATGCCCCGCCACCCCACCACCACCACCACCACCACCACTGAGGCCCTGGGCGGGCTGCACACCCGGCAGCAGCAGCCAGAGAAGCACTGGCAGACCACCTGCTGCTGCAATCGGTGCTGTAGTTCACCTAGACAGCTGCCCCAAGACCCCAGCCCCACAACGCACCCCCAGCACCACGCTCACTGCAGACAGTTTTCTGAAAAGCACTTTATTCCCCTGCATAAATACAGATCCTCATCCTCCCTCCCTCCCCAATAACACAGCCCCTCTCCCTCCCCCACAACAGGCCCTGTCCCTCCCAAACCACAGAGCCCCTCCACCGACTACCCCACCAATCACCATGTGTGCCCCCTGGGGTGGGGGGCAGTGAGGTGGGGGCGCCTAGGTGGTGGACCCCAGGGACAGGTGCCCAGTACCCCAGCCTCTGGCTGCAGCCCCATAGATGTGCATGCTGCAGTGAGGCCAGCAGGTGCAGGGCTTGCCACTGCTTTGCCAACATGGGTGGCTCCCCATCCTGCAGCCAGCAGGCAGAGCCAGCAGGGTCCACATGCAGTGCTGGCCCTGCTGCTGGCAGCTCCTGCTCCAGGGGTGCATGGAGCCAAGATGAGCAATGGGGTAGAGCCCAGGTGGGGGGCTGGCTGGCTGGAGCACCGGGATGGGTGCTGGGGCAGAGGGACCTAGCTGCTGAAGGTGCCGCTGCATCTCAGCCCAAGCCCACTGCGGGGCTTGCAGCTGCACAGTGGGCAGCAACCAGGGGGCAGGCAGGGCTGCAGCCAGGACCTGGGCAGCAGGCAGCATGAAGGCAACGACCAGGGCCAGGATGGTGTCCAGCACCCAGTGGTCCTCCTCCATAGCAGCTTGCCACTCCTGTGGCCTCCATGTGCCTCTCCTCAAGGGCCAGGAGCCTGTCCCATAACTCCTGATCCACCCCACCCCTCTCCTACTCTCAGGTGATGTCCTCCACACACCAGTTCTGCGAGTCCTCCAGCTGCTCCTCCACCAGTTTCCAATGCTGGGTCTGCTGCTGCCAGATCCAGTGCATATGGAGAGCCCCGGCTGACCCTGAAGGCGCATCCCTGTGCACAGCTGGTACTTCTTCCCCTCATGCAGCTGCTGGACCTGCAGAGCCAGGAAAAAGAGGCTGTTTGTGAGAGTTTGCAACATTTCTGAGATAACATGCATTATACCAGGGGGCTGTACGCTGCCCAGCCTCAGACTGTGGGTCATGAATGCAGGGGTGCCCAGGGACCATAAGTCAGGTGGGCAGGCCCTGGCACAGGTAGCCACAGGCCGAGTCCCCCAACCCCACTCACTCCACAGAGGCAGGTAGGCCAATGTGTGCTTGCTGCAGGCAGCCTGCTTTCCTCACCCACTTCCCAGGCCAGACTAGGTCTAGGTCCTGGCAGCACCTGCTGTGGCTGCTTCAGACCCACTCCCACTCCTTCTTTTCCTGCAGGCCAGGCCTTATCTTTCATTGCCACCAGGCTCATGGCACATGGGCTCAGGGAGCAAGGGGTTCCCAGCTGACTGGGACGCAGAGCTAGTGGTGTCCCCACCATCCCCACAATCCTGGATCCTACACCCCCCTCCCCCAGCCCTGAGCTATGAGCTTACCCCCTGTTGAGAGAGCATCCCAAGCGCACCATGAGGAGCTGTTTGGGTGGACCAAGGGGTGCCTGACTCACTATGCCCTGCTGCTGCTTATCGCCATAGTACCCCAGGTGCACCTGAGAAGCTAGTGTGGGACCATGAGCTTTGATGATGCAGTGGGCAAGCCCATGCTGCCCTGCAACATTCACTATCACCTGGAGGGGTACTTGTGTCTGCGCTACATGTCCCTGCCCCTACAGCCAAGGACATCGCTGCCGGCACTGGCACTTTTCTCCACGTGAGAGGCCTGTGCCTGCCTAGGTGAGGGGGCACAGGCTGCTCAGTAAACTTTTGCACTCCCTCCCACCTCCCTGCGTGCTGTGTGGGGGCAACTCCAGGGGCAGGGGGAGCTTGGCCAGGCCAGGCAGGTTGGAGGGGCAAGAGCAGGGAGTGCCCTCCCCACCATGGCTTACCGGGTGGGTGTGGCAAGCGTACCTGGTGGCCCAAGTCTGTACCCACCAGCTGTGGTGACATGTGGCTCCCAATAGTATCCTGGAGTGCAGGGGCATGGTGCCTGGCTGCCTGGGCAGAGGCTCCCTCCGGGGAGGAGCTGCAGCTGCTGAGGGCCACCAGTGCCATGGCTGGGCTGGCCTCCTGGGCAGGGCTGTGCATCTGGAGCTGGCGGGGCAGGTGCTGGCAGGGCAGGCTGCCAGAGCTGCTGGATGACACTGGGGGTGGGGACCGTGGCAAGACAGGCTCTGGTGCCCTGAGGGGCCCTCTCCCACTGATTGGGTTGCCATTCTGCAGTGGAGGCTTGGGCAGGCCACCCATGCTGGAATATGTGGCATGGCTCCAGCCTGAGTCCTGGGGTGCGAGGATCTGGTCCAGCTGTCACATAAAGGGCATGGACTTGTGGGCAGCCACCAACTGATGGTTGTGGTTGGTGACGCTGACCCACTTGACCTTTATTCATAGATTCATAGATGCTAGGGTCAGAAGGGACCTCAACAGATCATTGA